>NW_027411866.1:189277821-189681691 GCF_047663935.1 Musca autumnalis | reverse complement strand
CCTTCTAAAAATATTCTTAATAAATCCACGCTTATTGGTCTGAAAGTCCTTCTAAAAATATTCTTAATAAATCCACGCTTATTGGTCTGAAAGTCCTTCTAAAAATATTCTTAATAAATCCACGCTTATTGGTCTGAAAGTCCTTCTAAAAATATTCTTAATAAATCCACGCTTATTGGTCTGAAAGTCCTTCTAAAAATATTCTTAATAAATCCACGCTTATTGGTCTGAAAGTCCTTCTAAAAATATTCTTAATAAATCCACGCTTATTGGTCTGAAAGTCCTTCTAAAAATATTCTTAATAAATCCACGCTTATTGGTCTGAAAGTCCTTCTAAAAATATTCTTAATAAATCCACGCTTATTGGTCTGAAAGGTCTTCTAAAAATATTCTTAATAAATCCACGCTTATTGGTCTGAAAGTCCTTCTAAAAATATTCTTAATAAATCCACGCTTATTGGTCTGAAAGTCCTTCTAAAAATATTCTTAATAAATCCACGCTTATTGGTCTGAAAGTCCTTCTAAAAATATTCTTAATAAATCCACGCTTATTGGTCTGAAAGTCCTTCTAAAAATATTCTTAATAAATCCACGCTTATTGGTCTGAAAGTCCTTCTAAAAATATTCTTAATAAATCCACGCTTATTGGTCTGAAAGTCCTTCTAAAAATATTCTTAATAAATCCACGCTTATTGGTCTGAAAGTCCTTCTAAAAATATTCTTAATAAATCCACGCTTATTGGTCTGAAAGTCCTTCTAAAAATATTCTTAATAAATCCACGCTTATTGGTCTGAAAGTCCTTCTAAAAATATTCTTAATAAATCCACGCTTATTGGTCTGAAAGTCCTTCTAAAAATATTCTTAATAAATCCACGCTTATTGGTCTGAAAGTCCTTCTAAAAATATTCTTAATAAATCCACGCTTATTGGTCTGAAAGTCCTTCTAAAAATATTCTTAATAAATCCACGCTTATTGGTCTGAAAGTCCTTCTAAAAATATTCTTAATAAATCCACGCTTATTGGTCTGAAAGTCCTTCTAAAAATATTCTTAATAAATCCACGCTTATTGGTCTGAAAGTCCTTCTAAAAATATTCTTAATAAATCCACGCTTATTGGTCTGAAAGTCCTTCTAAAAATATTCTTAATAAATCCACGCTTATTGGTCTGAAAGTCCTTCTAAAAATATTCTTAATAAATCCACGCTTATTGGTCTGAAAGTCCTTCTAAAAATATTCTTAATAAATCCACGCTTATTGGTCTGAAAGTCCTTCTAAAAATATTCTTAATAAATCCACGCTTATTGGTCTGAAAGTCCTTCTAAAAATATTCTTAATAAATCCACGCTTATTGGTCTGAAAGTCCTTCTAAAAATATTCTTAATAAATCCACGCTTATTGGTCTGAAAGTCCTTCTAAAAATATTCTTAATAAATCCACGCTTATTGGTCTGAAAGTCCTTCTAAAAATATTCTTAATAAATCCACGCTTATTGGTCTGAAAGTCCTTCTAAAAATATTCTTAATAAATCCACGCTTATTGGTCTGAAAGTCCTTCTAAAAATATTCTTAATAAATCCACGCTTATTGGTCTGAAAGTCCTTCTAAAAATATTCTTAATAAATCCACGCTTATTGGTCTGAAAGTCCTTCTAAAAATATTCTTAATAAATCCACGCTTATTGGTCTGAAAGTCCTTCTAAAAATATTCTTAATAAATCCCTGTCTAAAAATATTCTTAATAAATCCACGCTTATTGGTCTGAAAGTCCTTCTAAAAATATTCTTAATAAATCCACGCTTATTGGTCTGAAAGTCCTTCTAAAAATATTCTTAATAAATCCACGCTTATTGGTCTGAAAGTCCTTCTAAAAATATTCTTAATAAATCCACGCTTATTGGTCTGAAAGTCCTTCTAAAAATATTCTTAATAAATCCACGCTTATTGGTCTGAAAGTCCTTCTAAAAATATTCTTAATAAATCCACGCTTATTGGTCTGAAAGTCCTTCTAAAAATATTCTTAATAATCCACGCTTATTGGTCTGAAAGTCCTTCTAAAAATATTCTTAATAAATCCACGCTTATTGGTCTGAAAGAAAGTCCCTTCTAAAAATATTCTTAATAAATCCACGCTTATTGGTCTGAAAGTCCTTCTAAAAATATTCTTAATAAATCCACGCTTATTGGTCTGAAAGTCCTTCTAAAAATATTCTTAATAAATCCACGCTTATTGGTCTGAAAGTCCTTCTAAAAATATTCTTAATAAATCCACGCTTATTGGTCTGAAAGTCCTTCTAAAAATATTCTTAATAAATCCACGCTTATTGGTCTGAAAGTCCTTCTAAAAATATTCTTAATAAATCCACGCTTATTGGTCTGAAAGTCCTTCTAAAAATATTCTTAATAAATCCACGCTTATTGGTCTGAAAGTCCTTCTAAAAATATTCTTAATAAATCCACGCTTATTGGTCTGAAAGTCCTTCTAAAAATATTCTTAATAAATCCACGCTTATTGGTCTGAAAGTCCTTCTAAAAATATTCTTAATAAATCCACGCTTATTGGTCTGAAAGTCCTTCTAAAAATATTCTTAATAAATCCACGCTTATTGGTCTGAAAGTCCTTCTAAAAATATTCTTAATAAATCCACGCTTATTGGTCTGAAAGTCCTTCTAAAAATATTCTTAATAAATCCACGCTTATTGGTCTGAAAGTCCTTCTAAAAATATTCTTAATAAATCCACGCTTATTGGTCTGAAAGTCCTTCTAAAAATATTCTTAATAAATCCACGCTTATTGGTCTGAAAGTCCTTCTAAAAATATTCTTAATAAATCCACGCTTATTGGTCTGAAAGTCCTTCTAAAAATATTCTTAATAAATCCACGCTTATTGGTCTGAAAGTCCTTCTAAAAATATTCTTAATAAATCCACGCTTATTGGTCTGAAAGTCCTTCTAAAAATATTCTTAATAAATCCACGCTTATTGGTCTGAAAGTCCTTCTAAAAATATTCTTAATAAATCCACGCTTATTGGTCTGAAAGTCCTTCTAAAAATATTCTTAATAAATCCACGCTTATTGGTCTGAAAGTCCTTCTAAAAATATTCTTAATAAATCCACGCTTATTGGTCTGAAAGTCCTTCTAAAAATATTCTTAATAAATCCACGCTTATTGGTCTGAAAGTCCTTCTAAAAATATTCTTAATAAATCCACGCTTATTGGTCTGAAAGTCCTTCTAAAAATATTCTTAATAAATCCACGCTTATTGGTCTGAAAGTCCTTCTAAAAATATTCTTAATAAATCCACGCTTATTGGTCTGAAAGTCCTTCTAAAAATATTCTTAATAAATCCACGCTTATTGGTCTGAAAGTCCTTCTAAAAATATTCTTAATAAATCCACGCTTATTGGTCTGAAAGTCCTTCTAAAAATATTCTTAATAAATCCACGCTTATTGGTCTGAAAGTCCTTCTAAAAATATTCTTAATAAATCCACGCTTATTGGTCTGAAAGTCCTTCTAAAAATATTCTTAATAAATCCACGCTTATTGGTCTGAAAGTCCTTCTAAAAATATTCTTAATAAATCCACGCTTATTGGTCTGAAAGTCCTTCTAAAAATATTCTTAATAAATCCACGCTTATTGGTCTGAAAGTCCTTCTAAAAAATATTCTTAATAAATCCACGCTTATTGGTCTGAAAGTCCTTCTAAAAATATTCTTAATAAATCCACGCTTATTGGTCTGAAAGTCCTTCTAAAAATATTCTTAATAAATCCACGCTTATTGGTCTGAAAGTCCTTCTAAAAATATTCTTAATAAATCCACGCTTATTGGTCTGAAAGTCCTTCTAAAAATATTCTTAATAAATCCACGCTTATTGGTCTGAAAGTCCTTCTAAAAATATTCTTAATAAATCCACGCTTATTGGTCTGAAAGTCCTTCTAAAAATATTCTTAATAAATCCACGCTTATTGGTCTGAAAGTCCTTAAAAATATTCTTAATAAATCCACGCTTATTGGTCTGAAAGTCCTTCTAAAAATATTCTTAATAAATCCACGCTTATTGGTCTGAAAGTCCTTCTAAAAATATTCTTAATAAATCCACGCTTATTGGTCTGAAAGTCCTTCTAAAAATATTCTTAATAAATCCACGCTTATTGGTCTGAAAGTCCTTCTAAAAATATTCTTAATAAATCCACGCTTATTGGTCTGAAAGTCCTTCTAAAAATATTCTTAATAAATCCACGCTTATTGGTCTGAAAGTCCTTCTAAAAATATTCTTAATAAATCCACGCTTATTGGTCTGAAAGTCCTTCTAAAAATATTCTTAATAAATCCACGCTTATTGGTCTGAAAGTCCTTCTAAAAATATTCTTAATAAATCCACGCTTATTGGTCTGAAAGTCCTTCTAAAAATATTCTTAATAAATCCACGCTTATTGGTCTGAAAGTCCTTCTAAAAATATTCTTAATAAATCCACGCTTATTGGTCTGAAAGTCCTTCTAAAAATATTCTTAATAAATCCACGCTTATTGGTCTGAAAGTCCTTCTAAAAATATTCTTAATAAATCCACGCTTATTGGTCTGAAAGTCCTTCTAAAAATATTCTTAATAAATCCACGCTTATTGGTCTGAAAGTCCTTCTAAAAATATTCTTAATAAATCCACGCTTATTGGTCTGAAAGTCCTTCTAAAAATATTCTTAATAAATCCACGCTTATTGGTCTGAAAGTCCTTCTAAAAATATTCTTAATAAATCCACGCTTATTGGTCTGAAAGTCCTTCTAAAAATATTCTTAATAAATCCACGCTTATTGGTCTGAAAGTCCTTCTAAAAATATTCTTAATAAATCCACGCTTATTGGTCTGAAAGTCCTTCTAAAAATATTCTTAATAAATCCACGCTTATTGGTCTGAAAGTCCTTCTAAAAATATTCTTAATAAATCCACGCTTATTGGTCTGAAAGTCCTTCTAAAAATATTCTTAATAAATCCACGCTTATTGGTCTGAAAGTCCTTCTAAAAATATTCTTAATAAATCCACGCTTATTGGTCTGAAAGTCCTTCTAAAAATATTCTTAATAAATCCACGCTTATTGGTCTGAAAGTCCTTCTAAAAATATTCTTAATAAATCCACGCTTATTGGTCTGAAAGTCCTTCTAAAAATATTCTTAATAAATCCACGCTTATTGGTCTGAAAGTCCTTCTAAAATATTCTTAATAAATCCACGCTTATTGGTCTGAAAGTCCTTCTAAAAATATTCTTAATAAATCCACGCTTATTGGTCTGAAAGTCCTTCTAAAAATATTCTTAATAAATCCACGCTTATTGGTCTGAAAGTCCTTCTAAAAATATTCTTAATAAATCCACGCTTATTGGTCTGAAAGTCCTTCTAAAAATATTCTTAATAAATCCACGCTTATTGGTCTGAAAGTCCTTCTAAAAATATTCTTAATAAATCCACGCTTATTGGTCTGAAAGTCCTTCTAAAAATATTCTTAATAAATCCACGCTTATTGGTCTGAAAGTCCTTCTAAAAATATTCTTAATAAATCCACGCTTATTGGTCTGAAAGTCCTTCTAAAAATATTCTTAATAAATCCACGCTTATTGGTCTGAAAGTCCTTCTAAAAATATTCTTAATAAATCCACGCTTATTGGTCTGAAAGTCCTTCTAAAAATATTCTTAATAAATCCACGCTTATTGGTCTGAAAGTCCTTCTAAAAATATTCTTAATAAATCCACGCTTATTGGTCTGAAAGTCCTTCTAAAAATATTCTTAATAAATCCACGCTTATTGGTCTGAAAGTCCTTCTAAAAATATTCTTAATAAATCCACGCTTATTGGTCTGAAAGTCCTTCTAAAAATATTCTTAATAAATCCACGCTTATTGGTCTGAAAGTCCTTCTAAAAATATTCTTAATAAATCCACGCTTATTGGTCTGAAAGTCCTTCTAAAAATATTCTTAATAAATCCACGCTTATTGGTCTGAAAGTCCTTCTAAAAATATTCTTAATAAATCCACGCTTATTGGTCTGAAAGTCCTTCTAAAAATATTCTTAATAAATCCACGCTTATTGGTCTGAAAGTCCTTCTAAAAATATTCTTAATAAATCCACGCTTATTGGTCTGAAAGTCCTTCTAAAAATATTCTTAATAAATCCACGCTTATTGGTCTGAAAGTCCTTCTAAAAATATTCTTAATAAATCCACGCTTATTGGTCTGAAAGTCCTTCTAAAAATATTCTTAATAAATCCACGCTTATTGGTCTGAAAGTCCTTCTAAAAATATTCTTAATAAATCCACGCTTATTGGTCTGAAAGTCCTTCTAAAAATATTCTTAATAAATCCACGCTTATTGGTCTGAAAGTCCTTCTAAAAATATTCTTAATAAATCCACGCTTATTGGTCTGAAAGTCCTTCTAAAAATATTCTTAATAAATCCACGCTTATTGGTCTGAAAAGTCCTTCTAAAAATATTCTTAATAAATCCACGCTTATTGGTCTGAAAGTCCTTCTAAAAATATTCTTAATAAATCCACGCTTATTGGTCTGAAAGTCCTTCTAAAAATATTCTTAATAAATCCACGCTTATTGGTCTGAAAGTCCTTCTAAAAATATTCTTAATAAATCCACGCTTATTGGTCTGAAAGTCCTTCTAAAAATATTCTTAATAAATCCACGCTTATTGGTCTGAAAGTCCTTCTAAAAATATTCTTAATAAATCCACGCTTATTGGTCTGAAAGTCCTTCTAAAAATATTCTTAATAAATCCACGCTTATTGGTCTGAAAGTCCTTCTAAAAATATTCTTAATAAATCCACGCTTATTGGTCTGAAAGTCCTTCTAAAAATATTCTTAATAAATCCACGCTTATTGGTCTGAAAGTCCTTCTAAAAATATTCTTAATAAATCCACGCTTATTGGTCTGAAAGTCCTTCTAAAAATATTCTTAATAAATCCACGCTTATTGGTCTGAAAGTCCTTCTAAAAATATTCTTAATAAATCCACGCTTATTGGTCTGAAAGTCCTTCTAAAAATATTCTTAATAATCCACGCTTATTGGTCTGAAAGTCCTTCTAAAAATATTCTTAATAAATCCACGCTTATTGGTCTGAAAGTCCTTCTAAAAATATTCTTAATAAATCCACGCTTATTGGTCTGAAAGTCCTTCTAAAAATATTCTTAATAAATCCACGCTTATTGGTCTGAAAGTCCTTCTAAAAATATTCTTAATAAATCCACGCTTATTGGTCTGAAAGTCCTTCTAAAAATATTCTTAATAAATCCACGCTTATTGGTCTGAAAGTCCTTCTAAAAATATTCTTAATAAATCCACGCTTATTGGTCTGAAAGTCCTTCTAAAAATATTCTTAATAAATCCACGCTTATTGGTCTGAAAGTCCTTCTAAAAATATTCTTAATAAATCCACGCTTATTGGTCTGAAAGTCCTTCTAAAAATATTCTTAATAAATCCACGCTTATTGGTCTGAAAGTCCTTCTAAAAATATTCTTAATAAATCCACGCTTATTGGTCTGAAAGTCCTTCTAAAAATATTCTTAATAAATCCACGCTTATTGGTCTGAAAGTCCTTCTAAAAATATTCTTAATAAATCCACGCTTATTGGTCTGAAAGTCCTTCTAAAAATATTCTTAATAAATCCACGCTTATTGGTCTGAAAGTCCTTCTAAAAATATTCTTAATAAATCCACGCTTATTGGTCTGAAAGTCCTTCTAAAAATATTCTTAATAAATCCACGCTTATTGGTCTGAAAGTCCTTCTAAAAATATTCTTAATAAATCCACGCTTATTGGTCTGAAAGTCCTTCTAAAAATATTCTTAATAAATCCACGCTTATTGGTCTGAAAGTCCTTCTAAAAATATTCTTAATAAATCCACGCTTATTGGTCTGAAAGTCCTTCTAAAAATATTCTTAATAAATCCACGCTTATTGGTCTGAAAGTCCTTCTAAAAATATTCTTAATAAATCCACGCTTATTGGTCTGAAAGTCCTTCTAAAAATATTCTTAATAAATCCACGCTTATTGGTCTGAAAGTCCTTCTAAAAATATTCTTAATAAATCCACGCTTATTGGTCTGAAAGTCCTTCTAAAAATATTCTTAATAAATCCACGCTTATTGGTCTGAAAGTCCTTCTAAAAATATTCTTAATAAATCCACGCTTATTGGTCTGAAAGTCCTTCTAAAAATATTCTTAATAAATCCACGCTTATTGGTCTGAAAGTCCTTCTAAAAATATTCTTAATAAATCCACGCTTATTGGTCTGAAAGTCCTTCTAAAAATATTCTTAATAAATCCACGCTTATTGGTCTGAAAGTCCTTCTAAAAATATTCTTAATAAATCCACGCTTATTGGTCTGAAAGTCCTTCTAAAAATATTCTTAATAAATCCACGCTTATTGGTCTGAAAGTCCTTCTAAAATATTCTTAATAAATCCACGCTTATTGGTCTGAAAGTCCTTCTAAAAATATTCTTAATAAATCCACGCTTATTGGTCTGAAAGTCCTTCTAAAAATATTCTTAATAAATCCACGCTTATTGGTCTGAAAGTCCTTCTAAAAATATTCTTAATAAATCCACGCTTATTGGTCTGAAAGTCCTTCTAAAAATATTCTTAATAAATCCACGCTTATTGGTCTGAAAGTCCTTCTAAAAATATTCTTAATAAATCCACGCTTATTGGTCTGAAAGTCCTTCTAAAAATATTCTTAATAAATCCACGCTTATTGGTCTGAAAGTCCTTCTAAAAATATTCTTAATAAATCCACGCTTATTGGTCTGAAAGTCCTTCTAAAAATATTCTTAATAAATCCACGCTTATTGGTCTGAAAGTCCTTCTAAAAATATTCTTAATAAATCCACGCTTATTGGTCTGAAAGTCCTTCTAAAAATATTCTTAATAAATCCACGCTTATTGGTCTGAAAGTCCTTCTAAAAATATTCTTAATAAATCCACGCTTATTGGTCTGAAAGTCCTTCTAAAAATATTCTTAATAAATCCACGCTTATTGGTCTGAAAGTCCTTCTAAAAATATTCTTAATAAATCCACGCTTATTGGTCTGAAAGTCCTTCTAAAAATATTCTTAATAAATCCACGCTTATTGGTCTGAAAGTCCTTCTAAAAATATTCTTAATAAATCCACGCTTATTGGTCTGAAAGTCCTTCTAAAAATATTCTTAATAAATCACGCTTATTGGTCTGAAAGTCCTTCTAAAAATATTCTTAATAAATCCACGCTTATTGGTCTGAAAGTCCTTCTAAAAATATTCTTAATAAATCCACGCTTATTGGTCTGAAAGTCCTTCTAAAAATATTCTTAATAAATCCACGCTTATTGGTCTGAAAGTCCTTCTAAAAATATTCTTAATAAATCCACGCTTATTGGTCTGAAAGTCCTTCTAAAAGATATTCTTAATAAATCCACGCTTATTGGTCTGAAAGTCCTTCTAAAAATATTCTTAATAAATCCACGCTTATTGGTCTGAAAGTCCTTCTAAAAATATTCTTAATAAATCCACGCTTATTGGTCTGAAAGTCCTTCTAAAAATATTCTTAATAAATCCACGCTTATTGGTCTGAAAGTCCTTCTAAAAATATTCTTAATAAATCCACGCTTATTGGTCTGAAAGTCCTTCTAAAAATATTCTTAATAAATCCACGCTTATTGGTCTGAAAGTCCTTCTAAAAATATTCTTAATAAATCCACGCTTATTGGTCTGAAAGTCCTTCTAAAAATATTCTTAATAAATCCACGCTTATTGGTCTGAAAGTCCTTCTAAAGATATTCTTAATAAATCCACGCTTATTGGTCTGAAAGTCCTTCTAAAAATATTCTTAATAAATCCACGCTTATTGGTCTGAAAGTCCTTCTAAAAATATTCTTAATAAATCCACGCTTATTGGTCTGAAAGTCCTTCTAAAAATATTCTTAATAAATCCACGCTTATTGGTCTGAAAGTCCTTCTAAAAATATTCTTAATAAATCCACGCTTATTGGTCTGAAAGTCCTTCTAAAAATATTCTTAATAAATCCACGCTTATTGGTCTGAAAGTCCTTCTAAAAATATTCTTAATAAATCCACGCTTATTGGTCTGAAAGTCCTTCTAAAGATATTCTTAATAAATCCACGCTTATTGGTCTGAAAGTCCTTCTAAAAATATTCTTAATAAATCCACGCTTATTGGTCTGAAAGTCCTTCTAAAGATATTCTTAATAAATCCACGCTTATTGGTCTGAAAGTCCTTCTAAAAATATTCTTAATAAATCCACGCTTATTGGTCTGAAAGTCCTTCTAAAAATATTCTTAATAAATCCACGCTTATTGGTCTGAAAGTCCTTCTAAAAATATTCTTAATAAATCCACGCTTATTGGTCTGAAAGTCCTTCTAAAGATATTCTTAATAAATCCACGCTTATTGGTCTGAAAGTCCTTCTAAAAATATTCTTAATAAATCCACGCTTATTGGTCTGAAAGTCCTTCTAAAAATATTCTTAATAAATCCACGCTTATTGGTCTGAAAGTCCTTCTAAAAATATTCTTAATAAATCCACGCTTATTGGTCTGAAAGTCCTTCTAAAAGTATTCTTAATAAATCCACGCTTATTGGTCTGAAAGTCCTTCTAAAGATATTCTTAATAAATCCACGCTTATTGGTCTGAAAGTCCTTCTAAAGATATTCTTAATAAATCCACGCTTATTGGTCTGAAAGTCCTTCTAAAAATATTCTTAATAAATCCACGCTTATTGGTCTGAAAGTCCTTCTAAAAATATTCTTAATAAATCCACGCTTATTGATCTGAAAGTCCTTCTAAAAATATTCTTAATAAATCCACGCTTATTGGTCTGAAAGTCCTTCTAAAAATATTCTTAATAAATTCACGCTTATTGGTCTGAAAGTCCTTCTAAAAATATTCTTAATAAATCCACGCTTATTGGTCTGAAAGTCCTTCTAAAAATATTCTTAATAAATTCACGCTTATTGGTCTGAAAGTCCTTCTAAAAATATTCTTAATAAATCCACGCTTATTGGTCTGAAAGTCCTTCTAAAAATATTCTTAATAAATCCACGCTTATTGGTCTGAAAGTCCTTCTAAAAATATTCTTAATAAATCCACGCTTATTGGTCTGAAAGTCCTTCTAAAAATATTCTTAATAAATCCACGCTTATTGGTCTGAAAGTCCTTCTAAAAATATTCTTAATAAATCCACGCTTATTGGTCTGAAAGTCCTTCTAAAAATATTCTTAATAAATCCACGCTTATTGGTCTGAAAGTCCTTCTAAAAATATTCTTAATAAATCCACGCTTATTGGTCTGAAAGTCCTTCTAAAAATATTCTTAATAAATCCACGCTTATTGGTCTGAAAGTCCTTCTAAAAATATTCTTAATAAATCCACGCTTATTGGTCTGAAAGTCCTTCTAAAAATATTCTTAATAAATCCACGCTTATTGGTCTGAAAGTCCTTCTAAAAATATTCTTAATAAATACACGCTTATTGGTATGAAAGTCCTTCTAAAAATATTCTTAATAAATCCACGCTTATTGGTCTGAAAGTCCTTCTAAAAATATTCTTAATAAATCCACGCTTATTGGTCTGAAAGTCCTTCTAAAAATATTCTTAATAAATCCACGCTTAGTGGTCTGAAAGTCCTTCTAAAAATATTCTTAATAAATCCACGCTTATTGGTCTGAAAGTCCTTCTAAAAATATTCTTAATAAATCCTCGCTTATTGGTCTGAAAGTCCTTCGAAAATATTCTTAATAAATCCACGCTTATTGGTCTGAAAGTCCTTCTAAAAATATTCTAAATAAATCCACGCTTATTGGTCTGATAGTCCTTCTAAAATATACTTAATAAATCCCCGCTTATTGGTCTGAAAGTCCTTCTAAAAATATTCTTAATAAATCCACGCTTATTGGTCTGAAAGTCCTTCTAAAAATATTCTTAATAAATCCACGCTTATTGGTCTGAAAGTGCTTCTAAAAATATTCTTAATAAATCCACGCTTATTGGTCTGAAAGTCCTTCTAAAAATATTCTAAATAAATCCACGCTTATTGGTCTGAAAGTCCTTCTAAAAATATTCTAAATAAATCCACGCTTATTGGTCTGAAAGTCCTTCTAAAATATACTTAATAAATCCCCGCTTATTGGTCTGAAAGTCCTTCTAAAAATATTCTTAATAAATCCACGCTTATTGCTCTGAAAGTCCTTCTAAAAATATTCTTAATAAATCCACGCTTATTGCTCTGAAAGTCCTTCTAAAAATATTCTTAATAAATCCACGCTTATTGCTCTGAAAGTCCTTCTAAAAATATTCTTAATAAATCCACGCTTATTGGTCTGAAAGTGCTTCTAAAAATATTCTTAATAAATCCACGCTTATTGGTCTGAAAGTCCTTCTAAAAATATTCTAAATAAATCCACGCTTATTGGTCTGAAAATCCTTCTAAAATATACTTAATAAATCCACGCTTATTGCTCTGAAAGTCCTTCTAAAAATATTCTTAATAAATCCACCCTTATTGGTCTGAAAGTCCTACTAAAAATATTCGTAATAAATCCACGCTTATTGATATAAAAGTCCTTCTCAAATATTCGTAATAAATCCACGCTTATAGGTCTGAAAATCTTTCTAAAAATATTCTTATTATATCCACGCTTATTGATATAAAAGTCCTTCTAAAAATATTCTTAATAAATCCACTCTCATTGCTATAAAAGTCCTTCTAAAATTACTCCAAATAAATCCATTCTTATTAGTCTGAAAATCATTCTAAAATATTCGTAATAAATCCATGCTTATTTATATGAAAGTCCTTGAAAAGCAATCCTAATAAATCCACGCTTGTTGTTCTCAAAATTCTTTAAAAATTAATCTTAACAAAAGTCATTCTTATAATCCTTAATTCAACATATTTTCACCATCGCCTGCTTAGGCATTTCTGAAGTATGACAGTAAATTTAAGACAATTCTTTCTCACATTTCAGAAAATCCGGCAATTGAAATAATTATGTTTACCATGTATTAACTCTTTATCTGAGACAATTTACTACTTGGAATATTTTTGTTTTTAGTGTCTCCCCCTCCCTCTGTTATCATTTAAATTACAGACAAATTATTAATGTACACCTGAGATTTGTTTTGTTCAAAGATTTGCATAATTTAAATAATTCAAAGCTAAACTATCAACAAGACTAGAAAATCCCACAACAACAGCAACACAAAGCGTTTTAGCACTGACTAGTGCTGGATAAAGCTTTAGATGTTAAAGTAGGGACAATGACAACGAAAGTCCTAACACCATCAACAGCAGCGACAGAGGTAGTGGCAGCAGCAGTAGTAGTAGTGACACGACGACAATGACAGTGTCAACGACAATAGATTAAATAAAATACAAGTCATTCATTCATAAACTGAAATGTAAACAGGCCAACAACAAAGACCACAGCAAGGACATCATCAACAACTACAATAGTGTGTGACGGTGAGTGTCCATGTGTAGAGTCAGTCGGCTGTGTATATTTACAAGGGTATAACAGTACATACGCGAAACAGACAAATAACTATATACATTCATGTGAATGTACACATGTTATAAACACACACACATCCATACATACAAATAAAGTTAACATTAATAGAAATACACATATACAAACATATAACAAATATGAAATGCATGCATGCTTGTACAATGTGTACACACACCACTGAAGATTAGAAGAATATAAAAGCGAACGCATAACATGAAGTTATTTTATCAAATACACATGTATGTGTAAATTTACACAGTCACAATTGCATGTACACGGATTACGTTTCAATTACAAACACACACATACACACACAAGTAGCATGGACATGAAAAACAGTTTACATTGACACAACTTAATATGCGAATAAAATTTACTTTTAGAGTCATATCTGAATGCAGATAGTCAAGGGCTTTAAACTGAAATGTGTGTTTGTATTTGTGTAGGAAAAAACGATAGTTTTTTGGAACAAAATCTTAGTGTTGTTGAAATAGGGGGGTTAAATTTAAAATTTATTAGTAGGTTAAAATATGGAATATGAAACACAAAATAAAAAATATAAAACATAAAATATAAAACGTAAAATACAAAATATAAAATATCTATATTATTAAAAGAGTAAAGTGATTGACTGACTGGCTGATTGATTCATCAACGCCCAGACGAAACTGCTGAAGCTAGCATATTGAAATTTTGGGTGTGGACCACTCTTGGTCCGAAGGAGTCAGATAAGGCTGGGTTTTTAGAAATTCCGACTAGAAGGGTGACGTAGGGGATGGAAGATACCAAGGAACGGTCCTGACCGGTTTTAACATGGCAAAGCCCAGGATTTATCATGGTCCCCCTTTCATCTTAAGTGGATACTGACCTCCCCGTGGTGTCACCTGGGGAACTTCCTTTAACACCCGTTAAAAGTAGTGAGCTAACATGTGCCGCGCGTTCACCCATAAGAACGTTAAAAACTTGGGTTTGGGCGTCGGGTTAGTAACCCTACACTAGAAAAAACAGCCTACTATGAAAAAACGAAAGAAAAGAAAAACGAACCCCTCTAAAGTTGACGAACCCCGCAAACGTTTTAAGGAGCATGATGTGCGAATCTGCACCTGGAGACGTACTTGAAAAGTACAAGGCCGTTATTACTGACATACAGGTATCCAGCTTCACCCCAGTGAATGATAGACTTGCTGCAATTCGAATAAAAGCTAAATTCTTCAACATCAGCTTTATTTGTGCTCATGCTCGCACTGAAGAAAAGGACGTCATAACAACACCTAAAGGTGACGCACTGTATTATAGCTGCCATGACGTAAAGCATGAGTTTTGTTGCGGATTTGTAGTTGGGCGGAGACTAAAACATCTGGTATCCAGATTCACCCCAGTGAATGATAGACTTGCTGCAATTCGAATAAAAGCTCAATTCTTCAACATCAGCTTTATTTTAATGCCAAAATTGGAAAGGAGAATATCTTTGGCCCAACAGTCGGGAATTTCAGTCTCCACAGTGAAACATCTGACAATGGTATGAGGCTGATAGACTTTGCAGCTGCAAAAAACATGGTAGTTAACAGTACCAGATTTAATCATCTCGATATTCATAAGGGTACCTGGCTGTCGCCAGATCAAAAAACAATTAATCAAATTGATCATGTTGTGATAGATGGAAGACATTCATCGAGCGTGTTGCATGTACGATCGTTCCGAGGCGCAAACATTGATTCGGACCACTACCTTGTTGCAGCAAAGGTACGCACCCGCTTAAACGTAGCAAACAAAGTACGAACAGACACAACACGAATGTTAGACATCGGAAAGCTGCAATCACAACAGATAACCACAGCATATTCCACTCAACTAGCCCAATTGCAATCAAAGCACTCCTCATCCCTATAACATATCAGCGCAATGGCAAAGCATTGCCCATTCCATGCAAACAGCCGCAAAATCCATACTTGGATACCAGAGACCTCCACCAAGGAATCCATGGTATGATCAGGAGTGTCGTGCTGCCACCGAAGAGAAAAATGCGGCATATAGGGCTACTTTACAATCCGTAGCAATGCGTAGCGCACGAGAGATATACAGGGAGAAAAGGAGAGATGAGAAACGTCTTTTCCATAGGAAAAAGAGAGAAATGAAAAAGCGGGAGTGTGAAAAAATCGAGATGTACAGGAGTCAGAATGAAGTCCGAAAATTCTACCAAAGAGTGAAACATCAAACAGATGGCCTTGGTACAGGCACATCTTCCTGTAGAGACCAGCTAGGTAATCTGGTAACAGATACCGATAGTGAACTCAGGATATGGAAAGAACATTTTTGGGTACTTGCGCAAGCAGATAAGGCAGTGCTTGGTGTGTTTGAGAGGAAAATTCTTCGAAAGATCTACGGGCCGATTTGCTTTGATGGTGAATATCGACGTCGTATGAACCACGAGCTATATGAGCTATACAAAGACATGAATATAGTTAAACGTATCGAGATGCAACGATTGCGTTGACTAGGCCATATCATATGAATACATGCCACATGGCGGTGCACGCAGAATTGGCAGGCCAAGGAATAGATGGCGAAAACAAGTGGATGAAGAGATGAAAGATGAAAGGCGCGGAATTCCAGAAAGCGAAGCGAAATACAGAGAGAATTGGAGATCTTTTCTTAGTTCGGCCTATGAAATGGGCCAGCTGTAATAGGCCAGCTAAGTAAGTTAGTAAGACTAGAATGGTACGAAAAGTACTAAATATGGTACCCTTTGTATTAGGCGAACCGGTAGAGCTGGTATTGTGAAATTTGGAATGGCAGTGCCGAAGTAGACGAAGTCTTTAACTACCTCAAAATTATAGGTGCCAACTTCCACAGTTGGTCCGAGCTCTATGGACGCTTTGAGAGTCGACACCATCAATTTGGTATTTTCGCCGTTTACCGCCAGACCCACTTTCGCATATTCTGCTTCGACCTTCCTAAAGGTATCGGTTACTTCCTTTACTGATCGTCCCATGATGTCTATATCATCAGCATAAGCAAGTAACATGTGGCTATTGGTATAAATTGTGCCATTTCTTTTGACATTTGCGTCTCGTATTACCTTTTCCAGCAAAATGTTGAATAGGTCACACGAAAGGCTGTCTCCTTGTCTGAAACCTCTTTTGGTACTGAATTGTTCGGAGAAGTTCTTTTCAATTTTAACTGAGGACCTAGTATCAGTTAAAGTCATCTTACAAAGCCGGATGAGCTTTGCGGGGATGCCAAATTCAGACATTGCATGGAATACCATTGATCGGAGGGGACTGTCGAATGCTGCTTTAAAATCGACAAAAAGGTGATATATGTCGATCTGCATCTTTTGGGTCTTCTTCAGGATTTGCAGGGTAAATATCTGGTCAAAGGTGGACTTGCCAGTTATAAAGCTACATTGGTATGGTTTAGTCGTTCGCACAATATCCCTGACACTATCTTATAGGCAATATGGAGAAGACTTATGCCCCTATAGTTGGAGCATACAGTCTTATCTCCTTTCTTGTGGACAGGACACAGGATGCTCAGGTTCCAATCGTCGGGTATGCGTTCTTTCTGCCAGATGGTGCTAACTAGCTGATGCACACACCTTATCAGCGCGTCGCCTCCGGTTTTAAACAGCTCGGCTGGTAAGCCATCGGCTCCTGCTGCTCTATTATTCTTCAGCCGGTTGATTGCTGTTTTTACCTCATCTTGGCCGGGCGGTATACATTCTACTGGGATTGGATCTGTGGTATCATCGTCTTCGCTACTATTGGATACCAGCAGATTGGAGAAATGTTTCTTCCATATCCTGAGCACTCTATCTGTATCTGTTACCAGATTTCCTTGCTGGTCTCTACAGGAGGATGTGCCATCTGTTTGATGTTTCACTCTTTGGTAGAATTTTCGGACTTTATTCTGGCTACAGTATATCTCGATTTTTTCACACTCCCGCTTTTCCATTTTTCTCTTTTTCTTGCGGAAAAGACGTTTCTTTTCTCTCCTTTTCTCCCGATATCTCTCTCGTGCGCTACGCGTTGCTACTAATTGTAAAGTAGCTCTATATGCCGCATTTTTCTCTTCGGCAGCAACACGACACTCATGGTCATACCATGAATTCCATTGTGGAGGTCTCTGGAATCCAAGTATGGATTTTGCGGCTGTTTGCATGGAGTGGACAATATTTTGCCATTGTGTTGTTATGTTATCGGAACAAGGAGCGCTCGCGTTAAGCAATTGGGCTAGTTGAGTGGAATATGCTGTGGCTATCTGTTGTGTTTGCAGACTATCGATGTCCAACTTCCGCGTTGTTTCTGTTCGTGCTTTATTTGCAACGTTTAGACGGGTACGTACCTTTGCTGCAACTAGGTAGTGGTCCGAGTCTATGTTTGCTCCTCGGAACGATCGCACATGCAACAATTACTTGTTCAATTTGATTACTTGTTCTTTGATCTGGAGACAGCCAGGTGCCCTTATGAATATCGAGATGATTAAATCTGGTACTGCTAACTACTATGTTTTTTGCAGCTGCAAAGTCTATCAGTCTCATACCATTGTCAGATGTTTCACTGTGGAGACTGAATTTCCCGACTGTTGGGCCAAAGATATTCTCCTTTCCAATTTTGGCATTAAAATCGCCTAGTATAATTTTATGTCATGGGCAGGGCAGCGGTCATAAGATTCTTCTAAGCGCTCGTAAAATATATCTTTGGTCTGTTTGTCCTTGTCTTCATGTTCCTTAAAACGTTTGCGGGGTTCGTCAACTTTAGAGGGGTTTGTTTTTCTTTTCTTTCGTTTTTTCATAGTAGGCTGTTTTTTTCTAGGGGAGGGTTACTAACCCGACGCCCAAACCCAAGTATTTAACGTTCTTATGGGTGAACGCGCGGCACATGTTAGCTCACTACCTTTAACAGGTGTCCACTTGTCAGTGTCCACTTGAGATGAAAGAGGGACCAAGATAAATCCTGGGCTTTGCCATGTTAAAACCGGTCACCCACCTTCAACGCATATTGGTCCATAAATCTTTCAAAGAATTTTTCTCTCGAACTCACCAAGTTCTGCCTCATCTGCTTTCGAAAGTACCCATGCTTCAGATCCATGCATAAGAACGGGTTGTATCAGTGTCCGGTAAAGTGTAAGTTTTGTGTGACGAGTGGTGGTTTTGCTTTTAAACTGTTTATTTAGACCAAAGTAGCATCTGTTGGCCAATATTATTATACTCTTTATTTCAAGGCTTATACTGTTGGTTTTATTTATGGCGGTGCCGAGGTAGATAAAGTCATTTACTATCTCAAATTTATATTTATCAACATCCACAGTTGGTCCAAGTCTACTGGACGACTTGCGTGTTGATAGCATAAACTTCGTCTTATCGCCGTTGACTGCCAGACCCACTTTGGCAGACTATTTTTAAATTTTTGCAAATGTGGCTGTTACGGCTCGCGCTGATCTACCTATTATGTCTATGTCATCTGCGTATGCAAGCAACATTACATCTTTATTGTATATCGTGCTGTTTTTGTCTCTGGCTGATCTTGTGTCAGCATATGTCATCCTGCATAGTCGAATTAGTTTTGCAGGGATGCCAAACTCAGACATGGCTTGAAACACCTTTGCTCTAATTGGGCTGTCGAACGCGGCCTTATAGTCGACGAATAGGTGGTATGTGCCGATCTGCCTTTCGTCTTCTCCAATATTTGGCGCAGTGTGAAGATTTGGCCAATTGTCGACTTACCTGGTCTAAAACCGCATTGGTATGACCCGATTATTTAATTAACCATAGGCTTTAACCGTTCACACAGTATGCTCGACAACACTTTATATGCGATGGGAAGGAGACTTATACCTCGGTAATTTGCACAAACCTGCCAAATTTCGCAATTTAGCTGGTGCATACTCCTTACCAGCATTTCGCCACCGGTCTTGAACAATTCGGCGGGAAGTCCATCAGCTCCTGATGCCTTATTGTTTTTCAGCCGATTAATGGCTGTCGTAACCTCGCTTTGTCTAGGTGGTAGACATTCAACATTGTCATTTACGATTGGTTCTGGGGTATCTTCATCACCATCCATATTCGATACCAAAAGCTTCATAAAGTGCTCCTTCCAGATCCTCAGTACGCTATCTGTATCAGTTACCAGATTCCCTTGGTCATCTTTGCAGGAGAATGTGCCTGCACCATACCCTTCAGTCTGGTGTTTTACACTCTCGTAAAATTTTCGGACTTCATTCTGACTCCTGAACATCTCGAGTTTCTCACGCTCACGTTTTTCTTGATCCTTGAAAATACGCTCTTCCTCTCTCCTCTTCTCCCGATAAGTTTCTTTCGTTCTTCGTGTTGCTACTGAATGCAGTGTTGCTCTATATGCCGCGTTCTTTTCTTCTGTAGCTTTACGACACTCCTAATCGTACCATTCATTTTTAGGTGGAGGTTTTTGGTACCCAAGTATGGTTTTTGCGGTAGTCTGAATGGAGTGGCCCATTCTTTGCCAACGTGCTTCTACATTATCGGGACAAGGAGTGCTGTTTTCCAGTATGCGATTCAGTTGAGCGGAGTAGGATTGTGCTGTCTGTTGTGTTTGCAGCTTCTCGACATCCAGCTTCCGTCCTGTGTTAGATCGCACTTTTGCCGCAACATTAAGACGAGTGCGTACCTTGGCTGTTACAAGGAAATGGTCCGAATCGATGTTCGCACCTTCCATCAATCACAACATGATCAATCCGATTTTTTTATTTTCCCATCCGGGGATATCCACTTAGCCTTGTGTATGTCGAGGTGTGGGAATCTGGTGCTGCTTACTACCATGTTCTTTGCCGCTGCAAAATCAATCAGCCTGATTCCGTTTTCGGATGTTACCTCATGAAGGCTGAATTTGCCGACCGTGGGACCGAATATATTTTCCCTTCCAATTTTAGCATTAAAATCTCCTAGAACAATCTTAATGTCATGGGCAGGGCAGCGGTCATATACTCTCTCTAGGCGCTCGTAGAATGTATCCTTGGTCTGTTCGTCTTTCTCTTCGGTCGGAGCATGGGCGCAGATGAGACTGATGTTAAAAAACTTTGCTTTTATACAGATTGTGGCAATTCTCTCATCAACCGGAGTAAAATTGGATACAAGATTTTTAAGTCTCCGGTTTACCATGACTCCAACACCTAGCTCATGCTTCGTTTCATGGCAGCTATAATACATTGCGTAATCGTTTGTGATCTTTACGTCTGCCCGATTCCATCGCACTTCCTGTAGGGCGATAATATCAGCATTGTACTTGTCAAGTACATTCGCCAATGCGTAAACTGCACCTACTCTGTAAAGAGTCCTGACATTCCAGGTGCAGATTCGCAGATCATGGTACTTAATACGTTTGCGGGGGTCGTCAACTTTAGAAGGGGCTTGTTTTTCTTCTTTCTCTTTGTTTTTTCATAGTAAGGTGTTTTGACGGGGTGATTTACTAGCCCAACGCCCAACCCAAGTTTTTATCGTTCTTATGGGTGAACGCATGGCACATGTTAGCTCACTACCTTAAACGGGCGTTAAAGGCAGCTCCCCAGTTGACACCACGGGGAGATCAGTGTCCACTTGAGATGAATGAGGGACCAAGATAAGTCCTGGGCTTTGCCATGTTAAAGCCGGTCAAGACCGTTCCTTGGTATCATTCATCCCCTACGTCACCCGAAGTTGTAGTAAATTTGGTATAATTTGGATTTGGAGGAACGGATAGAGCTTAAATCCTGAAATTTGAAATTAAGATAACTGTTGGAGTGTAGGAGTGAGATATGGAGGAAGGTTTGGAAAATCGTCCTCATTTGTACTATATGGTACAATTTGGAATTGGTAAAAGGATTAAACTGGTATGGTAGGATTGAGACATGGAAGTAGTTTTGAAAATTCGCATTTATGAGTACGAAATGTACTAAATTTGGTACAATAAAAAAGTTACAGAATAGGCCTACTGGATTTCTGAATTGTGTAAATGCATACTAAATGTATGCTAAATGGTACTACGTTTGGAGTAATGGTGGTATTGGATGAAGGGATAAAATTGGTATTCTATAATTTTGCATTATGGTCACAGGTGATGTAAGGAGAAAATTGGAACTTCAAGCGTACCAAATGTACTGGGATGAAATATATCGGGAATTCCAAAAATTTGGTAACATGGTAACAATTGGTGAGTGATGAGGTCATTTTGTAAATATAAGTATAGTCGAACCTCAGTTATCCGTAATGGTCGGGACCGGAGGCATTACGGATAATCGATTTTCCCAGATAATGGAGTAACACTATTTTCATATATTTTTAATCAAAACAGCAATTATGAATTTAATGTGAATTTCAAAAATTGAAATCGTTTTAAAATAATTAATTTTTGAATTGTTTTTGTCCATTGAAAATTGGTCGAATGAATTTTAATCCCGGATCATAAGCATTTTCGCGGTTCATCGGTGTTAAATGTCCGAAAATTCTGTGTGTTTCCTTTCCCGGATAATGGAGGTTTACGGATAATCGATTCCCTGATAATTGCGGTTCGACTGACTATAAGCGTACGGAAAGTAATAAATTGTACTAAATTTGGATGAAAGGATAAAGCTGGAATTCTTCCGATATTAGGGTCAATCCTGGTGGTGTTAAGATAAGAAGTTGATTTTGAAATAGATACTATAAATTTGCAAATTTGGAATGAATGTCACCGTTGATGTAGTAGTAGTATATTTTTATTTATGCATTTTTTCAGATATAGTTACATTTTACAATAGAAGCAATATATGTAAGTGATAAATAAAAATAAGATATTGTATGATATGAATAATTTGACACTGGACAATGGCCGTCTGCCTTCACCGTTGATGTATTTGGTATTAATACGAACAAATTTGAATTCGAGTCTTACAGAAACCCGCAATAAGTGTTCGAAAAGTATTAATTGTGTACCATTAGTATTAGGCACGTTAGTAATCGAAATTTGTAATTTGAACAATTTTTTCATATTTTACTTTATAAATTTTCAATGCTCAAAATATGTAAGCGGTAAATAAAAAATCTGTTTGCATCCTCTTTTCTATTAATGTGAACTTTTCGCTAACGAAGTAGCGGGCACATGCTAGTAGAATATAAAATATCAAACTCTAAACACATCCCGTTTGCAATGCTATTTTGTACTTTTGCAGTTTCCTTTTTTCCGCTGGTATGGTTATTTTTACTTCTTCATTCTCTTTTCCTTGTGATGTAAGCTTTACATTTAATAATTTATTTATTTGAAAAATCGAAAAGTTTTTACAGCACTGACAAGCAAGAAAAAGATAGCTGTAAAAGTTGTAAGTCAAAGTAACAAATTGTTTTACAACGTTTCAAAGATACCACCACTTTCGACATGAAATGTAGCAATAGTTGTTATTAGTTTATATTGGGTAAGTAGTTTTTATAATAAATAGATAGTGTGACTGCTACACTGACATAGATGTGACCAAGTTTATAATACCGTTTGATCAAGAGACTCATGTTAAATATAAGTACTGAAACATGCCTTGTTAATGGTGTTAAACAACACCACTGCTTAGTATCATTCATATTGTATATCACTCAAAAATACTTAAATACTTGCAACAAAAATACATGGTACCACTGTATACTACTTTATGTTTTACATTTCTGTTCTTCTCATTTGCCAAAAAAATAGCGTCTCTGCCGCATTTTTTCTATATTTTTACAACTGTTGCTTTTGTCGTTTACTTTAAATATTATTATTGCCCTATTCTTGCCTGCACTCTTTTTAGATTCCTCTCGAAATAAAATTTTAGTTTTGTTTTCTTTATGTATTGTGAATTACTAGATTTTTTTATGGTTCGATTTTTGGATTGGAATTGTGTAGTTTTATCTCTTTGCATTTTAATAGAAAAAGGTTTAATATTTCATTTTATTTCATTTAAGTCTTCTGATAGAAGATGGAAATCCATATATGTTCTATTAGTGACATTTTTATACCCTCCACCATAGTATGGAGGGTATATTAAGTTTGTTTTTCCGTTTGTAACGCATTGAAATACTCATTTGCGACCCTATAAAGTATATATATTCTTGATCAGGGTAAAATTCTGAGTCGATCTGTGCACGTCCGTCCGTCCGTCCGTCCGTCTGTGGTAATCACTCTAGCATCCACAAAAATGGAGATAGGACGCTGAAATTTTGGGAAAATGCGTCTTTTGTTTGCAGGCAGGTCAAGTTTGATGATGGGCTATATCGGTCCACGTTTTGGTATAGCCCCCATATAACGGTACCCCCCGATTTACGGTATTTTGATGTTTTTAGCTACATTTTCAGACCGATTTAGCTAAAATTTGACATCTAGGGTTCTTAAGTGTCAATATACTTATATAACAAAACTTGTGGACATAGGTCCACGTTTTGGTATAGCCCCCATATAACGGTACCCCCCGATTTAAGGTATTTTGACGTTTTTAGATACATTTTCAGACCGATGTAGCTATAATTTGACATTTAGGGTTCTTAAGTGTCAATAAACTTATATAACATAAGTTGTGGACATAGGCCCACGTTTTGGTATAGCCCCCATATAACGGTACCCCCGATTTACGGTATTTTCACGTTTTCAGCAACATTTTCAGACCGATTTAGCTATAATTTGACATTTAGGGTTCTTAGGTGCCAAAAAACTTATGTAACAAACCTTGTGGACATAGGTCCACGTTTTGGTATAGCCCCATAAAACGGTACCCCCCGATTTACGGTATTTTGGCGTTTTTAACTATATTTTCAGACCAATTTAGCTATAATTTGACATTTAGGGTTCTTAAGTGTCAACAAACTTATGTAACAAAAATTGTGGACATAGTTCCACGTTTTGGTATAGCCCCCATATAACGGTAACCCCCGATTTACGGCATTTTGACGTTTTTAGCTACATTTTCAGACCGATTTAGCTATAATTTGACATTTAGGTTAAGTGTCAATAAACTTATATAAGAAAACTTGTGGACATAGGTCCACGTTTTGGTATAGTCCCCATATAACGGTACCCCCCGATTTACGGTATTTTGACGTTTTTAGCTACATTTTCAGACCGATTTAGCTATAATTTGACATTAAGGGTTCTTAAGTGTCAGTTAACTTATATAACAAAAGTTGTGGACATAGGTCCATGTTTTGGTATAGCTCCCATATAACGGTATTTTGACGATTTACGGTATTTTGACGTTTTTAGCTACATTTTCAGACCGATTTAGCAATAAATTGACATTTAGGGTTCTTAAGTGTCAATAAGCTTATATAACAAAACTAGTGGACATAGGTCCATGTTTTGGAATAGCCCCCATATAACGTTACCGCCCGATTTCAGGTATTTTGACGTTTTAAGTCACATTTCTAGACCGAATTAGCTATAATTTGATATTAAGGGAAATATGAAAAAGGAAAATATGAAAAAAAACCAAAAAGTTGAAACACAAAAAATGCCATAACGCATTTTTTTTTCAACGGATTTTGTTTCCTACGTGCTAACTGTAAATAATTGTACTGTTAGGTGTCATTTACGCAGCCTGGAGCACAAGGAAAAACATTTTACTGTTTTTTAATGCGTTTTTGTCACACTTAAACCACTATTAATTAGCCATTTGTTAACCAATTTTAAAAATCGATGGCTTGTTCGAAAGGCATTACTCTCCCCTTTATAATGAAAAACAGTGTGTGCAAATTGGTTGTGGAAAAAAGAAGTAATGTCCGTTTAAAGTAGCAAATTCAAGAAAGCCCATTTTTCACTACATTTACCGTTATAAAATGAAAAACCGAAGTGACCCAAAGAAACTAAAGGTATTTTCGACTTCTGTGGACTCCCACAAAACCGAATTTATGCATTAGAACCCCTGCAAATTTTCACTGTAGCACAGTGTTATTGTTGATAACAGTCAATTCTTAATTCGTTATTTTTGAGCACGTAATTTGTCCAGGGTTATTCAGGAAAATAATGAAGAGGTTTCTTAAGAGTGGGTTTGGACTCAGACATTTCCATGTAAAACTTTTCTACATGTAGTGTCATAAGACACGCCGTTTGGACTCGGCGAAAAAAAAGTATCGAGAGCTAATGATATGAAAGAAGTCTCTCGTGTCCCTTCGAGGATACGAATGTTTGTAATTTTCTTCGATTTCATCCAATGATATAAACCTATATTCCTGTAGAAAGTATGCCTTATATCTCAGATATTTCACCACTCATATGTACTTACACAAATGCTACTGACTTGAAGCTCAGGAGTTCTGCTTAAATATTAAAGAAATAATAAAAACAAGTAAGACAGGGCCGAACATATGATACCCTACTCCACTGCACCTGGGCACTATTTACCAAGGAATTTATTTTATATGATTGCGACATATTTTAGCCGTCCGGTCATACATACATAAGTTGATATACATGGTAACATACCAGAGATATAGAACATACATATACGTCGCCATTACTGGAAACGTAAGGTATTATTTTCCGTATTTTATAATGACCAATCGGGGCTATTTCGCTACATATTATTAAAACAAGTTATGAAGTATCAGCCAGCTGTGCCGACGGAGATATACCCTTAGACTCGGACACAAAGAAAATAAGTAAACTCAATACTTATAACGCCTCTCTGTTCTTATACCCTCAGCCTTTAGGATAGAAAGGGTATATTCACTTTGATACGACCAAAAATGTGCTTCATCGAAATAACTGTTTTAGACAACAAGTATGTTTGGACGAAATTCGTTTCAGACAATTTGGAGTCGATTTAGCCATGTCCGTCCGTCTGTCTGGCTGGCTGGTGCGCACGATAACTCTCGAACGGATCAACCGATTCGAACCAAGATCGAAGATGAGCTATATCGGTCCACTCCTTCCGGTACCTCCCCCACAGAAGTTAAACATTTTTCTGTAAAATGGCGTGAACGATAACTCTCGAAGGTAGCAATCGATTTGGTCCAAACTTTGCACACCGCAGATACAGTTCGGGTACAAATATGGTATATATCGGTGTACTGCTTCGGGTACCTCCCACACAAAAATTCGCATGAAGTGAAGTTTAAGATCACCTCTAGGATAGTTTTGAAATTTACTTCATTAGGTTGCGGCTCTCTTTACGACGGTGCAATATTTTCCTGCGCAAGTCTATATTTCCCGAGGTATCAGGTTGGAATATGGATTATATCGGTCCACTCCTTCGGCTACCGTCCACACAAAATGCGCATAAAATGAAGTTTAGGAGCTCCTCTCGGATAGTTTTGAAAATTTTTCAGTAAGTTTTCCTTGCGGGTCCCATTACGATGGTGCATGTTTTTCTTGTGTAAGTCCATACTTCCTGAGATATTGGCCTAAAAGCTCCAAGAACCCTGACGGCACCAACCAAAATGGCAAATCCGCAGGATAATTCTCGCAATGAGTTTCTTATTGGTGCAGACTTTGCACATCGTATTATTTCATACAGTCATGTGTCAGGTTGGAATATGAACAATATCGATCCATCCCTTCGGGTACCTCCGACAAAAAATTCGGATAAAGTGAAGTTTAAGATCTCCTCTCTCATCTTTCTGACTCTGTTTTCAGTAGGTTGTTCTAGCGGACTCATTTACAACGGTACAGTTTTTTTGCGAAGTAAGTCAATACTTCCTGAGATAATGGCCCAAAAGCTCCAAAACCCAGCCGGCACATACTAAAATGGCTATACGGCTATAACTGTAAAACTTTTTCAAAAATTTCTTTCAAACTAAGTTTAACGTAATTTAATATTTCAAGTCTTTTATGAAGAAGTTTGGTTACTAAAAATGTTTGGTTATGTCAATGAATTGGTGCCCCACATTACGGTACATACATACATATTTTAATTAGAGTTGGGCAATCTGGTTCAATTGAACGATCCGGTTCACTATCTCGTTCAATGGACACCGGTAATTTCTTCGACAAAACTGTGTATACTTAATTTCACACGCTGGTTTTTATGTTACTCATTCGTTTTTGAACGAGGACAGTGATCCGGATCGTTCAATTGAACGAGATTGCCCAACTCTAATATTAAAGCAAACATTTGGTCAGTGGCTGAGGGTATTTCTCCGATACTGATACTTTCTTACTTACTTCCATACTTAGCTGGCCCATTACAGAACATTTGTTCCATAGGCCGAACTAAGAAAAGATCTCCATTTCTCTCTATTTGTTGCTTCGCACTCTGGAATACCGTGCATTTTCATCTCTTCATCCTCTTGTTTGCGCCATCTATCCCTCGGCCTAGCAATTCAGCGTGAACCGCCAAGCGGTCCGTATTTATACACCTTTTTAGAGAGTTCGTCTTCGCTCATTCTTATGATATGGCCTAGCCAACGCAATCGCTGCATCTCGATACGATTAACTATATTGATGTCGTTGTACAGCATATACAGCTCGTGGTTCATGCGAAGTCGATATTCACCGTCAACGCAGATTGGTCCGTAGATCTTTCGAAGATTTTTTCTCTCAAACACAACAAGCACTCCCATGTCTGCTTGCGCAAGTACCCAGGCTTCGGAGCCATACATCAGCAAGGGTAGTATCAGTGTTTTGATACTTTCTTACTTATTTTTATACCCTCCACCATAGTATGGAGGGTATATTAAGTTTGTTTTTCCGTTTGTAACGCATTGAAATACTCATTTGCGACCCTATAAAGTATATATATTCTTGATCAGGGTAAAATTCTAAGTCGATCTGAGCACGTCCGTCCGTCCGTCCGTCTGTGGTAATCACTCTAGCATCCACAAAAATGGAGATAGGACGCTGAAATTTTGGGAAAATGTGTCTTTTGTTTGCAGGCAGGTCAAGTTCGATGATGGGCTATATCGGTCCACGTTTTGGTATAGCCCCCATATAACGGTACCCCCCGATTTACGAAATTTTGACGTTTTTAGCTACATTTTCAGACCGATTTGGCTATAATTTGACATTTAGGGTTCTTAAGTATCAATAAACTTATATAACAAAAGTTGTGGGCATAGGTCCACGTTTTGGTATAGCCCCCATATAACGGTACCCCCCGATTTGCGGTATTTTGACGTTTTTATCTACATTTTTAAACCGATTTAGCTATAATTTGACATTTAGGGTTCTTAAGTATCAATAAACTTATATAACAAAAGTTGTGGGCATAGGTCCACGTTTTGGTATAGCCCCCATATAACGGTACCCCCCGATTTGCGGTATTTTGACGTTTTTAGCTACATTTTTAGACCGATTTAGCTATAATTTGACATTTAGGGTTCTTAAGTATCAATAAACTTATATAACAAAAGTTGTGGGCATAGGTCCACGTTTTGGTATAGCCCCCATATAACGGTACCCCCGATTTACGAAATTTTGACGTTTTTAGCTACATTTTCAGACCGATTTGGCTATAATTTGACATTTAGGGTTCTTAAGTGTCAGTAAACATATACAACAAAACTTGTGGACATAGGTAAACGTTTTGGTATAGCCCCCATATAACGGTACCCCCGATTTGCGGTATTTTGACGTTTTTAGCTACATTTTTAGACCAATTTAGCTATAATTTGACATTTAGGGTTCTTAAGTATCAATAAACTTATATAACAAAAGTTGTGGGCATAGGTCCACGTTTTGGTATAGCCCCCATATAACGGTACCCCCCGATTTGCGGTATTTTGACGTTTTTAGCTACATTTTTAGACCGATTTAGCTATAATTTGACATTTAGGGTTCTTAAGTATCAATAAACTTATATAACAAAAGTTGTGGGCATAGGTCCACGTTTTGGTAGAGCCCATATAACGGTACCCCCCGATTTAAGGTATTTTGACGGCTTTAGCTACATTTTCAGACCGATTTGGCTATAATTTGACATTTAGGGCTCTTAAGTGTTAATAAACATATATAACAAAACTTGTGGACATAGGTCCACGTTTTGGTATAGCCCCCATATAACGGTACCCCCGATTTGCGGTATTTTGACGTTTTTAGCTACATTTTTAGACCAATTTAGCTATAATTTGACATTTAGGGTTCTTAAGTATCAATAAACTTATATAACAAAAGTTGTGGGCATAGGTCCACGTTTTGGTATAGCCCCCATATAACGGTACCCCCCGATTTGCGGTATTTTCACGTTTTTAGCTACATTTTTAGACCGATTTAGCTATAATTTGACATTTAGGGTTCTTAAGTATCAATAAACTTATATAACAAAAGTTGTGGGCATAGGTCCACGTTTTGGTAGAGCCCATATAACGGTACCCCCCGATTTACGGTATTTTGACGGCTTTAGCTACATTTTCAGACCGATTTGGCTATAATTTGACATTTAGGGCTCTTAAGTGTTAATAAACATATATAACAAAACTTGTGGACATAGGTCCACGTTTTGGTATAGCCCCCATATAACGGTACCCCCCGATTTGCGGTATTTTGACGTTTTTAGCTACATTTTTAGACCGATTTAGCTATAATTTGACATTTAGGGTTCTTAAGTGTTAATAAATATATATAACAAAAGTTGTGGACATAGGTCCACGTTTTGGTATAGCCCCCATATAACGGTACCCCCCGATATACGGTATTTTGACGTTTTTAGCTACATTATCAAACCGATGTAGCTATAATTTGACATTTAGGGTTCGCAAATGTCAATAAACATATATAACAAAAGTTGTGGACATAGGTCCACGTTTTGGTATAGCCCCCATATAACGGTACCTCCCGATTTACGGTATTTTGACGGCTTTAGCTACATTTTCAGACCGATGTGGGTATAATTTGACATTTAGGCTCTTAAGTGTTAATAAACATATATAACAAAACTTGTGGACATAGGTCCACGTTTTGGTATAGCCCCCATATAACGGTACCCCCGATTTGCGGTATTTTGACGTTTTTAGCTACATTTTTAGACCGATTTAGCTATAATTTGACATTTAGGGTTCTTAAGTATCAATAAACTTATATAACAAAAGCTGTGGGCATAGGTCCACGTTTTGGTATAGCCCCCATATAACGGTACCCCCCGATTTGCGGTATTTTGACGTTTTTAGCTACATTTTTAGACCGATTTAGCTATAATTTGACATTTAGGGTTCTTAAGTATCAATAAACTTATATAACAAAAGTTGTGGGCATAGGTCCACGTTTTGGTAGAGCCCATATAACGGTACCCCCCGATTTACGGTATTTTGACGGCTTTAGCTACATTTTCAGACCGATTTGGCTATAATTTGACATTTAGGGCTCTTAAGTGTTAATAAAGATATATAACAAAACTTGTGGACATAGGTCCACGTTTTGGTATAGCCCCCATATAACGGTACCCCCCGATTTGCGGTATTTTGACGTTTTTAGCTACATTTTTAGACCGATTTAGCTATAATTTGACATTTAGGGTTCTTAAGTGTTAATAAATATATATAACAAAAGTTGTGGACATAGGTCCACGTTTTGGTATAGCCCCCATATAACGGTACCCCCCGATATACGGTATTTTGACGTTTTTAGCTACATTATCAGACCGATGTAGCTATAATTTGACATTTAGGGTTCGTAAATGTCAATAAACTTATATAACAAAAGTTGTGGACATAGGTCCACGTTTTGGTATAGCCCCCATATAACGGTACCCCCCGATTTACGGTATTTTGACGGCTTTAGCTACATTTTTAGACCGATTTAGCTATAATTTGACATTTAGGGTTCTTAAGTATCAATAAACTTATATAACAAAAGTTGTGGACATAGGTCCACGTTTTGGTATAGCCCCTATATAACGGTACCCCCCGATATACGGTATTTTGACGGTTTTAGCTACATTTTCACACCGATGAAGCTATAATTTGACGTTTGAAGTTCTTAAATGTCAATAAACTTATGTGACAAAACTTGTGGACATAGGTCCACGTAATTTGACATTTGAAGTTCTTAGTGATCACAACACCTCTCCATCAAAAATTGTCAACATAGGTGCATGTTCGGATATAGCTCCCATGTAACGGTACCTCCCAATTTTCAGTAATTTTGCTATTTTAGCTACAGTTTTTAACAGAACTAACTGTAATTTACATTTGAAGGTTGTAGTGGTCACCACACATCTGCATCAACAATTTTCAACATAGCCCCAATATAACGATACTTCCCGATTTTCGGTATTTTGAGGATTTTACTTAAAATGTTTAACCGAACGTAGGTCCATGTTTTTGTATAGCCCCAAACAAACCTCCCGATTTTCCGTACCTTAGCTTTATTTTTTGGACGAATTTCTGTAATTTGAAATTTAAAAGTCAACAAAAGTTCTGCAACAAAAATTGTTCATTTAAGTTCATATTTTCGTATAGCCCAGATACCTCCGAACTAGCTGTTAATGACATTTGAAGTTCCCACGTTATGTACCGATTTTCGATATTTTGAGGATTCTAGCTAAGTTTTTTAACCGAATTAGGAGTTATTTGACATTAAAGGCTCCCATCAAAAACTGTCAACATATTATAACCCCTATATAACAGTACCTCCCAATTTCTAGCCCACCAAAAATTGTCAACAGTTAGATATAGGCACCATAAAAAAGGACCTCCCGAATGAAGCATTTTATGTACATTATCTGACATTTTAACGTACTCACTTAAAGTTGGGGACATGAATGAATATTTTATGGTGGAGGGTATGAAAAGTTCGGCCCGGCCGAACTTAATGCTTTTTTACTTGTTTTGTTTTGAATTTTTCGTTAATTACTCAAGAAGAATGAACATTGACTCCCAAAGAAATTGTACTGTCGTAACAGGGGCCAGAAAGACAAAAAAGTTAAACGAGATGAGTCCTTAAACGGCACTTTTTCCAAAATTTGTGTGGGAGGCACCAGAAGGATGTAGTCCACATTCGGACGTAATCCAAGTCTCTAATAAATAATAAGATGTACAAAATTAAGACCAAAACGGCTCCTCCCTTCGAGGGTTATCTTAGGCACTAGTTAGTTTAGTTGGCGTCGTCTTAGGACTTGCCCCAATAAAACTGCACCGTCGTAAAAAAAGCCGCATGGCGAACATGTTTCAAACAAATTCAAACTTAAACTAAGTTTGGACAAAATTTACGAGACCTAAAATTAGAACCAAATAGGTTGATTTTTCGACAGTTATCATGCGCACCAGGCAACCATATATTCGGACGGACATGGGTAAGTCGACTCCAAATTGTCTGAAATAGATTTCGTGCAAACATACTTGGGGCCTTAAATCATTATTTCGGTAATCACGTTGGCTTGAACGTTGAGGGTATAAACAAATATTAAAAGAATTTTAGAAATAGTTTTTCGTGTCGATCAATGAAACAAAGACCAATATTTCGAGGTACTATTACATTACTTTTTACCCAAGGTATCAGAAAAACTTCAAGACCCCGTACAGCTTTGTAATTTGTAACAATTTAAAATCCTGGGAATCCTTCTTTCATGATTTGAAAACTTTTCTATCATGACTGCATGGAATGTAAATTTAGTTCTATGTAAGAAAATCGCAACAGTATAAAACGACTCACATGTTAGGCAGTAGTTCAGTTATCTAACCGCTATATTCATGATTGGTTTCAAGTCGATTTTCGTTGATTGCCGAAATATGTCTTCTAGAAATAAAATATAGATCAAAAATTTAACATGGATATTTTTCCCACAAAAGTTCACCCGCTAAAATCCGCTCATTATCCGTAAATGTTGACATCTTCCTTGAACAAAATGCTTACCTCGTGTAAAAATGTGTCAATATTAAATTATAACTGCGAACTCTGGTTATGATTACACTGTGACACAAAATAGAAGTCAAAGTCTGGGGGGTGGAAAATTTCTATTAGAGATGAAAGCCCTTGATGAGTATACTAAGAACCCAAAAGGAAATTTCCGCCATATGTCAAGTTTTTGATTTTTTCCCTATAATACTTGGGAAAATAGCTCTATATCTCTGTTTGGCGTTGCTGTACCTTCGTTTTGAAGTGACATGTCTGCAGTGAAATCGATTGGCGAATCTTTTTGTAGAACATTTCATTCTTCTAACTCAATGCCTTCCATGTCCTTTTCGTCCTTTATTTCTTGAACCGTAGTGAAAGTACCACAAGATGAGATTTTTCAGCATCCAAATATTCTACAAAAATGTTGCTCAGTAGATTTTAGGTACGGTTCTTCTTGACAACTAATCGATTTTGTCCCGTTTTCATTGTCTTTTTTCACATTTATTCGGACTTGGTTCAGAATTAAACTATGTTCTGTTTTTCTGTATATTCGTTATTTGTTGTGTATAGGTATGTAGACATAACAATTGGTTATTGCTTATGTAAACATCTGGGGTGCTTCTGAAATATTTACGACAAATAGCTCTTGTAATGACGAACACGTTAATAACAAATTTTCTTGGAGGATAGATCCGGTTATCTCAATTTTTGAACCGGATATTCTGACATTAAAACCGATTTTTGAACCGGTTTTAAGTAACCGATTAAACTTATATGTATACCATTAAAAAGCTTATAGAGTTGTCAATCAAATTAAATTAATTCGCTTATGAAAACTTTGTTAGTTGCAGTCCTAGAACAAAAACCCGTTTTCTTAAACCGATTTTAAGAAAAAATATCAGTACGCGCATATATGGAGATCAAAGGCTGGGGGGTGAAAATTTCTTTTTGGCGATGAATGTCGATGAAGATAGTGTGATGAACCCGGAAGGACAGTTCTGCCACAGGTCAAACTTCTGAGTTATAGCGAATTGCATTCTTTCTGTATACCTATATGACAAAAAACCTAACAAAATTTGATCACGCCATAACTCAGAAGTTTGACCTATGGCAGAACTGTGCTTCCGGGTTCATCACACTATCTTCATCGACATTTATCGCCAAAAAGAATTTTTCACCCCCCAGCCTTTGATCTCCATATTTGCGCGTACTGATATTTTTTCTTAAAATCTGTTTAAGAAAACGGGTTTTTTGTTCTAGGACTGCAACTAACAAAGTTTTCATAAGCGAATTAATTTAATTTGATTGACAACTCTATAAGCTTTTTAATGGTATACATATAAGTTTAATCGGGTACTTAAAACCGGTTCAAAAATCGGTTTTAATGTCAGAATATCCGGTCAAAAATTGAGATAACCGGATCTAACCTCCAACAAAATTTGTTATTAACGTGTTCGTCATTACAAGAGCTATTTGTCGTAATTATTTCAGAAGCACCCCAGATGTTTACATAAGCAATAACCAATTGTTATGTCTACATACCTATACACAACAAATAACGAATATACAGAAAAACAGAACATAGTTTAATTCTGAACCAAGTCCGAATAAATGTCAAAAATGACGATGAAAACGGGACAAAATCGATTAGTTGTCAAAGAGAACCGTACCTAAAATCTACTGAGCAACATTTTTGTAGAATATTTGGATGCTGAAAAATCTCATCTCGTGGTACTTTAACTACGGTTCAAGAAATAAAGGACGAAAAGGACATGGAAGGCATTGAGTTAGAAGAATGAAATGTTCTACAAAAATATTCGCCAATCGATTTGACTGAAGACATGTCACCTCAAAACGAAGCTACAGCAACGCCAAAAAGAGATATGGAGCTATTTCCCCAAGTATTATAGGGAAAAATCAAAAACTTCATCGCGCGATATCTCAGAAACTTGACCTATGGCGAAAATTTCCTTTTGGGTTCTTAGTATACTCATCAAGGGCTTTCATTTCCAAAAGAAATTTTCCACCCCCCAAAAATGCTGCTGCACAGTGTTATTATACACAAATTTAAAAGTGTGGAGTTTCTGTATATACTAGGCTGTAACTCTGTTATCTGAGTACGTACATCAACATAATTGACATCTATGGAAAGGTCAAGAGATCATCTTTCAAAAATAATTCACGTGGGAGGAATGTGTCTACCTGAAATAAAGTTTTGGTCTATTTCACCCGCTAAAAACTATCTGATCATCATGTAAATTTGTAGGCTTCTTTTCTGTCATAAGCTCACACCTTATTTAAAATTACGCTGATCGGACTATGATTACGACCTACAGAGCAGATACAAATTCGGATAAAAAATTTTGTTTTTTGGTCCATTTCACCCCCTAAATATTTCGCGATCATCACAAATAGCGATCTATTCTGATGTGAAACCAACCTCCATACCAAATTTCGTGACGATCGGTCCATAATTGCGGCCTGGGGTTTGATTACAATTTATAATGGATAGAAGGACACATGGACCGACGGACGCACATCGCTATATCGTTTTATCTCGTCGAGATATGAAAAATACTATATAACTTTGGGGTATACGACATATATTTCGTGGTGTTACATGATTTTTTTTTAGCAAAAAAAGTTATAATACCCTTCCCACATGTGTGGAAATAATAATTTTATATAAGAAAGCTTTTTGTTTGAATGCCCCATAATAGAAGCCAAGATTTTCGTTTAAAAAAATAATTAATATCCAAAAACTCACCAAATCTAAAGGTCATCCCACCTTTATAACAAGTAAAAAAGTATCAGTCGGCTTGGCCGACAGAGAAATACCCTCAGCCTGTGTGTATTGAAACAATTTTTTCTCAAAAAACGTATGTATTTAGAGGGTTTTAAAAATGTTGGGGGTATGAAACGACAAAAATATTGATTAGGATTAAAGAGCAAAAGTTTTTCGGAGGAAATACTTAAGGGAATGGATCGACATTGACCATTAGGGAATTAGATCTCCAGCCACTACATATGGTGCCATAGGGGGTTTTTACACCCTTCGGGCTGTTTGCTCAAGAAGTGCGGTTTTGCCCCTGAAAAAAACTTGTTGCGTGTGGTCCCAAAATTGTATTAAATTTTACAATTCTTATCTACCGGCAGCATCTCCACAACGTGATATTCCAAGCTATCGGCAAAAGAGAAATAAACCGGATACGCGAAGCGGCCGATAGAGTAGGGCTTGAAAAAAATCAGTATTGCCACATAAGAGGGTAATTAGTGAAAACGTAACGTGAGCCCCAATACAACCATGTGTGGGCAATACTGGGTTTGTACGGGGCGATGAAAGAGAATTAGTAAATGTCAGGAAAATTAGAGAAAATGATGGAAAAGAGGGAAAATTCGGTGTGATGGCTGCGGTATATAAGGCGTAACGGAGAGAAAATTCGCCATTTAAGTTATTGGTGTTAATACAAAGCGTATCTTGGTTGTTAAAGAAAATATAATAAAAAAAAAACCCGAAAATCCCCAAATTAAATAAAAATAACCATTAAATATTCAAGGGAAAAAAATTCCTATAATTTTATTTAAATTGATTGTGTTGTTTTTCATGTGCTTGTGCGTACAAAAACATGTAAGTTGTCTGGCTTATTTTTTTTGTGAGTTGTAGTTTGGTGTTACAATGTGGTTCTTTTTGTTAAAGATAACGCCAAAGGTAAAAACGACAGCACCTATCAAAACTCTGACCCCTCCGAATGTTTACGTGGAGGATGTCATCAAAATTTTAAGGAAATCCTGCGAAGATTTGACCAAAGTAGACCAGAATAAATTGCCAAAGTTTATTAGTGGAGCCATTTGCACAGGGACGGGGATCATTTTGCTGTTGTGGCGTCTAGAACATTTCTCAGCCCAAGACAGAAAAACCTCATCATCTGAAAGCATATAAAAAAACAAAGACCTAAGTACTTGGTCCACCAGGTAATTTATTTGACGTGAATACTTACACTCTCTGAATTCAAACAACCATCTGAGGCCAACTGGTTTGCATCTGATTCCTTTTCTTTATTGGAATGCGCATGCGCGCCTGTAATGATGCTTGATATCTGAAATTGAAAGAAAACGATTGATTTAAAATTTTTGCTGATACTTATGCTTTAAATTATAACCAATAACTAAAAAAAAAAACAAAACAAGAAGATTAAGAATTATTTATGCTTAGGTTAAGTGTGATTGTCCGTAGTTAGTATATTTTACTTTTAAGATTCAAAATTTTGTTAGGATTTCTAACGCCTTAGAGTTTACGTGAGCGTAGGGTTACACTGATGTACGATAGGAATAATTGGAATTGATTTTGTGTATGGACATATGGTAACGTCCATGATACCTTCGTAACAGAGCTCTATTAGGAGGTTGTAGTTTTTTTTTAAAGTGGCCATATTGGCGTAAAAATATTCCTAAGCGTATTAGTTGGTAGCCTGAGCGATTGGCTCACGATAGAAGCGTCGGTGTTAGGAGTTCAGAATATTGACTTTGTTTAAATGATTTGCTGTTAGGTTTAAGTTTAAAAAATGTCAATAAAATATTTTAATGTTTGATTGTATGTCATTATAATGAATTGCTAAGTGTTTCTTTGTGAGGGAGTGAATAGGATGTAAGTTACTGTTCGGTAAGTGTGTGTGGCTTTCGGGGCTCTTAAAAAAAATATTTCTATTAGGACAAAAGAGTCAAGGTAGGGTGGGCAAGTGTGGGAACGAAGACAGCAAGTTCCCTGGTCATGGTAGTATGTTGTGTTTGTTTCGTTTTATTTTGGTTGTGTATGTATTCCCCCTTCTCATTATTGTTTGACCCCTAGGGCTGATGGTGGCAGGGTTAAGAACCCCCTGAATGTGTGTGCCCCGACTGAGCGAGTTGGAACCCCACCATAGCGCCGCATTAGGCGGTACATAACAAACTATTTCCTTCGTAATTGAGGAAGCGAATGCAAGTTGCTTCAACAAAAATCAAAGTGATTCGATAGCAGGTCTTAAAGTGAACTTATCCGAAATTTTGTTTGGGAAGTACTGGATGAAGTGGACAAATATAGTCCATATTTTAACCTGGTCTATATATAGTAGATATATTAGGATATGTAAAGTATAGACCAAATCGGCCACTCTCTTAAAAAGTTACCGTACAAACAATTTTTCCGAACATTTTCGAAACTATGTTTGGACAAAAAAATTATTAAGACCAAATTTTGGACCCAATCGGCAGATCCGTTCGAGAGTTATCGTGCGCTCCAGCCAGACAGACGGACAGACAGACAGACGGACGGACATTGCTCAATCGACTCCAAATTGTCTGAAACACATTTCGTCCAAACAGACTTGGGGTCTAAAACCATTATTTCAATGAGGCACATTTTGCCCGTATGAAAGTGTATATGGGCAAAACTGCCAATTATTTCATATTCCATTTCCAAAAAATTGAAGTTTTTCTTTTCGCGCTACATTAACGAGTTTTGGTACATAGGTTAAGAAAAAATTCCCCAGTACAAATCCGCTCGCGAGCAAATTTTTGGTTGTTTCGGACAAATGTTATCGCGGTTTTACTTCTGCTTTTAAGAAAAAATTATAATAAACACGCAAAATATTTTATTGAGCACAATTGTCACTAAAAAGTTATCACGAAGTGACGTCATTAAGTAGATTGCATAATATTTGTAAAATGTTACTCAGCATTCGCGGAATTTACAAAAAATTGACAAAATTTTAAATTTAATCCGAATTTTTTGAAAATATAGGTCCATTAACCCGTCAAAAATTACAAAAAAAGTAACAATTTTAAAGAAAGACTTCACGGGGAATCGAATGAGACCAAACTTATAATCATCGGGATAGTAGTTAGGATATTATAGCCAAAATAAGCACATATTTGTGTTACAAAAAACAAATTTTGGTTTGGAATAATAGTTTTCACATGCATTCTAGTGTTGAAAATATTGGAAAATTCTATAGGAGTACTTCTTTTATTTTTCTTGAAACTCCCAAGAAAATGGGCGGATTTTGCTTTATCTACATTCACATAGAAGGTTTCCCATTGAGGAAAGTTATCGGGTTGTTGAAATAAATCATTAGACTTCTTAAACGGAAATAGAGTTCAAATAAACCACTTTAACTTATATACATTATTAAAATATGTGTAAATCGCGTAAGTATCAAAATCGTTTTGTCCGCATGTGATTTTCATGTACAGCAAGACCATATCTTTTAATTTGTATATATTTTTCGAAATATAATTTGGACGCTAAGATGTAGCATCTTCTGCATCTTAGCATTAAAAAACCTATAAAACATCGCTAATTTGCGCAAAGTTCATACAATTTCGTTCCGCATCCGGTTTTAGTGTCACCATGAAAATCTGCATCGATATATACCTATTTCAAGGCAATCAGTCAAGAACCGTGGATGTAGCATCACACACTACTTTTGGGATAAAATGAATGTAGTTCCCTTATCAGTGAAGTTTTTAAATCTCTGTTTCCGCAAAAAGGAAGATGCTGCACTAGTTTTTTCATAGCAGTGCAAGCGGCCGACAGAATCCGCGATAAAATGCGCGATATTTTCAAAAACAATATTAGGTGATTTTCCTACCTTGGAATTTCTCCTATCTCGCGTTTTACTAGATGGATTTTAACGAGTAATGATTTATTAGATCCGCAACGTAAAAATCCAAAATTTGCAATCATGCACGAGTAAATCAAATGCCAATTGTAAAAATTAGACCCGAAATATATGATTTTTAGAAATTTGTTCGCACAAAATTTTCGTATTTGGATACAGATTTCTCTGAAGCTGTGTAGGCTACATTCACGACACATATATGAAATAAATCAGAATCGTGAGTTCTTCATTCCTATATATGATTTTTTGAAAAACCTGTTTGCGGAACGAAATTATTAGAAAATTTCAAAAAACACTTAAAATCTGGCTTCAAAATGTCAGCATCATTTAATGGTAGACGCAGATCAAATTTTGAAAAGTTATACGTTGGTGGGATGATCCTTATTTAGTTGGCTTCTACTTTCACTTTGACAGGAAAATCGGCAAAAATGTGGTTTAATCACAAATCGAGAGAAAACAAAAAAAAGTCACGTTGGCTTCAACCCATTTTTACCCATTTTTTAACATAAATATGGCCACAGCTTCCACGCAAATCAACTTTGAAGGCCAATATTTTTTGCCAATTCTAAAAACATTTCATTTTATCCAAAAGCATTTAAATTGTACAATATACAACCACTATTCGCAGTTATAAAGGGGTAAACCTTGGCTTCAACGATGTTAAATTTTCAATAATTTTGCCCATATACCCTCGTTAGCATAAATGCTGAGGGTATACATAATATCTTAATGATACAAAAAAACTTCAGCCTTTAGCGCATTTACTTGGTTTAGACAAATATGAACGCGGATGAAAGGGAGGAGAGAAATTGAACCATTCGTTATGGTCAAATAACAGGCCCACCTAGGATCATTTTCGATTTTTCATAATTTTTTGAAGCAAAGCGATCTAGGACCATTTTCGATTTTTCATAATTTTTTTTGAAGCAAAACAACTTATATACGCAGGCCATGGTGGCGGCTATGCATTATGCTTCGTTCACACAATAACAATACGCCTCGTTGTCATCATTTCGTTACCTAAGGTCAGACTAGAACGTGCATGCACGGCTGCCAGATTTGACGATTTCATTTTGACGATTTTTTGGTCAAAAATTGAAAAATGACGATTTGCCTATTTTTTCTCAAAAAATTATAATTTTTTGTTATTTTACGAATATGGCAATATTTGGGTTCTTTTTGTTATGGCACCTTCAAAAAACAATTTTCAAAGTTTATCTGTGATAAGTCCCAATTTACATTAGGCAAGTTTCTGTTTGTAGGAGAGACAGGAAAGGGCCAATCCCCTTTCCTCGTACAGGCAATTTTCAGGCAAATCCTTTTATATTTTTAGTATCTGACATTATTTTCATTGTTTTGAAAACTTTTGGGAACTGAATTGCTTTTTATAAACGCAAGAGGCAAGTTTAAAAAGGACCGAGAAAAATTGCGGCAAGTAAACTCACCTAATGTAAATCGGGACTAAGCCCCTGTTTTAGTAAACATTTTTAATCTTTTCACACGAATTGTCAAATTTTTTACATCGATTTACTTGCTTTATCGCAAATTAGAGCGCTGATTTTTAAATGGGTAATTTTTAACGATATATGGAACGGGTATAAGAATAATTAAGTATGTATGTCTTCTGGGGTCTGAGCTATGGATGCCTAAATTTATCCGAATATAGACGAACGAACAAAAATAAGTTACAAAAACAAGGGGTTTAGTCCCACATATCCTTAAAGAATTTCCACATTTTGTGAACAAAGATGAAAAGCAAAAATTACATTCAGAATTTCGTGAACTTAGGTTTTTTTCATTTTGATAAAATTTGTGAAAATAATGAAACGGATTTATTTTGTTTTTAGAATGCAATATTTAATTTGAAACGTGTTGATGGTTTATATGTTTTTCTTATATTAACTAAATTTGTACGGAAGATAATGGTATTAGCGAGTTTTCAGCCATGTAAATCTTAATAAAACGAAATGTCTAAATTCCCTCAATAAGGATTTAATGGAGGGTGTACTTTATATCAAAGATTTTTTTGAAACTTAACAAAACAAATTGTTATGACACATTCATTAAAACCGACTTGTTGAAAATGATAAACTCAAATGCTTATTTACAAAATGAATGATTTAAATAAAAGCGAAATGACTATTCAAATATGTATGTTTAAAATAGATAACTTTCTTGATTAACTTAAAGTACAAAGGTGTTTCATAAATTGAATACCTATTTTATGTTCCTTTAAATAACCAAGTAAAAAAGTATCAATCGGCTTTACCGACAGAGATATACGCTCAGCCTCTGTGGATTGAAGTACTTTTTATTTCCCAAAAAAAAACTTATGTATTTAGGGTGTTTTCAAAATTTTGGGCGTATGAACCGGCAAAAGTAGGATAGTTTTAAAGCTCAAAAACTTGAGGGGATATCGATAGATAGAGCTTTTTTTTATCACACTAGACAACGAAAAACATAATATCGCTGTAAACAGGGCCAATAGGACAACTTTCGGCAAAAATATCCAAAGGATCCTCAAACGGACCCTTAACCACACAAAAATGTTGAACATTTGTGTGGGTGTTACCACAAGGATTGGACAGATAGGGCAAAAATTTGAACATAAACTAAGTTTGGACAATATTTAGAGATCCAAAGTTTGGACCAAATCGGTTGCTACGGTTGTCGGAAGAAGTGGACCTATAAGCACCACCTTCGAATTTCATCTAATATTCGAAGAAATATTACTATATCCAAAGTGTGGATGAACGCAGTATTTGGTTCGAGCTCTCCAGCCACTACATATGGTGCCATAGGGGTTTTTTTTACAACTTTCGGCCTGTTTTCTCAAGAGATATCGACTTGCCCCTGAAAAAAACTTTTACTCTCGTAATTAAGGCAGCGAATGCAAGTTGCTTCAACAAAAACTAAAGTGATTCGAGAGCAGGTCTTAAAGTGAATTTATCCAAAATTTTGTGTGGGAAGTACCCGAAGGGAAGAACCTGAAGGAGTGGACCGATATGGCTTATCTCCAAATTTAAACTAACTTTGCACAAAATATTACGAATTTTGGACCGAATTGTTCGAGAGTTATCTTGAGCTCAAACCATTACACACGGTGCACTATGTGGCGAGTTCATACTGTGGCAAAAAATAGAAGGAGTTGTTGTAGGTGCATAAATTTTGGTACACGTACCTATTATTGACTTACAATCTCCAGGACAAAAAACTGGGATGGGCGGTCCACGTTTTGATATAGCCCCCATAGAACCGTACCTCCCTATTTTCAGAATTTTGAAAGTTTTAATCATAATGACCAACCGAAATTACTGAAATTTGGTGGTTAGTCTTCAGAAGAGGTTTGAAACATTCCAACTGAGAATTTTGGGTGTAGGTCCACGTTTTGATATAGCCCCCCTAGAACGGCACCTCCCGATTATCGGTATTTTGAAGATTTTTGCCTCATTATTACACTGAAATTGCTGGAATTCGGTATTTAGTCTTCGTTGGGGGCAGGCATACAACTTTCACCTTGAAATTTGTCTACATAGGTCCACGCCTTCATATAGCCCCCATAGGACGGTGCCTCCCGATTTTCAGTATTTTGGAGTTTTTAGCCTGATTATCACACCGAAATGGCTGAAAATTGGTATTAAGTCTTCGTTGGGGGCTTATAACTTTCTGCCAGAAATCTGACGAGGACCTATACGTCTTCCTATAGCCGCCACAGAACCATACCCATTTTAGGTTTTTTTGTGGCCTCAATATCCACTGAAATGACTGAAATTTGGTGTTCAGTCTTCATATTTTTGGAGCTTATTGAATGCATCAAACTCTTGTCTTTATATATGAGAATTTTTCTTTAAAAATGTTTTTGGCCGATTAATGGTCAAAACGGCCCATTTTTTTTAAAAAAATCTAATTTTGAATTTCGGTATTCACCATTTAAAAAAAAATTAATATTTTTAAAAGTCTCTCGCTTTAAAGCAAGACTTTTACATACTTAATTAGCCCACAAAAATATATGATGATCGGTTCATTCGTTTTCGCGCTATAGCCAACACGACAAAGCGCTTTGTTAAAATTGGGGGTAACCCCTGAGTGAGGTGGTCGCTGAAAACGAGAAATAACATATTCGTCTGCAAACCTCTGCAGCTGGAACCTTTATACGTTTGAAGTACTCACTTTTCACAACTCAAGCAACAAATAATATCGATATACACTAGGGCTATAACCAAAAAAATACCACCACATTGCCGTGTAGAGCATGGAAAACTATTATGAAACACGGTGTCAATTTTTCTCTATCGCGAAAAAAGTTTCCGCACCAAATGCATTGAAGTTCTGCAATGCATTTTTTAATTTTATCTGTCATAACAACATATTTTCTTTTCATTAAAATTTTTATTTTTTTGTAATCTAATTTAAAATCATTATCAAAGCGTTCGGACCACATTAGGATTTTTTGACACTATTGCATTTTTGGTTTTTCTTTATAAACTCGTGAATTTTATGTTTATATTTTTTTAACCTATCGGACCAGGGAATATGGGGTCATTTGAAACGAATTCGCGAAAGTTACAGGCTGTTTTTGTTGACTTTGCTTGTGGGAATCGTATTTGTTTTCTACAAAAGTACAACACCAGTACCATGTGGGGAATTTTGTCCTAATAATGAAAACGCGTTTCTAAGACCGATTCTGTGATAAAAGTTCCCGCACCGGCCGTGATTACTAAAACCCTTTTGATATTTTTTCTACTTAAAATTTTAAATTTGCTTTGTTTGAATAAATATTTATAGAAAAAAATACAATTCTCACAGGCATAGTCAACAAAAACCGCCTGTAACTTTCGCGACTTAGTTGCAAATGACTCCATATTATCTTGTCCGATAGGTTAAAAAAAATATAAACATAAAATTCACGAGTTTATAAAGAAAAACCAAAAATTGCAATAGTGTCAAAAAATCCTAATATGGTCCGAAATGGCGCGATTTGAGAACAAATTGGTCCAGAACGCTTTGATAATGATTTTAAATTATATTACAAAAAAATAAAAATTTTAATGAAAAGCAAATATGTTGTTATGACAGATAAAATTAAAAAATGCATTGCAGAACTTCAATGCATTTGGTGCGGAAACTTTTTTCGCGATAGAGAAAAATTGACACCGTATTTCATAATAGTTTTTCATGCTCTACACGGCTATGTGGTGGTATTTTTGATATTTGCAAAAAAGTGCAGAAAGTTATATCCCTAATATACACTTTTATAAATTTTTTTTTCCAACTCCACTAATTTTAAAAATTGGTTCACAAAATCGATGTACTAAGTACCACAGACTTGGGTAGCTGTAATTGCCATATGATCACTATTTCCTTCCAAACAAAATTAAATCCATGTTTATTACATCTAAAGCAACTTTAAAAATTTATTTTCGAAGGATAAATTACTTTAAATATTAAAATTTTGGAGCATAATACAAGATATTAATTTTAGTAAAATAAGGACAAGCATATTATTTCCAACAATTATCGGAATAACCTTCCCGTGGACAAAACTACTTGACAAATCAATACCATAATCCAAATTCCTTCAAATTGAAATTTTTACTATAAATTCTCATCAATAAATTTGTATTCCGATGTACTTGATTTTGACCATTTTTTTTACATTTCAGGCTCTTTTCTCAAGAAGTATGGACTCGCCCCTGATGAAACTTATACCGTCGTATGGGGGCAGTGAATACAATTTGCTACAACAAGAATCAAATCGTTTCGAGAGCAGGTCCTAAACTGAACTTTTCTTTTGTGTGGGAGGTACCCGAACGAGTGAACCGATTGAGTCCATATTGGAACATCATCTAAATTTGGTAAATTTCACGATGTGCAAAGTATGGACCAAATCGGTTAATTCCTTCAAGAATTATCGTGCGCACAAATTTTCCGAAAATTTATGGGGGAGGTACCGGAAGGAGTGGACCGATATAGCTCATCTTCGAACTTAAACTAAATTTGCACAAAATATTACGAAAGCCAAATTTTGGACGGAATCGGTTGATCCGTTCCAGCGTTATCGTGCGCTCCACCCAGACAGACAGACAGACAGACGGACGGACATGGCTAGATCAACTCCAAATTGTCTGAAACACTTTCGTCCAAACATACTTGGGTTCTAAAACCATTATTTCGAAGAGGCACATTTTGCCCGTATGAAAGTGTATACACCCTTTTTAGCATAAATTCTGAGGGTATAAAAAATATATTTAAATATGTCTATATATGCGTATTTTTTGACAATTTTATAAATTTGATTCAGCCCTGCGTGCATGCAATTTCATTGAAATTTAAAGCTCGGAAGGAGTATTTTGTGTAGGATATCAAATTACGAACAACCAAACAAAACAATATGACAAACACATGAGACGGTGTACCGTAGTCTTACTACTTCATACTCGTCTATAAACTCGAAGACGTCATATGGAAACAACGCTAGTCTGACCATCGACTAATATGAAAAAGCGTTCTTATTTGCAAAAATGTCCTTGTAAAAACATCTATGATAAAAAGTACCAATAAGAATTTGCATAGGTATATTACAAATTGAAAAAAAGTAATTTTATTGTTAATATTTGTGTACTGCAAAAAAGTCTCAATAATACCCCGTTTATATATAACCGGATTTAACAAACCGACTGGGTTTTAAATGTCAATTCCATTGCATATATTTCAAACAAATCCTCATAAAGAAGGTTAACCCTGCAAAAAGCTCTAATATAAACAGCATACAAGATTACGTATAGAATATTCTTACTCCGTGGGTGACCGTATGTACCAAAAATGTGTACCCAGCCACAGGTCAGGCCGTCGAAGTAGTTTATGTAATACAACATTATGTAATACAAAATAAATCATGATTCTCAGATTTGTATGTCATTTGTATTTTAACTGGACTATAACCGTACACTTTCCATGATTTTTCGATATCTGTAGGTTGTATTTGAATCTTTTTATAACATGGTAAAAATACTACGTTGTTCGAAGTATGGACAATTGATCGTATACTCATTCGATTGTTATCGTCCGCACTATCCGTTCGAGAATTATCGCTCGCTCCAGCCAGACAAACAGAGGAACGTGACTACATCAACTCAAAATTGTCTAAAATGTATTTCGTCAAAACGTACTTGTGATCTAAACCAATATTTTAATGAGACACATTTTTATATCCTCCACCATAAGATGGATGGATGGTTAGTATCACATAGAAATATTATTTGAATCAACATTATATTCTCCATCAACTTAAAATTCTAAGTCGATATAAATATGTCCATCTGTCCCTCCATCTGTCTGTTCGCTAAAATCAAGATATAGTTATTAAAATTTAAAATAGAGCTTTATAATTTGGTACAAAAGTTCTCATTACTCCGAGGATATTTGGTATTAAAAATGGATTTTATCGGTCCACATTTTGGTATATAATCCATGGTACTTTGAAGGTTTTTGCCAGCTTATCCAACTGAAATATCGAAAATTTGTATTTAGCCTTCGTTGGCGGATTAAAATATTCCTACAGAGAATAATAATTGGGGTAGGTCCATATAGAACGGTACGCCCCGAATTTTGGCATTTTTAAGATTTAATCACATCATCGGAATGGCTTACATATGTTATTTCCTTTTCGTTGGAGCTATAAAACTGTTGTCCAGAAATTTTTCGTTTCAGGTCCATGTTTTGATATAACCCCGGCGACATCAACATCATAGTTCGATCAGAACTACTGGTAATGTATAACTTTATATGATTATAAGAATAATCTGCAAGAGCAGCGCTAAATCCTAATATATGGCACTGACGAGCAATTCGCATTGAATTTGAATTTGGAAATTGGCAAATATAAGTTTAAGATGATATTGACTTCATCTACCTTGGAACCGTTAAAGATAAAACAAACAACGTTAGTTCTAAAATAAGAAGATTAATAGTAATAACAAATAGATGCTACTTTGGAGTAAGTAAGCAGTTTGGAATCAAAACCACCTCTCGTGAAGAAAAAATAACAGTCCATACACAGCACTGATAGTGCTAATGTACATTTCCGAAGCATGGGTACTTTCCCAAGCAGATAAGACAATACTTGGCGTATTTGAGAGAAATATTTTTCCAAAAATCTACCGTCTAATCTCTGTTGGATATAAATATATGTTTCATCTGGCTATACCAGATGGTAATATCGATATAGTTAAACGTATTGAACTACAACGATTGCATTGGCTAGGCCTCGTCATATGACGGAACGATGATGCCACCACAAAAATGGCCTATTCACATGAAAAACTGTTTGACCAAAACTTCAATGGAAAGAAGCAAAAGGTGAAAGATGACATCTAAGTCCGTGGTATCCCCCAATGTGGTTTGATATGGAAAGAGATCGGGGACTGTGGAAATCTATCCTTACCGACAATTTTTAGTAAGCAATCTTCTGATTCGCCGAGAACTCGAAATAATAAATTTCATAGTAATATAAGATTGGAAGAATTTTTTTTTAAAGTTTGTGCCGGCACTTTTTTGGAATTTTTGGGCCATTACCTCAGGAATTATGGATTTACTTCAGAAAAAAGTTGGAAGTTGTAATAAGGTCTTCTAATAGATCCGAGACGTGTCTTCAAACTGCACTCTTCCCAAAATTTGTGTGGAAGTTATCCGTGGTGCAATGTTATGCACACCCGCCTTGCACATTGAAAGTCGTGGGATCGATTTCCCGGCCAGGCAACGTCAAAAATTTCAACAGTAATGTTGGGGACATTTATTGAGTATTTCAGACATATAAAACTTCTCTACAATTGGTGTCTTGAGACACGCCTTTCGGACTCGACAATAAACAGTAGGTCCCGTATCATTGAGCTAATATGAATCGGGGTGTACTCATTGATATGAGAGGAGTCTACCATGCCCCGCATGTGCAACAATTATTATAAAGTTATCCGAAGGACTGGACCAATACAATCCATATTGTACTCTCGTAAAGGTTGCCGCAAGGACAACATATTGAAAGAATATTCAAATGGAGGGTATATGTATTAAGTTTATGTTTCTGTATTTTTCTGTTTGTAACACATCGAACTAATCATTTGCGACCATATAAAGTATATATGAGGAAAAGTCGAAATTTTTTAGTTTCCATGAAGCCAAAGTTTGCACAATTATAATACGCGAATTATTGTAGTTTACCAGTAACTATGACTATTGCTGGATTAATTTAGATGTTTTTGTACAAAGCTCAAAAATTTAGCAAAAAAAAAATTAATTTACGTGGTAGTTACGACCGCGTAAAGGAAAAAACATAGGTAAAAACACGTTGAAGCTAAACAGGTTTTTTACATTGCTATTCGATTTCTGATTAAACCATTCAAATGACGGACATCTGTCCCAAGTAAAAGTAGGAGAATACAAAATGAAGATTACACTTCTAATGTATCACTTTCCAAAATTTCCACTGCATCCACCTTTTATGGATGCTGACATTTTGAAGCCGGGTTTCAGGTGTTTTTTGTATTTTTTATGTAACTGGGACGCGCATTCGGATATTTAGAAAAACCAATTATAGGATTAAAGAACTCGCGATTTCCCATTATCTAATATGTATATTGAGTATGTAGACCACAAAGTAGCAGAGTAATCTACTGCCAAAGGCCAAAATTTAGTGCGATAGTTTTTCTAAAAAAACCTATTTTTTGGGTACAGTATTTACAATATCGTTTTGAGTGTGCTGGTACCCCGCGATATTTTAGTTTTTCGACGATCCGGATCATATGAATCACAGATCGTAAAAATCCATCTACTAGAACGGCGAAAATGGCTACTGCAAAAATTGAAAAATTTGCGAAAAATGTTTTTCAAAATATCGCTGACTAATTCGCATTTTATGTGGATCGTTTCCATTTCAATGAAGAAAGTGAATCATCACTCGCGTTTGTGCGAAAACAGCGGTTTGAAAAATTTAGTGGCATGGGAGCTGTATCCGATTTATCCAAAAAATACTGTGTGATGCTACATCCACTGTTCTTGATGGATTTTATTGAAATATGTTTATATCGATGTATTTTTTCACGGTTGATAGTGAAATCGGATGCGCATAAAAAGTGTATGCACTTTGTGCAAAATATAAGCGTTGTACAGATTGTTGCACACTAAACTGCAGACGATGCTACATCTTAGCGGCCAAAGTAAATCCTGGCAAATGTGTACAAATTAAAAGAGATGAATTCGCTGTATTGGTAAACCGCATGCGCATCAAGTGATTTTGAGGATTTCGCGATTTACACGCATTTCAAAATGAACATTACCCGATACAATTTTATTTCAAGATTATACCCAATTTAAAGGAACCCAACATTTATTTGAAAGATATCCATATCTTCTGCTAGATGTAAGCGTGTTTTCGAGAAGTGATTAGAATAAAAAATGTGATTTATTCCGCGAAATTTAACTAAAATAGAAGAAAAACTCCGACCTATTTTTCTTACATTGCGTTTAACTAACTCACAAAATAAATTTTAATAAATATTTTCTCTTACAAAAATTTTATAAATTTCCTCAATATATTTTTTGTTTTTTGCTATAATATGCAAACCGCTAAACGGATTTGTATAGTTTTGGTTTCATTTGAATCTTCGCGATGTTTAGATTACGTACATATTTTTTATATATTTTTCAGATGCATAAACAGCTTGAATTTTATTAGAACAACTTGTAAACTACCTATTGTTTTGAATGCTTTCCTAATTTCCGCGAAAATTTACAACTTTTTCACTACAGTTATGGGACCTCAGTAAACATATAGTAGGGAGCCCCCAATTAAGAGAGTTTCTCAATATAGTGATTAGAGTCTTTTAAAGATTTGTTTCTTTTTATCAGAATTGAAACCGCCATAACTTTTGCGCTCAAACAACCAAAATTAGTATCTCGAACAGATTTAAGAATGGGATTTTTTTCCCAATCTATGTACAAAAAATCTTTCATGTAGCTTAAAAAAATGTTTAATTTTTTTTTATGGAATACTAAAAAATTTTGTCTTTTCTTCATATATTCTTGATCAGGATAAAATTCTAAGACGATTTACCCATGCCCGTATGTTGTAATCACTCTAGCGATCGCAATAATTGGGCTAGAGCACTATATTTTTGCACCCGAGCGTCCTTTTTCCATAGGCAAGTCAAGTTCGAAGATGTTCAGGTTCCTAGAGATCACAAAACATCTCCACCAAAAACTGTCAACAAAAAAGTCCATGTTTTGGTATAGCCCCCATATAACGGTACCTCCCGATTGTAGATTTTAAGTACATTTTTGACCGAACTACCTGTGCTCTCACGTTTGGATGTTTCCAGTGGTCACAAAATATTTTCACTAAAAACCGTCAACATAGGTCCATATTTAGGTATAGCCTCAATATAACGGTACCTCCTTATTTTCATTTCGGTATTTTGAGGATTTTAGCTAAAAGCTAATATTTTTGACCGAACTACCTGTAATGTGACAGTTGAGGTACCCCCGATTTTCGGTATTTTGTGGATTTTAACTACATATTTCACTTTTGGGGTTCCCAATGGTCACAAAACAGCTCCCTCAAAAACCGTCAACATTGGTCATTGTATTGGTATAGCCCCCATTTTACGGTATCTCCCGATTTTTTGGTATTTTGAGGATTTTAGCTAAAATTTTTGACCGAACTACCTGTAATTTGACAGTTGAGGTTCTTAGTAAGTACAAAATATCTTCACAAAAGACTGTCAACATAGGTCCATGTTTTTGTATAGCCCTCTTATATAAATTTTCAACATAGGCCCATGTTTTGGTACAGCCCCATATAACGGTACCTCTCGATTTTTGGTTTTTTGGATTTTAGCAAGAAATTTTGACCCAAGTATCTGCAATTCGACATTTGAGATTCCCAGTGGTTACAAAACCTCTCCACCAAAAATATAGGTCCACACTTTGATATAGCCCCATAAAAGGTTCCCGACCGATTGAATAATTTTTTTATGTTTTTTTTTTTTACCTTGTTGAGGTATCAGTGGTCACACAATATCTCTGCTTAAAATTGTGGACAGGAAAGAAAATAATTCGTTTTAGTTAGAATATTTTATGGTGGAGGGTATAAAAATATCGACCCGGCCGAACTTAACGCTTTTTTTTTGCTTTAACTTCACATTCTCCGAATTTTATGTGGGAGTTACGCGAAAAAGGAGACAGATATAATCCGTATTCGAACCCGATCTATATCTGGAAGGATTTGCAAAGTTTGGACTAAAACGATTGCTCCCTTCGTTAGTTATCGTTCCTACAATTTCATGGACAAATGTCGAAGATAGGCCGTATCGAGCCATTCATTCGGGTACCTTCCGGCCCGTCTTCGAATTTAAACTAAGTGCAAATTTTGTTTCGAATTGGTTGATCCGTTCGAGAGTTTTCGTGCGCTCAAGCCAGCCAGACCGACAGATAGGCAGATGGACGGACAGGGCTAAATTGACTCCAAATTATCTGAAACGAATTTTGTCCAAACTTTCATAGGTCTATTATTTCGATTTGTTAGAATCCTTAGAGTCAACATCAAATTATAAATCCTTCAACACGTAGTGGTGTATGGTACACATTTTTGGCCAGGGTGCCGGATACATAATACGCTTCTATCATGCAATAACAATACGCCCCAATGTTAGCATTTTGCGATATTGAGTCAATATTATTAAAAAAATATTATTAACCAATAAGATGTTATACAAAGGAATTCTATAATGTGTGGAAGGATCATTGCTTTAGTTTCACATGGTCAGCCTCTATAATTTGAACCATCATGAACCATGTTTTCAAGCTACCACACATAGATGTTCCAAACTTCCTTTCTTCCATTCTCCTGGTTTTAAGAGTATTTTTTACCTGACAATTGTTGAAGCCTCATTAAGTATTTCTTGACAATTTTCAAAATGCAAATCTAACAGCATCATTGCCTCTAATAAAGTCCAACAAAAAGTGGCCATGATTTATGCCAGACATAATTTGCTTTCTGGTCTTTGCAATTGAATTGAAAAGTTCTCTTCTCTTTCTCGTTCTGTGACAACTTGATTTTTTTCCCTCACAAAAACGAAGGCGACAGAAGGACACAAAATGGTCAAATTGTCAAAGAAGAAGCAGAAAACTCATGGCAATTGGTAGCCAAAGAGAGTGTCTCATTTAATTTAGTTATAAATAATTGAATGCACTTAATCAAGCGGCTTTTATAACCATTAAAGTGATAAATATCCTTGGTATTCTTGGAAAGGTCAGTGGGTCTGTTAGGTGTTATTTTACATTTTTGGTGTTGGTTGTTTTTTTTTTAATTCTTACCTAGGATTTATTGCAACCGACACATTTGAAATTCAACAAATTGTGCATGACCACCATAGCAGCAACAAAAAAAGAAATCACAACAAACCCCAAGGTAAAGAGGACAAAAGAAGAAACTGAATGCCACACAATGTGTTGTTGTGTTAAAGGACCTCCATTCATATGCGGATATACTTACATTTTCATACATATTCAAACACCTAATCCATGTTGAAACACTTTGTACTCGACCAAGACAACAAATTGCTGTGGCATTCGACGATGTCGACGTAATCTTTGAAAAGTTTCACAGACACATTGAGCTGAGCACAAGTGTTTGGCTACTAAGTGTTTGTCATTTAATTAAATTAAACTCTAAGAATATGAAATTAGTGCGTAAATTGCTGTGGATTCATTTCAATTTAACACAAGAATTCATTAAATCACATACATTGTTGAATAAGTGAGTGGTGGAGGTAATTGCAACAGATTAGTTTGGAATGGTTGACATAGTTTAAGTTATTGTTATTATGTGTATGTGTAGATATAGAATCGTTTCCATTTGCCACGTAACTTTACCCGACTTTTTAAACCAACTAAACTGCAATACCTACAACTATACGAAATACAGAAAACTAACACCATCTTACTTATGATGGGATACCAGTTAATACAGGATAAATACTCTGTGACATTAACATGTAAGTGGTTTCTTCTTAGCCATGTCAAGATGATTGGTTTCTTAACAAATGTTCGCACACATGCACATAGACATATCAGCATTGGCAGAAAATTATAAGTAAACCCATTTACCTTCGTTATCCATACACGCACACACACCAAAGCAATGCCACAAAATGACAAGTCTGTATACACGCAAACATTATCCTGTTATTCTTCACATGACAATCTCTGATAGTTCTACTTCATGTTAATGCCAATTTATATATTCGCTTCTACCATTCTAGGTGGCAAACATACACACATAGGCACATATATATGTACATACAAACATCAAAATACAATGGCACTTTCCATATTAACGAGGCTGAAACGTTGATTTTCAACACCATACAAAGAATACGTTATACAACCGTATACGAGTATGTGTGTGTGTACAACAGGAAACCCATCGCAACACACACACATACACACTTATGTGTAGAGCATTTAAATACCTTATGGATTTCTTGAAAGTTTTATTTTACTTCGATATTTACAAGTGTTTGCCAAGCTTTACTTACTTTATTTATGTGTCACTTTAAGTTGTCATCTGAATTTCCATAGTTTCCGCTTTATTCTTCTCTATTATGGGCTTGATGGAGTTTATAGGCCAGAGTAAGTAAATAATTAAAGAACAGTGGCTTTGGATGAAGTATTTTTGCTTAACAATAGAAATGCAGGTACAGATAGCTACGGCAACCACGAACAGTATAGTTTCGCATAATTCTGCTTTCCTGACAGCTAAATAACCACACATAATACTGTACAAAAAACAGTAAAAGGAGTGGTAGACCAAAATGTCTAATGAACATATCCGCAATTTTAAAAATAAATTACATTTTCGTAGGTGACAAAAGTTTTAATTTCATGTGCATATTACAATAAAACCACTTGGGCTGGATTTTTGGACCTTCCGGGATATTATCGAGGGAAGTATGTAGAATAAAATAAGTAATGAAAGCCGTGCCGACAGATATATACCCTCAGCATCGTACCTAAAGAAAGTAAGTAACCACAATACTCTGACGTCTGTAGGGCGTTTTTGCGATTTTGGGTCAATTTCTTCGGGAGTATGGACTTGCACCCGAAAAAAAATTATAGCGTCGCATACACAATATGTTGCCAAAATTTTTAAAACGATCCCAGACGAGTCGTTATAATGCGGTCGTAAAACGGCACGCGAGAAGGACTTGTTACAAAAAAAAAAAACATCTAAACGATCCGAGACGAGCAGTTAAATGTACTTTCTTTCAAAGGTTGTGTGTGAGGTACACGAAGGAGTATACCGATTAAGTTAATAATCAAATCTGATCTATGCCTGGAAGTAATATTACAATATGCAAAGTTATGGGCAATTCGGTTACTCCCTTTGATAGTTATAGTATGCATCTATTTAGCGAAAATATTTAAACCTTTGTGGGGAAGGAACCGGAAGGAGTGGGCAGATGTGGCCTATCATCGAACTAAAATTATGTTCAATCAAAATATTACGATATCTAAGATTGGAAAATATTACGATATCTAAGATTGGAACCAAGGGTGGCACCGTGGTGCAATGGTATGCACACCCGCCTTGCATGCCAAAGCTTCAGTAAAAAATACATCAGTGTGAAGAAAACATTGTAGATATCTCTCAAACAGTAAATTCGCTAGGTTTCCTGCCGCCTTTATATAATTAAGGGCCCCTCTCCTGACGAAGTTTTATAGTCATTCCATGCCCCCATTGTCCTACGTCTTTCCATCTGGCTCGATTATATGAAGAATCTTAGGCGTAGGAGGCTACAGGTCTTATAATCTGTAGAAGTTTAGTTCCATTTGATTGATCAACATTGCGACTTACACTCCATTTACACATGCAAGTGGTACACAGTGGATCCACTTGTATGGAGAAAGTGGCCAAAAATATTTAGAGTGTCAAAATCAAGCCAATGCGCCGGTTATAGCTTTGTGCTGCTGCGAAGAGTGTTTTAAGAAACCTGGATCATTTTGTCTGAAAAATGGTTAAATTTTTAATATAGATCTTATATTCTTCCTGGAAAGCACGTAACGCCAACGTAAGACAAATTTGGAAGAAGATTTCTTAATCTTGCCAATTATGTTAATGTACGTGGTCAGATAACAGAGTTATACGCTAATATATCCATAGAAACCCTATTCTAAGGCAGCTTTGGTCAGCGACCCACCATTTATAGTCTGGCCCTAGATGGCAGCTGATTTTAATACTGAGTAATCTAAAATTTAAACTAAACTGCCGTGAAAATTTCCTTGGGAGTAACCAATGCAAGTGCTTTGATTTTTTTCTCCGAACGTCTATATTTGCAAATGTCAGTTCGAAAAATTTAAGTTTTAACTGTAATACGTATACAAAAACAAATTTTATTTTTTTAGCACTCCTACCCCCTATTTTTTCCATTTGATCCAAAAAACTTATATGTGCAATTGTATGGCGATCGGTTAACGTTAACCCGTGCCAACCTAGCGATCTTTGTTTCCATAGTAATTTGTAGGGAGCCAAATGTGCATTTTCAGCAATATTCTCTAAGGGCCGTAATTATAGTCCAATCGATGAAAAAACTTTACCAGTTCACTGTTGTTGCTAAAAAACGATTTCCACAAAAATGTATGACGATCGGTAAACGATAAACCTTGTCCCCTTACCGATCTATATTTTCATAATACATACTTTGTATGGAGGTCAAAGGCGAATTTTCAGAAAATTGCTTTACAGACCACAATTACTTTCCGATCGATTAAAAAAATTACCAGTAGTGAAATTCTGTAATACATTTTTTGAGTTACCGACAAAAATCGGTGAAATAAAAACGCAAACTTATAAATGAAAAGTATCCATAAAGTTGACAACACTGTTGCTATCGGTAGAACTTTACGACTACTTTTTATTGGTCGCTAACGTACCGAATAAGATCGGTAATTACCGAAATTATAAGCATTTTAATTTTACCGATTTTTGTCTGTAACTCGAAAAATTAATTAGAGAATCGAACTACAGGGGCTCAATTCTGCTTCTAAGAAAATATTAAATAAAAAATATTTTCTTTAATTTTTTCATTTGACATTTCATTTCATATTTTCATAGAAACAAATATGAGCCCCTGGTCTTTGTTGTGGCTAAAAAAAGAAACGTACAAACAACAATTATGAAAATCGGCTCGGATATTAATATTAGGTGTATTATAGGGCCGAAATTAGCTATAATTGGCCATATATGCATATTGGAGTAATATCAAAATATGGCCCGATTTAAAAAAAATGTTTCTTGGATTCGTTTTTTAGTCACAACAATGAACTGGTAAAGTTGTTCATCGATTGGAAAAACATTGTGGCCTGTAAAGCGATTTTCTGACAATTCATCTTTGGCCCCATAAAAAGTACTATAGAAATAAAGAACGGCCACGGGGCACGAATTATCGTTAAGCGATTGCCATAATGGATCAATAAAAAAAAATTAGGGAGTTTAGAAAAAAGAAATTCTGTTTTTTTGGGTCACTTTAATATATAAACAATTGCACGTGTAATCTGGGGGTTAAAATCCCCTAATAGCCGAAGTAATTTTTTTGGCCCTACTGAGGATAAACTCAACGTGTTGAACCAATTAAAATTTGTCGACGCTCAGTGGTCAGCACATCCGCCTTGCACTCAGAAGGTCTGGCAAATCCCATCAGAATAATGCTAGCTTACATTTCGTGAACAACTCATGAACAACTTTTACTCAGACATGAAAACCTTCTCTACAAGTGGTATCGTGAGACACACCGTTTGGACTCGGCAACAAAAAGTAGGTCCCATATCATTGAACAAATATGAATAGGGGTGTACGCATTGCTTACTTACTTCCTTAGCTGGCCCATTACAGAACATTTGTTCCATAGACCGAACTAAGAAAACATCTCCAATTCTCTCTGTTTTTCGCTTCGTTTTTTGGAATACCGCGCCTTTTCATTTCTTCATCCACTTGTATGCTCCATCGAAGCTTAGGCATGCCGATTCTGCATGCACCCTTTCATACGCCTTTTTAGCGGGCTCATTCTTGTGTCGATCTGCATCTCTTGAGTCTTCTCAAGGATTTGCAGCAGGGTAAATATCTGGTCAATGATAGACTTGCCAGGTCTAAAACCACATTGGCATGGTCCAATTATTTCGTTGACCATTGGCTTTAGTCGTTCGCACAATATCCCCGACACTATCTTATAGGCAATAGGGAGAAAACGTATGCCCCTATAGTTGGAGCATACGGTCTTATCTCCTTTCTTGTGGACGGGACATAGGATGCTCCGGTTCCAATCGTCGAGTACGCGTTCTTCCTGCCAGATGGTGCTAACTAGCTGATGTATACACCTTATCAGCGCGTCGCCTCCTGTTTTAAACAGCTCGGCTGGTAAGCCATCGGCTCCTGCTGCTTTATTATTCTTCAGCCGGTTGATTGCTGTTTTTACCTCATCTTGGCCGGGCGGTATACATTCTATACCATCTTCTGGGATTGGATCTGTGGTATCATCGTCTTCGCTACTATTGGATACCACCAGATTGGAAAAATGCACCTTCCATATCATGAGCAGGTTATTTGTATCTGTTATCAGATTACCTTGCTGGATGTGCCTGTACCAAAGCCATCTGTTTGATGTTTCACTCTTTGTTAGAATTTTCGGACTTCGTTCTGACTCCTGTACATCTCGATTTTTTCACTTTTCACACTCCCGCTTTTCCATTTCTCTGTTTTTCTTGCGGAAAAGACGTTTCTCTTCTCTCCTTTTCTCCCGATATCTCTCTCGTGCGCTACGCGTTGCTACTGAATCAGTGTGACCGCTGGAATTTTTAAAAAAGTATCATTTCTGGAAAAAAGTGGCACAAGTTTTTTGAAAAAGTAGCACAATTTTTTTACTATTGTTAAGGGGTAATAGGTACTTATTAGCACCAAAAAATTTATTATTCATAATTTTTTTTAAAAGATATCTAGATATTGCATATTTTTCTGACATATGCCCGCCTACGAAACATTGTTTTTATTAAAGCTGTTTGCGATGCCCACCGTAGTTCGAAAACAAATAAACCGGTAAGCATATATTTAGTGGGATCAATTTATTGTCCTTATGCGAAACGGAAAATGTCGACTTCGTCATAAATGCGTCAAAAAATTAATATAAATCCTTCGCTCGATTTTTGTATTAATCCCACAAAAACATATGACGATCGGACGATCTGTTTTCAAGTTACAGTGAGCACCGCTTTCTAAATATCATTTCTATGCTACGTAGAAAACACTGTAAATTTGTCCTTTCCAAGACTCATATCTTATCCATATATAATTCTGTATCCCTAGGTTTTTAATTACTCATTTGTAACTTCTTTTCTATATATTTTACTTCCATTCTGATAATTTTAATTAATTTAATTTTTGATAAAATTTGATCACATTAATGTTGGTAATAGCACATTAAGACTATGCAGGATTTAGCAAATCCAAACGATTTAAATTGTTATTTTCATACAGTACATGTCAAATAAATCGGGATAGTATCGTCGTATAAATGTAAAGATAATTGCATTTGTGTGTTCGCCTATACCTGGCCTCAAAGACGTTTAATGGAAAAATTCCAATAACCAAAGGTACACACATACAACAACACACAATAAGAGACCAACTACGACTCATTGTTATTTGACTAAGAACCCGTCAAGGAACAATGAATGCGATTGTCTCAATCTTATCTTAAATGATCAAGCCCACTGAGCCAATCACATCATTGTGGCACAGTTCTTCCCGTGGGCTTGATCATTTAGGATAAGATTTCGACAATTGCATTCATCGATGCTTGCCGGGAAGTTTACATTACAATGTATGTAGTAAAAAGGTGGCACAAGGTATGAAAAAGTGGCACAAAATATCAAAAAGTGGCACATTTGGTATCAATATAAAAAGGTGGCATAATAGTATCAACGCCTAAAAAAAGTATTAAAATTGATTCTTTAGTGGCACAACGGTCACGCTGCTACTGATTGTAAAGTAGCTCTATATGCCGCATTTTTCTCTTCGGTAGCAGCACGACACTCCTGGTCATACCATAAATTCCTTTGTGGAGGTCTCTGGAATCCAAGTATGGATTTTGTGGCTGTTTGCATGGAGTGGGCAAAATTTGCCACTGTGTTGTAATGTTATCGGGACAAGGAGTGCTTTCATTAAGCAATTGGGCTAGTTGAGTGGAATATGCTGTGGCTATCTGTTGTGTTTGCAGCCTATCTATGTCCAACTTCCGCGTTGTATCTGTTCGTGATTTATTTGCAACGTTTAGACGAGTACGTACTTTTGTTGCAACAAGGTAGTGGTCCGAATCAATGTTTGCGCCTCGAAACGATCGTACATCCAACACGCTCGATGAATGTCTTCCATCTATCACAACATGATCAATTTGATTACATGTTCATTGATCTGGAGACAGCCAGGTGCCCTTATGAATATCTAGATGATTAAATCTGGTACTGCTAACTACCATGTTTTTTGCAGGTGCAAAGTCTATCAGCCTCATACCATTGTCAGATTTTTCACTGTGGAGACTGAATTTCCCGACTGTTGGGCCAAAGATATTCTCCTTTCCAATTTTGGCATTAAAATCGCCTAGAACGATTTTAATGTCATGGCCAGGGCAACGGTCATAAGTTTCTTCTAAGCGCTCGTAAAATATATCTTTGATCTGTTCGTCCTTTTCTTCAGTGGGAGCATGAACGCAAATAAAGCTGATGTTGAAGAATTTAGCTTTTATTCGAATTGCAGCAAGTCTGTCATTCACTGGGGTGAAACTGTTTACCAGATGTTTTAGTATCCGACTAAATACAAATCGTCAACCAAACTCATGCTTTACGTCATGGCAGCTATAATACAGTGCGTCACCTTTAGGTGTTGTTGTGACGCCTTTCCCAATCTATCGTATTTCCTGTATCGACCTTGTACTTTTCAAGTACGTCTGCCAATGCGAAGACTGCACCTTCTCTGTAAGGAGTGCGAACATTCCAGGTGCATATTCCCAGATCATGGTCCTTAAAACGTTTGCGAAGTTCATCAACTTTAGAGGGGTTTGTTTTTCTTTTCTTTCGTTTTTTCATAGTAGGCTGTTTTTTCTATGGGTTACTAACCCGAAGCCCAAACCCAAGTTTTTAACGTTCTTATGGGTGAACGCGCGGCACATGTTAGCTCACTACCATTAACGGGTGTTAAAGGCAGTTCCCCAGGTGACACCACGGGGAGGTCAGTGTCCACTTGAGATGAAAGAGGGACCAAGATAAATCCTGGGCTTTGTCATGTTAAAACCGGTCTTGGTATTTTCCATCCCCTACTTCACCCGGTGCACACATTGATATGATAGAATTCTCCCTTGCCCTTTCGAGGATGCTGTGGGGACATATGTATGTTTCACACTCAGGAATCGGATTTTTTTAAGGCGAGGTGCCAAAGTGTTTGCTCTGCAGCCGGACATATCCAGTATGACGATACAATAGTAGTAACCCTTCCAGAGGAGTCTCGGTCATGCCACTTACAAACATATTGAAGAACAGGGGGCCTCCGAGTGACCCCTAAGGTAGGTACCCAACTTGGCTTGACTGCCGATCGCCCACTTTCACTTTGAAGTGGCTACCCTTTTAGTTTAAAGTGTTTTGTAAAGAATGCCCGAGTGCCAGACAGAGTCAATGGTTTTAGCCTAGGCTGACCAAAAGAACAACATTTATTTTTTTTATTTACTTCCCCCCAATTTTTTTCCATTTGATCCAAAAATCTTATATATATGAAATTTTATCTTTGTTTCCATAGTAATTTGTATGGGAGCTGACTCTCAAACTAGAAAATCCCACCTTTACATTGACGCAAAGTAGTTTGGCGCAGGTGATCAAACAACGGAGATATCGCAAAAGTCGCATCCCATTTTCCCATTTTTTGTAATCACGCTACAGGTCGGAATTTTGATCGGATAATCAAGAAATGTGGGGGGATTATGCTGTACCAGCGACGAAGAAGCGTATTGATTTTGACGATGCTCGGATAATATCCTGTTTTCTGCAGAAGTATGGACTTGCCCCTTAAAAACTTTTACTGCCGTAATTGCGGTACCTGATCTGATCGAACCTGATCTGGTAGATATTTTAGGAGTTGTAAAGTATGGACCAAATCGTTCACTCCCATCAAGAGTTATCGTACGCACAATTTTTTTCGAACATTTTTGAACTTTTGTGCGGGAGGTATCTGAAGGAATGGACCGATATGGCTTATCTTCAAACTTAAACTAAGTTTACAAAAAATATTACAAAGACCAAATTGTGCACCGAATTGGCAGATCCGTTCGAGAGTTATCTTGCGCTCCAACCACTACAAACGGTGTCATAGGCCTTTTTTGTACCTTTCAGGCTATTTTCTCAGGAAGTATGGACTTGCCCCTAATGAAACTTATATGAGGGGCAGTGAATACAAGTTGCTACAACAAAAATCAAAGCGATTCGTGAACAGGTCCTAAACTGAACTTTTCCAAAATTTAGAGTGCGCGGTAACCGATGGAATACACCGATTAATATTGAAACGTCATCTAAGTCTGGTAGAAATTTCACGATGTGCAAAGTATGGACCAAATCGGTTACTTCCTTCAAGAGTTATCGTGCGCACAAATTCTCCGAACATTTCCGAACTTTTGTGGGGAAGGTACCGGAAGAATTGGACCGATATAACCCATCTTCGAACTTAAACTAAGTTGGGACAAAATATTACGAAAGCCCAATTTTGGACTGAATCGGTTCATCCGTTCGAGAGTTATCGTGCGCTCCAGCCAGCCAGACAGACAGATAGACATACAGACGGACGGACGGACGGACATGGCTAGATCAACTCCAAATTGTCTGAAACACATTTCGTCCAAACATACTTGGGGTCTAAAGCCATTATATCCACGAGGCACATTTTACCCGTATGAAAGTGTATATACCCTCATTAGCATAAATGCTGAGGGTATAAAAATTTTAAGTTTAAGTTTTAAAATTTAAGAGTTACCCAAAAAGCAACTTTTTTTAGCACCTTATACTCGTATGTGCAATTTAATGGCTATCGGTTCATATTTACTGAAAAAAAGTTCACAAATTTATTATTATTTTTTTGGAAAAAAATGTAGTCGGTATCCGATCTCAGTCTCTAGACGAAAGCCTGCGTACGAGTATGTCTCGATTCATACTTTTGTACTTGTTCACTAATCTTATAGCAGATAAACTTGAGACTCCATAGTTTGAAATAATTTCTACGCAAATCTAATTATTCTAATATGCAAGGTATAAATATGAGATTTCAAAATCAGATAGATTTGGATATTACATTTTTCAGTGTAACTTTAGATTCTAAAAAAACTTAAATCGAACGACTGTTTATAACTGCTTATTATACAACATTTAGCAGTAAAAAATAAAATAACACTGTGTGTAATTTTTTGAGTCATGTTTTATTAACCATATTCTGACTCCATAGTGTGATAGAGCACAAAAAACGAGAAGACACGTGTCTCGCCGTTTTTCCCTATCTCATCAACTTTCGCGGTTATAGGCCTCCAAAGGTTTGAGGCTTTGATGTAAAAAGGGTCATTTAGTCAGGGCTATATCTTCCAAACCGTTAGGAAATTTGAATTTATCTCAGAGGCAAAGTTGTAGCTCTTGTCTTAAAGAACAAAGATTGTGAACACATATAATCCATCAAACTCCATCTGCAAGGTCAAAATCGCCATGGTCAAATTTCTTTTAAAATTTTGTCTCAAGTTTTGTTATACAGCTATCAAACCGATCAAATTTGAAGCAAACAACCAATTGCAAAAATTTACCTCAGATCTCAATAATCATCTTTCTAGAATATACAAACTCTGTAGAAACGGATCTTAATGGTCAAAATAGCAAAACAATTTCGATTTTATCCTCTTTTCTCGGCTAAACCGTTCAAAACACAAGAAAACAACCAACCACAATATTGTAGCAAAGGCATCAATAAACAACTTTCTGGAACATACGAAATGTCCATGAACGCTTCTTAATGGTAAAAACAGCAAAAATCTTTTGAAAATATCCAATTTTTATACTTTTTTCTCCGACTCTGGTCCAAAGATACGCAACCGCTCAAAAATTAAGGATTCAGTCAACCACATATATGTACCTAAGATTTCAATAAACAACTTTTTAGAACATATGAAGATTCTAGGAATGATTCTTAGGGCTGAAATTCACGAACAATTAAATTATTTTTAACATTTCCCCTGCTCAGGTTTGGAAATAACAAACTGTTAAAAACTCAAGGAAATTTGAAAGGTTTGTTATTTACGGAACTGAACAGGAAAGAATTATCTAAGATAATCAAATTTTGAGTTTGAAGAATCGTTCCTAGAATCTTCATTTGTTCTAGTGACGTGTTTGTTGAAATCTGTAGTTGTTTGTAGTTGACTGCATCATTAATTTTTGGGCGGTTGTGTATCTTTGGACCAGAGTCGGAGAAAAAAGTATAAAAATTGGATATTTTCAAAAGATTTTTGTTATTTTTACCATTAAGAACCGTTCATAGACATTTCATATGTTCCAGAAAGTTGTTTATTGATGCCTTTGCTACAATATTGTGGTTAATTGCTTTGTTGAATTTTTAACGGTTTAGTATCTATGGAGCAGAAGCCGAGAAAAGAGGGTAAAAATCGAAATTGTTTTGCAATGTTGACCATTAAGATCCGTTTCTACAGAGTTCGTATATTATAGAAAGATGTTTATTGAGATCTGAGGTACATTTTTGTAGTTGTTGTTTGCTTCAAATTTGATCGGTTTGATAGTTGTATAACAAAACTTGAGAAAAAATTTAAAAGAAATTTTACTATGGCTATTTTGACCTTGCAGATGAAGTTTGATGGATTATATGTGTGCACAATTTTTGTTCTTTAAGACAAGAGCTACAACTTTGTCTCTGAGATGAATTCAAATTTCCTAAAGGTTTGGAATATATAGTCCTGACTAAATGCATCAAAGCCTCAAACCTTTGGAGGCCTATAACCGCGAAAGTTGATGAGATATGAAAAAACGGCGAGATACGTGTCCTCTCTTTTTTGGTCTTCTATCACGCTGCGATATCAGAATATGGAATATTTGGGTTCCCAGATCATAGAAACCTCTATGTAATTTACTGTAATTTAACAGTGTATGCTTGATTCGTATAACTTGTATGTTTGTTTTATGAGGTTAGGTATTTAATGTTAACAATGTTAAACTGGTAAGCATTTGAAAAAATGTATCCTATTTTTATCGGCTCCGCGCAAAATGACCCCAGGAAATATGACCCCAAAATGCATTGTGAAAAATGGCCCCAAATTTGGGGTGAGATGCAATATTGCCCCAACAATGAAATGAAAAATTGCCCCAAGTTTGGGGTAATTTTGCCTAATGAAGTTTTACCCCAAAATAAAAAATGCAATTTCGCCCCAAAAATTTTATAATTTTTATTGGTAATATAAAAACAACCAACCATAGTATAGTTTACATTTTTAATGCAGTAAGGACAAATAAAATGTTTCGATTTACCCAATGTTGAACAACACTTTAACTGTTTGCATGGAAGCATCACAGCAATTTAAAAATTGTCCTTCCATAATACATATTCACACCATTTCTTCTAACTTTCTGATAAAAATCCAAATATATCGACACAATTAAAACAGATAAAATTGAAGTAACTTATATGATATTGCAAACTAGAATTTATTTTAGTATATAATAATTAAGTGGAGGAAAGATTGTACGATTAATAAATCGGAGAAGCCACTAGAGAAATTTAAAAAATCGCGCTATTTTTTACGTTTCTCTAGTGGCTTCTCCGATTTATTAATCGTACAATCTTTCCCCCGCATAGTTATTTCACATAAAAACAGATTTTATAAACTGTTTGAAATCGATTTTTATTTGTAATACTTGTGAAGGAGCATTGGTGAAATTGTTTTAAAAATCGCGCGATTTTTAAAACAATCTCACCAATACTCCTGCACAAGAATTACATTTTTATCTGATGTCACATCCACTGTGCTCATATTTCTTCCAAACAATGTATGAATGAAAGTCAAGTCAAGTCGACAAACAATTTCATACCGAAACGCAATTATTCTTGGCCACAACACTCATCCAGTGACGCGCCTTGGAAACAACCTATTTACCAAATGTCAACAAATTTCCTCTTCTCGTAAGGATGTGGTGAATGATAAGAGTAAAAGATGTGTGAATTATGGTTGCCAGTTACCAGTATGTGAAGAAATCGCATGGAATGCTGAATATAAAAACATAATAATTGCAATAAGTATTAAATGCGTATGTTAAATTGAATAATATAAATGGTACATTTTTTCGGACCCACCAGAATATGTAACTCATATGTCGAAATAGGAATAGTTTTCCTATGCATAGCAATACTGTTTCCATTTTGAATTTCACACTTTTCAATATCATTGACAATTTGCTGTTTTTGGTTCTTAACGGTTCGAAAAAGTAAGTTCTTATTATGATAAATTCGTATTAAGATAAATTCGTATTTAATTAGCGAAGACACAAATCACTCTAGCGAAGACACAAAGCACTCTGTTAACTCATTTGCTAACAGCGCGTTAGCAGAGCACTGTTAAAGTTAACAGAGCTATTCAAAAATTGTTTTCTATGTAAAAAATATCCTTTTTACGGCCTTTAAGGAAAGTTCTGACAAGACAACATGGGTACCATTGGAAAGCTTATCGAGACAGCTACCACCTGAGCTAACAAAATCTTTAAAAAAAATTGAAATTCTGCTAAAAAAAAAATTTTTAAATATTGCCCGATGTCGCGATATTTACAGTTTTTTTTTATTTCGACCCCAGATTCTTTAAGGAAAAATATGCCAGGAGACAGCTATTCCCTGAGACGGGACAACATGGTACCATTAGAAAGCTTATCGAGACAAGTATCGCCTGAGCCTAAAAAATATTTAAAAATATTGCCCGATGTCGCGATATTTACCATTTTTGGGAATATCCCTGCAGTAAGGATATTTTTTTGACCACAGATCCTTTAAGGGAAATTCTGCCAAGACAACATGGACTTCATTAGAAAACTTATCTAGACAGGTAACAAACCCCTGACCTAATAAAAAATTGCCCGGTTTTTACTGTTTTTGGTAATATCCCTGCAATAAGGATATATTAATTTTGACCACAGATCCTTTAAGGGAAATTCTGCCAGGACAACATGGACGCCATTAGAAAGATTATGGAGACAAGTATTCTCTGAGCTAAAAAAAATATTGCCTGATGTTGCGATATTTGTCATTTTTGGGAATATCCCTGCAATAAGAATACTTATTTTTACCACAGATCCTTTAAGCGAAATTGTGCCAGGACAACATGGGTACCATTGGAAAGCTTATCGCCACAGGTATCCCTGAGTTAATAAAGTCTCTAAAAAATATTGCCCGATATCGCAATATATCTGTCTTCGAAATACGTGTGCTTATGGCATGTTCACCCCCCAAAAAGTAAATATTTTTTATTTATTAATATTTTATTTATTTTTGATTAAAAATAAGTTTTGACAGCAAATAATGACATCAGTTGGTATTATTATATTACCTTCTTTCATACAGCATGATTGAACACATATGGATATCGAAGGCCGTCTTACAAAAAGACAAAAAATTCTTCTACTTAATTTTCCGCAAGGTAAATATTTGGTCAGCCCTGTCTTAAGTACCTTATTTACCATCTTCTGGAATTGGGTCTACGTAAAGCATTGGTCGAATGTTCTCGTTTCTATTGCAGCCATGTAAAACTTCCGTACAGCTGGTGTCTTAATACACGCCATTCGGGCTCGGCACTAAAGCGTAAGTGCAATATCATTAAGTGAATAGAAATGATGATGAACTCGAGACACAACCACACCCCATCAACTTAGAGATCATTGGCTCTCGAACATGGTCTCCGAGATTCTCCCTCCATAATTATTTATAATAAAACAAGTAAAAAAGTGTCAGTCGGCTTTGCCGACAGATATATACCCTCAGCCAATGTGAAGCGAAAGTTTCACCTCCGGACAGATCGAATGTATTTAAGGACTCTTCAGAATTTTGTGGCCCTTTTTGGACATTTGAACTTGTCGACAAAAATCTGGATTAGGAACTAACTGCACTAAGACACAAATGTTGAACTTTTGTAGGGCAGGTACACTTAGGGAGGACAGTTATGGGCCATTGTAGAAGCTAAACTAAATTTTGATAAATTTTCAAGTGATATCGTCCTAGCATTTTAGTAAAATTTTTTAAATATTGGGGAGAAGTACCGAAAGTTGTGGACCGGTATGGCCTATGAAACTAAGGGGTCGATTATGGATAGCAACTCAACTGTAGTTGCGTTGCTAGCCATAATCGACCCCTAAGTTTGGATATAATATGACGAAGACCAAATGTTGGCCAAATCGGTTGAAGAGTTCGAGACATAGGGGTTTTTTTACACCCTTCGGGCTATTTCCCAAGAAAAATGGATTTGCCCCTGAAAAACTTTTACCGTCGTAATGGAGGTAGCGAATGCAAATCGCTTCAACAAAAATCAAAGTGATTCGAGAGCAGGTCTTAAAGTGAACTTATCCGAAATTTTGTGTGAGAGGTACCAGAAGGAGTAGACAAATATAGTCCATATTCGAACCTGATCTATATCTGGTAGATATATTAGGATGTGCAAAGTATGGATTATATCGGTCACTTCCTTCAAGAGTTGTCGTGCGCAAAATTTTCCCGAACATTTTTGAAGTTTTGTGGGGGAGGTACCTGAAGGAGTGGACCGATGTAGCCCATCTTCGAATTTAAACTATGTTTTGATAAAATATTACGAAGGCCAAATTTTGGACCGAATCGACAGATGCGTTGGAGAGTTATCTTGCGCTCCAACCACTACACAAGGTGTCATAGGAGCTTTTTGCACTTTTCCGGCCATTTTCTCAGGAAGTATGGACTTGCCCCTGATGAAACTTGTACCGTCGTATGGGGGGAAGTGAATAAAAGTTGTTGTAACAAAAATCAAAGCGATTCGAGAGCAGGTCCTAAACTGGACTTGTCCGAAATTTTGTGTGGGAGGTACCCAAAGGAGTGGGCCGATTGAGTCCATATTGGAACCTCATCTAAGTCTGGTAGAAATTTCACGACGTGCAAAGTATGGACCAAACCGGTTACTCCCTTCAAGAGTTATCGTGCGCACAAACTTTCCGAACATTTTCGAACTTTTGTGGGGGAGGTACCGGAAGGAGTGGACCGATGTAGCTCATCTTCGAACTTAAACTAAGTTTGGGCAAAATATTACGAAAGCCAAAATTTGAACCGAATCGGTTCATCCGTTTGAGAGTTATCGTGCGCTCCAGCCAGCAGGACAGACAGACAGACGGACGGACATGGCCAGATCGACTCCAAATTGCCTGAAACACACTTCGTCCAAACATACTTGGGGTCTAAAACCATTATTTCGATGAGGCACATTTTCATCGTATCAAAGTGTATATACCCTCCTTAGCCTAAAGGCTGAGGGTATAATAAAAAGAAATATTATATTCAATTTAATAAATATTTATTTTATATATTTTCAGAATATGAATATGGCAACTCTTTTAAAGGTAAGTAAATATAGGCCTACTTGTTTGCATCACCATACATGTATGTACGTTAGGGCTGTAACCAAAAAATACAACGCCAGTACCATGTGCGGAATATTGTCCCGATAACGAAAACACGTGTTTTAGTTATATTCGATGAAAAAAGTTTCCGTACCAACTAAGACTGTTTAATGAGTTTTGAACATTTTTATAAAGAAAAATTTTGATTTTAGTTTTTTGAACAAACCGTTATTTGTATTTATATGTTTTATTTATGTTAAAATAAACGCTTAAAATATCGCGATTTTATGAAATTTATGTATTGGACGTATGTAGAATTTTCCGATATTGAAGATTATATTCGTCTATTTCAATAATAAATAGCTTATTTTATAACAATACGCTATTATAATGAAAACCATACAAGAAAAAGCTGCAATGAAAAACTTGTATGCAATCGGTTCGAAAACTTTTTTAATGGTAGTGGAAAAGTGATAATGCATTTCTTAATACTTTTTCATGCTTTATACGGCTATGTGGTGGTACTTTTGATATTTTCAAAAAAATCAGAAAAGTTATAACCCTAATGTAAATTCTACATACATACCGTACCTAGTGTATACATATATAACTATACTAGCTAAACCCGGTGCGCTTCGCTACCCCTTTAGATTAATATGCATTTGAAATTTTACGGATTTTTTGAAATCAGAAAGAAATCAAATTCAAAAATTTAAAGTAAAGTATTTATTGTAATGCTTTAGGATATACAATGTTTTTTGTTTTTCCTTCAGGAGCGTAAACAAACAAATCGGCCGGTCTACCAACACGTGAACATGCAATGTAGAGCTGACCATGAGAAAAGCAAGAACATGCTAAATTTAGGCCGCATACACGAAGAGTCTGTCCTTGGGATTTATTTATAGTCATTGCAAATGCCAAACGTACAGGAAACTGCAATCTTTTAAAATTGAAGGGCGTTTCTGTTTCTATTAGAGGGATTCGAGGTAGAAGTACATCTGAACCTATATACTTCCCAGTAATAATCGTTGCCTCAATTAAATAGTTATGTAGTTTTTTTACTGTTAACCTTGTACCATTGCAAAGGCGAGGTGGGTCTATGTTGCTTAATAAAATAATAGGAACACCAACTTTTAGCACTAAATTATGTGGTGGAAAGCCTGGAAGATAAAACGAATTTAGGAATTCAACTGGATAGGTAACCGCGTGGTCTTCAGTTGCCACATTATCAATGGATTTGTACGTTCGTCCATTTCCTGAAATTCTATTGACTGAAATTCTTTCAATATAATTTACCAATTTGTTTTGTAGACCAATTTCCGCCACATACTCCAAATTTCATTATAAAGCGCGTTTGGTGCATCAATTACATGAAATCGGCCGAAAATATATATGGGAGCTATATGTAAATCTGAACCGATTTCAATATAATTTGACAATTTTTTTGTAGATCAGTTTCCGCCACATATTTCAAATTTCATTGAAATTGGACATACATAAGGTGTTTATTGCATAAAATACATGAAATCGGCCAAAAATATATATTGAGGTACATATATCCAAATCTGATCCGATTTCATAATAATTTGGCAAACTAATTTCTATCAATTCGTCAAAAATTCCGAATTTCGTCAAAATTGAACATACATGGCGTGTTCGGTGTAGAAAATACATGAAATCGGCCGAAAATATATGTATACTAGCTAAACCCGGTGCGCTTCGCTACCCCTTTAGATTAATATGCATTTGAAATTTTACGGATTTTTTGAAATCAGAAAGAAATCAAATTCAAAAATTTAAAGTAAAGTATTTATTGTAATGCTTTAGGATATACAATGTTTTTTGTTTTTCCTTCAGGAGCGTAAACAAACAAATCGGCCGGTCTACCAACACGTGAACATGCAATGTAGAGCTGACCATGAGAAAAGCAAGAACATGCTAAATTTAGGCCGCATACACGAAGAGTCTGTCCTTGGGATTTATTTATAGTCATTGCAAATGCCAAACGTACAGGAAACTGCAATCTTTTAAAATTGAAGGGCGTTTCTGTTTCTATTAGAGGGATTCGAGGTAGAAGTACATCTGAACCTATATACTTCCCAGTAATAATCGTTGCCTCAATTAAATAGTTATGTAGTTTTTTTACTGTTAACCTTGTACCATTGCAAAGGCGAGGTGGGTCTATGTTGCTTAATAAAATAATAGGAACACCAACTTTTAGCACTAAATTATGTGGTGGAAAGCCTGGAAGATAAAACGAATTTAGGAATTCAACTGGATAGGTAACCGCGTGGTCTTCAGTTGCCACATTATCAATGGATTTGTACGTTCGTCCATTTCCTGAAATTCTATTGACTGAAATTCTTTCAATATAATTTACCAATTTGTTTTGTAGACCAATTTCCGCCACATACTCCAAATTTCATTATAAAGCGCGTTTGGTGCATCAATTACATGAAATCGGCCGAAAATATATATGGGAGCTATATGTAAATCTGAACCGATTTCAATATAATTTGACAATTTTTTTGTAGATCAGTTTCCGCCACATATTTCAAATTTCATTGAAATTGGACATACATAAGGTGTTTATTGCATAAAATACATGAAATCGGCCAAAAATATATATTGAGGTACATATATCCAAATCTGATCCGATTTCATAATAATTTGGCAAACTAATTTCTATCAATTCGTCAAAAATTCCGAATTTCGTCAAAATTGAACATACATGGCGTGTTCGGTGTAGAAAATACATGAAATCGGCCGAAAATATATGTATATGGGAGCTATATCCCAATCTGAACCGATTTCAAAATAGTTTGGAACATTTATTTCTGCAATAAATTCCGTCACACATTCCAATTTTCATTGGAATTCGGCATACAAAACGTGTTTTATGCATCAAATGCATTAAATCGACCGAAAATGTATATCTAAATCTGAGCCGATTTCAAATTAGTTTGGCAAATTTATTTTTAGACACACATCGCATTCCAAATTTGAAGACTGTATCGATAATCGTTCGTTAGATATCAGCATACAAAGTCTACATTTTTTGGAGGTACCTTTCGATCCTGAGGCTATATCTCCAGATCGGGGCGGAATTTTTAAGAATTATATAGCATGTGACACTTTCAGGCCATGTGGTAATATACTCTGAAAGTTTCAGGAAGATCGGTTCAGCGGTTTTTGAGTCCATAAACTTCACAGAAACAAACGTACAAACATTTTCCTCCGTTATAGATATACTCGTAGATACCGCACAAATTTCATTGAAATAAATATGGGAGCTATAGCCAATTCAACACCGATTTCAATACTTATTTCTACACCAAATTTAATTACACATTGGACATACATAGCGTGTTTGGGGCATCAAATACTTGAAATCGGACGAAAATATATATGGGATCTATATCCAAATCTGAACCGATTTCAACATAATTTGGCATGCTCATTTCTGCAAAAAATTTAGTCACACATTCCAAATTTCATTGAAATTGGACATACATAGTAGGTTGGGTGCATCAAATACATGAAATCAGCCGAAAATATATATAGGAGCTATATCCAAATCTGAACCGATTTCAATATAATTTTGCATACTCATTCCTACAACAAATTTAGTCACACATTCCAAATGTCATTGAAATTGGACATACATAGTGGGTTGGGTGCATCAAATACATGAAATCGGCCGAAAATGTATATATGAGCTATATCCAAATCTGAACCGATTTCAATATAATTTGGCATACTCATTTCTACAACAAATTTAGTCACACATTCCAAATTTCATTGAAATTGGACATACATAGTGGTTTGGGTGCATCAAATACATGAAATCGGCCGAAAATATATATAGGAGCTATATCCAAATCTGAACCGATTTCAATATAATTTGGCATACTCACTTCTACAACAAATTTAGTCACACATTCCAAATTTCATGGAAATCGGACATATATAGCGTGTTTGGTACATCAAATACTTGAAATCGGACGAAAATATATATGGGAGCTATATCCAAATCTGGACCGCTTTCGATATATTTTGGCACATTTATTTTTAGGCTAAAATCCATCAAACATTTCAAATTTGGAGTCTGTATCTGTAACCGTTCTATAGATATTTGCATACAAAGTTTAAATTTTTTGGAGGTACCTCCGATTCTGATGCTATATCTCCGGATAAGAGCGGAATTTCGAAAATTGTTATAGCCTATAATACTTTCAGGCGATGTAGTAATATACCCTGAAAATTTCAGCAAGATCGGTTCAGCGGTTTTTGAGTCTATAAATTTCAAACAAACAAACAAACAAACAAACAAACATACAAACATTTTTCTATTTTATATATATAGATGGGAGCTATATCCCAATCTGAACCGATTTCAAAATAGTTTGGAACATTTATTTCTGCAATAAATTCCGTCACACATTCCAATTTTCATTGGAATTCGGCATACAAAACGTGTTTTATGCATCAAATGCATTAAATCGACCGAAAATGTATATCTAAATCTGAGCCGATTTCAAATTAGTTTGGCAAATTTATTTTTAGACACACATCGCATTCCAAATTTGAAGACTGTATCGATAATCGTTCGTTAGATATCAGCATACAAAGTCTACATTTTTTGGAGGTACCTTTCGATCCTGAGGCTATATCTCCAGATCGGGGCGGAATTTTTAAGAATTATATAGCATGTGACACTTTCAGGCCATGTGGTAATATACTCTGAAAGTTTCAGGAAGATCGGTTCAGCGGTTTTTGAGTCCATAAACTTCACAGAAACAAACGTACAAACATTTTCCTCCGTTATAGATATACTCGTAGATACCGCACAAATTTCATTGAAATAAATATGGGAGCTATAGCCAATTCAACACCGATTTCAATACTTATTTCTACACCAAATTTAATTACACATTGGACATACATAGCGTGTTTGGGGCATCAAATACTTGAAATCGGACGAAAATATATATGGGATCTATATCCAAATCTGAACCGATTTCAACATAATTTGGCATGCTCATTTCTGCAAAAAATTTAGTCACACATTCCAAATTTCATTGAAATTGGACATACATAGTAGGTTGGGTGCATCAAATACATGAAATCAGCCGAAAATATATATAGGAGCTATATCCAAATCTGAACCGATTTCAATATAATTTTGCATACTCATTCCTACAACAAATTTAGTCACACATTCCAAATGTCATTGAAATTGGACATACATAGTGGGTTGGGTGCATCAAATACATGAAATCGGCCGAAAATGTATATATGAGCTATATCCAAATCTGAACCGATTTCAATATAATTTGGCATACTCATTTCTACAACAAATTTAGTCACACATTCCAAATTTCATTGAAATTGGACATACATAGTGGTTTGGGTGCATCAAATACATGAAATCGGCCGAAAATATATATAGGAGCTATATCCAAATCTGAACCGATTTCAATATAATTTGGCATACTCACTTCTACAACAAATTTAGTCACACATTCCAAATTTCATGGAAATCGGACATATATAGCGTGTTTGGTACATCAAATACTTGAAATCGGACGAAAATATATATGGGAGCTATATCCAAATCTGGACCGCTTTCGATATATTTTGGCACATTTATTTTTAGGCTAAAATCCATCAAACATTTCAAATTTGGAGTCTGTATCTGTAACCGTTCTATAGATATTTGCATACAAAGTTTAAATTTTTTGGAGGTACCTCCGATTCTGATGCTATATCTCCGGATAAGAGCGGAATTTCGAAAATTGTTATAGCCTATAATACTTTCAGGCGATGTAGTAATATACCCTGAAAATTTCAGCAAGATCGGTTCAGCGGTTTTTGAGTCTATAAATTTCAAACAAACAAACAAACAAACAAACAAACATACAAACATTTTTCTATTTTATATATATAGATAGATAGATGACATGGACGTTTAAACATGAAAACACCGACCAACACATGTTTCCCTTTCTATCATCTAACAACAGTCATTTGGCCATTCGGACTTAGACCAACAGACATCGTATTACTAAAATCGTTATTATTATCATCATCAGAGCTTCTTATGTTTGATTACATTATAATAAGAAGAAGACTTTTAGTTGTGCCTAGCTTTGTTGTAAGTTGGTGTCTTGTTTCAATGGTATTATGTGTGTTGTGCTTTCTTATTTTGTTCTTTTCTATTTGATATACGTTTGGGAAATTTATTATCACCCCTGGATTATAGATGTATCCCCTACCTGAAGAATGACAAGGTATTAGGACGTTGACTACCTTTTGGGTCACATATTTGGGTGATTTTGTAAATATTTTCTTTGGATTGTCGTTGGGTATTTGTTGCGTATAGTAAAGGTATCATGTGGTAAATTATTGGTATGATTATCGAATAATAGGTTTTTAAATCATTGTACCGTTAAGCGAAAATTATTGTAACGAGAAGACAATATGCTGCTAGTGGAGAAATGAAGTAACAAATTTAATTTGCTTAATGTTTGTCTGCGGCTATCGTATTTGCCTTGTCCTTAAATGTAATAAAAATAAATAATTTTGCAAAAAATATATGATAGTGCGATTTTATTTGTTATTCAACTGAAGGTACTTGGTGATTTTTATTTTCCGCCATATATTGAGGCTAAATTAAATTTGTGACTCCATTTGTAACTCATCGAAATAATCTTCTTAGAGCCTACAAAGGACATATATTTATTGTTGAATAGCACTACATCCTTCTGAATTCTTAGGACCGTCCGACAGCCCGTCTTCTAAATACACGCATGCTTCCGAACGGATTGCTGTGTTTGAATAAAATTTTTGTGAGAAAGCATTTTTACAACTTGCGACGTGGAATATGCAGCGATGAACTTTAATCTTTGTATGGCGATGAAGCGGCCGTTGTGCCGAAAACATTGGTGCCGTCTGTGAACTGATAGCGCAAGATAGTCATTTGACATACCATGAGATAAAGGCATCCTTGGACTTTTCTTTCACAAGCATACATTCGATATTGTACAAACACCAGCCCATAAAAAGGATTATTCTCGTTGGATCCAGTACATGTTGACAATCGGTCAAGATAGGCTATTGTTGATTTTTAAAAAATACAATCTCGGTGCTTTAAAAGGCGTTTATAAGATCGTCCGTCATAGGTGACGAAATATGGATCTATGCGTTCGAACCCGACATAAACCAGCAGTCGGCCGTGTGGTGTTGTTTGCTGAAAAGAGAGAAATATAATATGATGTTGTATAAGAAAGAGAAATATTTAGGAGGATAGAATTGAAGTAGAAGTTGGGAAAGAAAAGCTTCATTGTTCATCGTGGTACTGCCAATTCTTCTTGCTGCAGCCATTTCAGACAGCCATTTCAAAGAAGAAGTCTTTTTGGTTCGGTTTCACAGAAGGATGAGAGAGACTGGATCGTGTGTTCACCTGTTATTCGTAGTCTTTTACTCGTGAGCATTGGACAGCGGCACAGTAAATGTTCGATTGTCTCTAATTCCTCCTCATCCTCACAAAGTCTGCATTAGTCGGCGCCTTCGGTTCTACCCCATTTATAAGACATTGTTCTGATATTTCAGTGACCTGTGATTAGACCAACTGCTAGTCTGAGATAGATCGTTTTCAATGAAAGTAGAGATGATGTTCTGCGTTTGCCAAATCTGGCTAGCCTTATTCCGATAGCCCTGTTCTAACAGCCGCATGAAGTAGCACAAGGGTGGGTTGACTGAGTTTTAGATTATGATATCTTGTGACTCTGATCCGCGGCGTGCCAATTCATCCGCCATTTCATTTCCTACAATTTATCAGTGACCTGGGACGCAACACAGTGTTACTGCTGATTTTAGGTCACTTAATACTTTTATACAGTCCAAAACAACTGCAGGCATTAGTGATTTGAGGGCCGCCTGACTATCGACGTATATAGTCACCGGTCCATCGATGTCCCCTTTAATGTTTTTAATTAGTTCTGCAGCTTTTTTGATTGCAAAAATCTCTGCTTGAAAAACGCTACACACTTTATTCAACTTAAAGGAGAGTTGAAGGTTGAGAATGTCGCCGTATACACCTGCCCCTGTTCCATTTTCCATCTTAGATCCATCGGTATAGACCTCTATACCGTCTAGTGGTGGAGTGTTGTGTGTCCAGGCTTCTCTGTTGGGAATGTGCACAACTATTTGCTCGAAGTTCATTTGTGGTGATATGTAGTCACATAAATGCTCCTTGCTTGTTGGCACATTCGTTCGGTTGAGAATCGTAGCGTGGCCCTGTTGGGAGCCGCACCACTGGTTGAGCTCCTTGAGACGTAAAGCGCTCTTAGATGCCTGCTCCTCTACAATGAGATCTAACGGAGTAAGATCCAACAGCACGTTAAGGGCAGTCTGTGGAGTGCTCCTAGCAGCACCAGCTATGAGCATTGATGCTGCTCTTTGGACTCTGATTATTTCACGCAGACATGATTTCTTGCCTAGGGCATTCCACCAAACTAGAGCACCATAGGTGAGAATTGGGCGTATGACTGTCATAAAAACCCAGTGTATGACTTGTGGTCTCAGTCCCCAACTCTTACCAATGGAGTTCTTGCAAGTGTACAGTCCTATTAGTCCTCTCTTGGCGCGTTCTTCGACATTTCTTTTCCATGATAGCAGATGGTCCAGAATTATGCCGAGATATTTGGCTTCCAAAGAGAGCTCTAAAGTGACACCATTTAGCGTTGGTAGAGTGAATGCATAAATTTTCATCTTCCTTGGGAAAAGGACCAGCTCTGTTTTAGAGGGATTTACCCCTAGTCCGTTTAGATGGGCCCAACCCGCTAACTTGATAAGGGCTCCTTGCATGACATCCAATATGGTTTGAGGGAATTTCCCACTTATCATCAAAACAACGTCATCGGCGTAAGCGGTGGTTTTAATGCGAAGTCTGTCAAATTCTTGGAGCATTTCATTGATCACTAGGAGCCAAAGTAATGGAGAAAGTACTCGTCCTTGAGGTGTGCCTCTGGTGACAGACTTCCTAATGGAATTATAGCCGATGCGCGAATTTATTATCATACTACTAAGCATATTGTCAATCCAACTGATTAGGGTAGGGGAGAAGTCCAAGCCCACAAGTGAATTATGAATTGACTCCAAATTGACGTTATTAAAGGCTCCTTCTATATCTAGAAAGGCTGCTAACGTAAAATTTGAGTTGTCCATATTCTTCTCGATAAACCCGACAACATCATTTAGAGCAGTTTCTACCGATTTGCCCTTAGTTTAGGCATGCTGGGCAGAACTGATTGATGAAATTGGTAGTTTGCCTCTAATTTCAAGGTCCAATAGTCGTTCCAAAGTTTTTAGCAGAAAGGATGGCAGACTGATCGGCCTATAGTCTTTTGGAAGTGTGTGACTAGGTTTTCCTGCTTTAGGAATGAATGTCACTGTGACTTCTCTCCATAGAACCGGAATGTATGACAAAATCAAACACGCCTTGAAAATACTGTCCAGAGAAGGGATAAGCAACTCAGATGCATTCTGCATCATCGCAGGTATAATGCCATCTGGTCCGGGAGATTTATAGGGTTTAAATGTGTTTAAAGCCCAAGCGATCTTTGGGCGGCTTATGATCTCCTCGATGTCACTCCTGTCCACCGTGGCAGCGTTACGTATTATTGGATCGCTCTGGGGATCGGATACGTCCGCGCAGTTTGGGAAGTGGTAGCTAGAAGATCGAGGGTCTCTACATCAGATTTAGTCCATGTACCGTCTTCACGTTTTATGCTTCCAATGGATTTGGGGTCCTTCGAAAGCATTCGGCGGAATCTGGTAATGCCCTTCTCTGTCTCTATTGACTTACTAAAGCATACCCATGATTTTCGCTTGGCCTTTTTGATTTCGCTGTTATATTTGTTGAATGCTTCTTTATAAGCATCCCAGTCTGTAGATAGCTTAGTCTTATTGGCCTTATTGTATAATTTTCTGCTAGTCTTCCTTAGTTTCGCCAGATTTTTATTCCACCAAACTGGTTGGCATCTCTTAACTGGATAAGTAAGTGGGCAAGGGGCTTCATAGCTGTCCACCAGAATACTTGTCACGTAATTTACTGTTTTTTCAACTTCATTGACTGAGGATAAAGTTTTCACTATACCCAGTTTTGAAGAAGAAAGTTCAGTAAATTTATGCCAGTTAGTTTTCCGGGGATTCCTATGCGGAGTTTTATGAATGCCGTCTAAAGCGACGTGGAATAGTATTTTCCGATGATCGGAGAAGGAACACGCGTTGGATACTCTCCAATCACAGACGATCGGTTCGTCCTTGTTTATAAGGGTGAGGTCAATGACTTCCTCCCTGTTCCTGTTTTGAAAAGTAGCTTCGTTTCCCCTATTACATATTCTGAGATTATATTTTAATATAAAGTCAAATAAGGACTCACCCTTGCATTCGTGTCACTGGCAGGTCAAACTTAATGTTTTTTATCATCCTATCTATTCTTTAATAATTTGTTTGTTTTAATACTAAGATTTTGTTTCGTCACAAAATGAGTTTTTAATTGGGGTTAAGGTAACAATTGTACATATGCCTAGCAAAATAGCTAACATTTGTTAACATTTAAATATTCAAATACTAACTTTAAGTCGAATGTAGCTTTCTTCTGCAGTTTTAATTAAAAATACCCTCAAGTTTTAATCTCACGAAAAATGTGCATATGTATGTATGTATGCATGGATGTTCTTATAACTATGAATATTCTTTCCTTATTAAAACATTGCCTTTTCCAATGACATTCAGTGTTGCCTGTCTAATGAGAACCACAATCTCAACATCACTACGACGACGACGACAACACACACTTGGAGTTCTTTACTCACAACTTCATGGTTTCCGGTTAGTGGTAATTTCCTTCAACTGCACTTCATTGGTATCTCCTCTCTCGGTAGAGCCATGAGATACAACCCCGCATGGCTTATCTTGGCAAAGACTGCAAAAGTGCAACAGAAAAAAGCCATCATCAGCAGCAAGCAAAGCAGTCAGTCAACCAAAGTGGTGGTGATGGGTGAATATCGTTATCGTTGTTGTTTTGTTGTCTGTCTCTGTGTTTCATGATGCATTTAAAGTTTAGACAAATCTTTTTACAATGTCACGCCTAAAATGTTGGCTTTAGTCAGTCTTTTGAGGATTTCGTTTCTCTTTGCCGAATGATGCTGCTGCTGCCTAGTTCAAATGCCATTGGTCTGTGTCATAGTGTTGTTCTGTGTACATTGTGAAGTGCCTGAGTTTTAAGTAGCTGTACTGTGGTGGTAGGTAGCAACAGCAGCAGCAGTGAGTGATGTATGATTTCGTTGTTTCTATGCAACAACAAATTTTTTAAATAAACATATCATTTATGATAACCCAGCAAAACTGAGCAACTGAGTCTAGTCTTAAGTTTTGATTTTTTTGTGCCAACATATGTCTTTAGAGTAGTAATTAATTATTCTGCCTGAGGCCGCTGGTTTTTGGTACCAATCCAATAAGTTTGCCTATATATAATGGAGTCTAGTTATGGTAATCTGTTGTCGTCAGTCCATAGTGAAACGCAACTGTTTGTTGTACATATTTAAAGTTTGATGTGTCTTTTCAACTTCGGTTTTATTTATAATACAAAATATGTCGTCCACATATTTTGTTTATATCCTAGGTTTCAGTTTTATTATGGTTTCGTCAAGGAGTTTCTCCATTACGATGTTTGCGATTATTGGCGCGATTGGGGACCTCATTAATTTATTGTTCTTTTCCTGTAGCCTGGATGTCGGATCTTTCCTTAAACGTTTATACGTGCACATTATGGCATTATGGCTCAGCTCATTGTGATGAGGTGTACCAAAAAGGTCTCAAAAATGGTGGATTTTCAAGAGCAGGGGGTGTCTGCATTCGTGGATGTGATGAAATACGCGGTTGATGCGGATTCTGAGGAGGATTACTGGGCAAAAGTCTGGCCAGGCTATGTGCAATACTTCGTTCAATTGACTGAGACATCTGCGCACGAAAGCTAGACATTTCGGTGACAACAATGTTTGTCACGAACTCCTGAATTCCCTCAGTAGATGCTACATTGGGAGGTGCAGTGGCAACGGGGCCCTCATCCACACTCCCGGATGAAAAAGCGTCATTAGAAGGGTTATTAGTAGCGATTCGCGATTTAGATCTAGTCGTATAGTTTGGTTTACCCGAAGATTGAGACTCAACTGTTATTTTTTCATTGCAAACGGGACAGTAGGGTCTAGTCTTCATGCACAAATCCAAACATAATTTATGAAAGAATTGACCACATGTAGTTCTCTGCAATACAGTGTTTTGATATATTTATTTATCAGGGGCGCTATCTGAGGCGGCAGATTAGTCTCCTGTTTTGGATGCCATAATAGCAGAGCGAATATAGTGGAAGATATAGAAGGGGAAAACACCGGAAACTGTTAATTTACATTAAATTTCTTTGTAATTAGGTAAAAGGAGTGCTGATATTGCTGGCCAATTGACAATGAGGATGAAATCAAAAGGTTCTGTTTATGGTATGGAGAACTTTGATTGTGCTAGCAAAATGAAATTATCATTAATGTGCTTAATACCTGAGGTATTAAATATGACTTGTTGTATTAACTGTCAAAACTAATTGCAATAAAATGAAATAGACATATTTAGCATTGACATCATTTTTGTTCATTACGTGAGTATGAAATGACTTCATAACATTAATGAAATTCTACGTTGTATCAATGAACTTTGTCATTGATTTTGAACCAACGTAAGGCTTCATTGCATAAATGAAGAAGTGTCATTACAACAATTAAAGTATTTCATTGCATTAATGAAAAAGTTTCATTGCATCAATGAAGGAGTTTCATTGCATTAATCAAAAAGTTTCATTGCATTAACGGAAAAGTTTCATTGCAGCAATGAAGAAGTTTCGTTGCATCAATGAAGGAGTTTCATTGCATAAATGAAGGAGTATCATTGCATTAATGAACAATTTCGTTAATTTTACTTCAATGAAACTTTTTTCATTTATTCAATGAAGCTCTACGTTGGTTCAAAATCAATGACAAATTTCATTGATACAACGTAGGATTTCATTAATATTACATAGCTTTTTCTTTCAGTGTATGTGCCAGTTTAACGAGAAAGAATTATTTTGACTCATATCAGCATTTATGCTAACGAGGGTATATACACTTTCATACGGGCAAAATGTGCCTCATCGAAAAAATGGTTTTAGACCCCAAGTATGTTTGGACGAAATGTGTTTCGACAATTTGGAGTCGATTGAACAATGTCCGTCCGTCTGTCTGTCTGGCTGGCTGGTGCGCACTATAACTCTCGAACGGATCTACCGATTCGATCCAAAATTTGGCTTTCGTAATATTTTGCCCAAACATAATTTAAGTTCGAAGATGGGATATATCGGTAAACTCCTTCCGGCACCTCCCCCAAAAAAGTTCGAAAATGTTCGGAAAATTTGTGCGCACTATAACTCTTAAAGGAAGTAACCGATGTGGCCCATACTTTGCACATCGTGAAATTTGTACTAAGCTTAGATGAGTTTCCTAAATGGACTCAATCGGTCCACTCCTTCGGGTACCTCCCACACAAAATTTCGGATAAGTTCAGATTAGGACCTTTTTTTGCAACAACTTGTATTCATTGCCCCCCATACGACGGTACCAGTTCCATCAGGGGCAAGTCCATACTTTCTGAGAAAATATCCTGAAAGATGCTAAAAGCCCCTATAACACCGCGTATAGTGGATGGAGCGCAAGATAACTCTCGAACGGATATGCCGATTCGGTCCAAAATTTGGCCTTCGCAATATTTAGTCCCAACATAGTTTAAATTCGAATATAAGCCATATCGTTTCACTCCTTCAGGTACCTCCCCCACAAAAGTTCAAAAATGTTCGGACAAATTGTGCGCATGGTAACTCTTGAAGGGAGTGACCGATGTAATCCATATTTTGCACATCCTTATATATCTACCAGATATAGATCAGGTTCGAATATGGACTATATTTTTGTTGATGCGATTTGCATACGCTACCTCCATTGCGACGTTAAAGGTTTTTTTCAGGGGCAAGTTCATATTTCTTAGGAAAACAGCCCAAAAGGTGTTAAAAATCCCTATGTCACCATATGTGGCTGTCGGAGAGCACGATAACTCTCGAACTGTTCCATCGATTTGGTCCAACATTTGGTCTTCGTCATACTATATCCAAACTTAATTTCATGGGGCAAGATGTCACTAAAATCCTAGGACGATATCTGTTAAATTGAAACACGTGATCTTATTGGATGTTACATAGAGAGTGAGAATATATGAGTTTATTATTAATGACAGTTGTCACTTACAAGTTGTACACAACATATGATGATAACTAGTATGTTATCGATAACTATCTCTGACATTTCTTCCCTCCTTAACAATAATTCATTTATTAACGCTTAATGAGAAATGTATTTACTTATAAAATGCATTATAAATTTAACCGATTCGGAGCCCTTATTTGTCTAGATGAACGCCTTAATGGTTGTGGTTCTGTAGCAGCAGGTGTTAACAAACTAGTAGTATCATGGACCTCTTCATGATCCGCTGATGCTGATAAATCCTCAGGAGAGATATGTTGATATTCACTATCAGAATTCCTTACAATGTTATGCTCAAATGAAGATGGCAAACTAGCGCTACATTCTCTCTCCTTATCTGCGCTTTCATTCTCGTGCGTTGACGCAACCAACCGCATTTGGTCAATGTGTCTTCTCCAAACACGATTATCTTCCAGCTCCACATCGTAGTGTAACTCTCCCACTTTTCGAACAACTTTGCCACAACGCCATTTCTCACCCGACAAATATTCACGCACCATCACCTTTTCCCCTTCTGAAAACTGTCTTTTCGGTACCGGACGATCCGGCTCCTCCACCCCTCTTGGTACAATTAAATCCAGGCGTGATGAAATTTGACGCCCCAACATAAGCATCGCTGGAGACCTGCCTGTACTTGGGTGCACTGCTCTTCGATATGCTAACAAGATCCTTGATATTTCTTTTTGCAAATCCGGCCCGGTACATTTTACTGCTTTCAACTTATTTTTTATTGTTTGCACGAAACGTTCCGCGAGTCCATTTGTGGCGGGGTGGTAAGGTGCGCCCATTTTATGCTGTATCCCATTACTCTTTAAGAATCTTTGAAATTCTTTCGACGTAAACTGCGTCCCATGATCGCTTACGAAAATTCTCGGGGCACCCATCCTTGCGAATATTTCCCGACAAAGCTGTGTTGTGGCCTCCGCTGTCATACTCGATGTCAAATGAACCTCGGGCCACTTACTAAAGGCATCAACCAGGATCAAAAGGTATTTTCCATGAATCGGGCCGGCAAAATCGGCGTGAACACGTTCGAATGGGTACGTTGCGACACTCCACGGATGACTTGGCGATGTTTTCCCAGGATCCGGTCGAACCATTTGACAAGGCCTGCATGTCTGTACCAGACGCTCAATTTCTTTATCCATAGTAGGCCACCAACAATAACCCCGTGCCAATGCTTTCATTTTTGGTATACCAAAATGACCGGAATGCAGCTCTGCTAATATCCGCTGCCGTAGCTTGCGTGGAACGTAAACTCTGATACCACGCATTAAACATCCCTGTTGTAGTGAAAATTCAGTTTGTTGTAAATTAAATCGGTGTCTCGGTTCACACACACGTCCATGCTTCAAACTTTCCAACAACACTTTTACCTCCTCTTCCTTTTGCGTTTCTTTCCTTAATTCATCCACAGTCACCGGTAAATTTTGCAGCAATTCCATTTCTATTACATCTACTTCCTCAATATTCGCATTCTTACCTTCCAGAGGCAATCTCGACAATGCATCTGCGTTCGCATTTTCCTTAGATTTCTTGACCTGTATAACATAATTGAACGATGATAAGAATAAAGCGTAATGTTGCATTCTACTGGCTGTAAGTACTGGTAGTCCTTTATCAGGGGAGAAAATCTGGGCTAAAGGCTTATTATCCGTTACCAGCGTAAATTTCCGTCCGTATAAATATTGATGGAACTTTCGAATGCCAAAAACTATAGCGTAAGCCTCTTTATCTATCTGACTGTATTTCTGCTGAGTCTTTGTTAGGGTTTGCGACGTAAATTGTATTGGTCTCTCCGATCCATCCGGATAAGTATGGCTCAACACCGCCCCTACTCCATATGGGCTTGCATCAACCGCTAATTTCAGAGGCAACTTGGGATCGTAAAATGCCAGCACTATATTTGAACCCATTATTTTTTTAATTTTCCGAAACGATTTTTCACAGTCATCATCCCACCTAAAAGGCACCTTTTGCTGCAGCAATTTATTTATAGGGTACAGGATCGCACTTAAATTTTCTACAAAACGTCCATAATAATTGATTAGACCCACCAGCGCTTTTACCTCGTCCCTATTTACCGGCCGCTTCATGTTCGATATTGCTTCCATCTTTTCAGCAGTTTTACTTATGCCACCTTTGCTAACCTCGTATCCGCAATACTCAATTTTGTTTTGCATCCACTCACATTTATTCAAATTAATTCGCATATTGCATTCGTTTAGTCGTTGTAATACCTGTTCAACCCTCCTCATATGCTCCAAATCATTTTCAGCTGTTATCCGAATGTCATCTAAAAATACGGCAACACCGGGAATGCCCTTCAGCAGTTGCTCCATAAATCGTTGCCATTTAGCCGGGGCACTAGCGATGCCAAACATTAGTCTCGTCGGCTGAAACAACCCTTTATGTGTATTCAGAGTTAAAAGATGACGATCATGCGGATGAATTTCCAACTGCAAGTAGGCCTTCGATAGATCCAATTTCGTAAATTTGTCTCCCCCTGCCATCGTACTAAATAGTTCATCCACCGTTGGGAGAGGGTACTCATCAACATTCAGCACTGGATTTATTGTTATTTTATAGTCACCGCACAATCTTACCTGCCTGTCTTTTTTAGGCACTACTACTATTGGTGTAGCCCAATCACTTGCACTAACTGGTTCTAGCAATCCATCTCGAAGTTGTTTTTCCAATTCCTCTTCTACGGGTTGTACCAGGGAAAATGGAACCCTTCGTGCTTTAAAAATCTTTGGAACAGCACCTTCCATTATCGACAACCTTGCCTGATAACCGGTTATTTTACCCATAGTTGCAGAAAATACCTTTGAGTATTTACTTATCAAATGTTTAATTTCTTGATCAGCCTTCGATGCACTTATTCGATTAACCATTGTGCTGCCTTTCCCCAATTTATCCTCCAATATAGCTGTCCAATTAAGCTTAATCATCCTCAACCATTCCCGTCCCAGCAGTGGGTTCCTCTGAGATTTGACAATATACAATTTTAATGGAGTATACGTCTCAATACCATCCATTGTAACGATTATGTAACCTACGCAGTCTAGAGGAGTGTGGCAATAACTATACAGTACCGTGTCACTCTTATAAATTTTCTCTTTCGCAAAATGTTTCTTTGCATCCACCAAATTTATTATTGATACAGGTGCACCAGTATCGATTTCAAAGCATATTGTGGCACTGTTAATTTTGAATCGATGCGAGATTTTAGCACGGTTCTTGGTCACCTGTTCGTTTTGAATGTTCTTAACGTCACCTTCGTATATCTGATTTATCTCTTCCACCAAGTTCTGCTCGTCCTCGCTGATGTCTTCACTTATTTGGTTCAGATGTCGTGATGCCTTCAAACATACCCGCCGTATGTGCCCTTTCAATTTGCAAAAATGACAGATTGTGTCCCTATGTACGCATTGATTCGCCAAATGTTTTACGCTACCACATCTAAAACATTTCTTATTTTCTTTAGGCTGTTGCAGTTTCTTTACTTTCTTCCGATCGCCAATCAAATCCACCACCATATTATTCGTTCCTTGATGTAATTCCATGCCGCCCTTTGCTGCCGCTTCACATGTATTTGCCATATTAATAGCCGAGTCTATTGTCAAGTCGGCTTTCTCCAGTAAACGACTCTGTATAGTTGAATTCCTCAACCCAAATACAAACTGATTCCGTAAGGCCGTATTTAAGTATGACCCAAAATCACAATTAGTAGCCAACCTCCTCAGCGTTACCAAATATTCTGCACACGTTTCGTCCTCCTTCTGTCTACATAAATTAAATCTGTAATTTTCCAAAATTACGTTAGGTTTCGGATTGAAATGTTCACTCAGCAATTTCACTATCTCCTCATACGTTTTGTCCTCTGGATTACTTGGTGACAATTTGTCGCAGAGCATATCGTAGGTTCCAGCACCCATGTAATGCAGAAGGAACATTTTCTTTTTAACCTCTGCGCACTCAAAAATGTTCAATGCCGTCTCAAAACGACGTACCCACCTTTGCCAGGTAGTGACTCTCGCATCAAATGGTTCGAAGTTAAATCCCGACACTTGAATTTTCGTTGCAGCCTCTGTTGACATAATTGTACTTTTTTTTTTTTTGCAAAAAGGCTGTGAATTATCAAATCTCAGTTAAATTTAACCTTACTCGTCGCCAAATGTTAAATTGAAACACGTGATCTTATTGGATGTTACATAGAGAGTGAGAATATATGAGTTTATTATTAATGACAGTTGTCACTTACAAGTTGTACACAACATATGATGATAACTAGTATGTTATCGATAACTATCTCTGACAATATCAATTGAATGGGGCAACCAATTTGGTCCAAACTTTAGATCTCCTAATATCTTGTCAACATTTAGTTTAACTTCTAAAATTGCCCATATCAGTCCTCCATAAGGGTACCTCCATAAGGGTACCTCCCCCTCTGCCTTAGTGCAGTTAATTCCTAATCCACATGTTTGTCGGCAAGTTCTAATGTCCAAAAAGGGCCACAAAATTCTGAAGAGACCTTAAATACATTCGATCTGTCCGTAGGTGAAAGTTTCACTTCACATTGGCTGAGGGTATATATCTGTCGGCAAAGCCGACTGACACTTTTTTACTTGTTGAATTATTTATAAGATAATTTCTTGATTTATAGCCGATAATTTATTGATTTAAAAACTGTTTGATTCCATAGTATCATCAAAGGGGACAGAGATAAGAAATATATAGAGCACAGTTTAAGATTAGGACACAATTGGAATGAAATCAATGTTCCAATTTTCCTTTATTGTGAAGGTTGACATTAATAGTTCTGATCCTTGTTGTGGTCTGATCCAGCTTATGTAGCCAGGGTCAGTTCTCCGTACAAACTGATCCCTGACCCATTGTGGCTATTAGTAATGACAAGACTATAGGTGGTTTGCGAATTGTTTCTTCTTTAGCACGTTTTGTTCTATGCTTGCACTATAACCAAATGAGACTGTTCGTGATTAATATGTAGAGGGTGGGCACGGCAATGGTTTAAGAAAACCGGTATTCTTCAGTTTGATATTCTCTGTCTTTATGTGAAGTTTGTACCAACGGTAGTTGGGTCAATCTATTGAAAAGAAATATGAAAACAGAATTTAGCTCTCAATTAAAATGAGATCGTTGAAAAAAATTGTTCCTTACCGCTTTGTGCGAAATGGCACACAACAAAACTTCAAATTACAAAATTTCTTTCCGCATAAGGTAAATGGGATTGAATATCTCTGACAGAATTTTACCGCTCAATAAAACCATTGGGTTGATGATCAAATGTTGATCGAAATAATCTAAACTGTGTGACATAATCAATCACAAGAACACGAATGGATTTAACTTCTCGAACAAGCTTCCCAGTTTCGATTCAAAATTAACAAAATTTAGTTATGCGACATGCAAAGACTTTAGCAATCAGACTTAATGCAATTTTTTTGTTTAATATGGAAACACTGATTCTAAGAACTGAAAATAAGCAGGGTTGGCATTCAGCAGACCTTTATGAGCAGTTTTGTCCAGGAAAAAAAAATCAATGAAAATGGTGCAAGTACCCACAAAATGATAAATAATCTGGTGGCAAGATTAGAACCTCAAATGTAGATGTCGTTAAAAGCAGAGATCGGTACAATGATAAACGCTTGAATAGTTACGAGATCATTGTATAAAAGAAATAGCGAAAATAAACCAGGGAATCGTGGCAAGCAAAATATTACAACACTTTCCTCTAATAGTTCATTGGGCAATAGCAAAACACTATACTGTCAACATTATATGTTGTCCCTGGTATGATGGTGCAGCATCCTCTAAATGTTGGCACTCAACTGAAGTGAACCAACATTAGCATCATTAGTTTCAATGTTTTTGTATGTTGTTTTGCTTATTGTTGTTGTTTCTTCGAATGTTCTCTTATGGGGTTCCGATAAGTGTTGAAAAGTGGGTTTTGATATAAACACATGTGAAATATCATCATTGCTTAAAAGAGGAAATTTCTTTTGGGAAAAGTCTTCAAATTTTCATTATCTTGGCCGGAAATAAATTTTTACATGCAACTTATCATTTAAAATATTTTACATTAGCTGTTTTTGAGGAAATTCTTGTTTAACATAAACAAAACAAAGATTGAGAAAATGACTAAGAATGCGTTTAATGTCGACTAGCTCGGAAAACCTTCTTGTACGCACTAGTGTATATACATACTTGGAATATGCAAGAAGTGAGATACAAATATAAAAGTATCACAACAACACATACAGGTGAATATCTCGTACAGATGGGCGAAAGATCCGCGACAAATCAAATAGAATTTAAGATCGTCATCTCAGTTGTCTATGCCTAAAGGCGAGATGGAACAAACCAGTAGTGGAATTTTTGAGGCTACAAAACTTTCCCCCAGAAATTTGGGATTCACATTTTTTATATAGCCCCCATAGAACGGTATTTCCCGATTGTCGGCATTTTGAAGGTTTTAGCCATAATATCTTACCGAATGGCTAACATTTGGTAAAAGTCCACGCTTTGATATAGCCCCCATAGAAAAGTACTTCAGGGTAGTCGGTATTTTGAATGTTTCAGCCATATTATCTTACCGAAATTTCCGCCAGCAATTTGTTGGTATTGGTCCACGTTTTGTTGCACGCTCATAGAATGATAACCCCCAATTTTCAATATTTTGACATTTTAAGCCACATTATCTTATGGATATGTTTGAAATTTGGTATTTAGTATTTTTTGAGGCTACAGAACTTTGCCCTAGAAATTTGTTAATATAGGACCACGTTTTATTGTACCCTCCATAGAATGGAACCTCCCGATTTTCGGAATTTTGAGGGTTTTATCCACATTATTTTACGGAAATGACTGAATATCATATTAGGTCGTCTTTGGGGCTACAAAACGTTTCCCCAGAAATTTGTCAGTACAGGTCCACATTTTGTTATACCACCATAGAAATTGGGTATTTTGTAGGTTAAGGTCCCTATCAAGGCACCGGCTGAAGCCCTCAATATAACGATGCACATTTTGAAACAGATTTACACATCAAACCAACTGCAACATATAATGCGGCTAGACTCCGTGCTCTAGGAACGTGGAAAGACAGAGCTTACGGACCTACCGAAAGAAATAGCAATCACTGCTGATTATTGCGCTCCTGTAATGACTTTTGATCAGACTTTTGTAGTCAAATTTCCAAGAATGGAATAACGGATCACCACTGACAAGTTATGACACTAAAGTATACACAGACGGCTCCAAGATGACATGTGGAGTCGGCTTTGGGGTTTTCTCTGTAGAAGCAAAGCAATCTTTATGCACAAAGTTACCTGAGGATTGCAGAGTTTTTTAAGCGGAAATACTGGCCATAAAGGAGGCCTGTACTAAAATCTTACAGCATCATACAGCAAAGACAATAGGAATTTTCTTCGACAGTCAAGCGGCGCTCCTTGCACTTAAATTTAATACTGTCGATCAAAGCTAGTACACAATTATAAATTCGATGGAATGCTCGGTGCATCCAATAGACTGCCGCAGCTAGTCTGTATATGAATTTATAAGATGAAGCATTCGGTCTTGTTTACCGCTCATCATAACATAATTTACCACTTACGATAACAATGGTAATAAAATATGTATTTACTTAGGCTGCTGGAAATTCGGGTGGAAGATTTATTTTTACTTATCAATTTTTCTAGCGCCTCGACATGAGCCGAACGTATGTACAAAAATTATTTGTACATTCTCGCGGCCGGCTTAAAAAATTTAAGTGGAGTGATTGCAATTAATCAAAAATATATGTGTATCTTCTCATCGATAATAACTATAAAATCGTGGAACAATTAGAAGAAGTTTATGTTTAAGAATTAAACATTAAAAATATTAATATTAAAAAAAAAAAAAAATATATATATATATATATATATATATATATATATATATATATATATATATATATATATATATATATATATATATCTGTCTTTACGTGATCGCATCTGTAAAACGCCGCAACCATTTCTCCAAGGAATCTATGTTGGTTATTCCTCCACCTTCATCATCCGATTTAATTTTTTTTTTAATTTATTGAGACTAAAGGATAACAATAAGGTGATTTTTTTTTACATAATAATGAACACTTACGACTATAATGTATTATCGCAATGATTAAATGGTGTTTACAGCATCAGGCTTATACATAGATTGTCGCTTATATACATAGATAGTGTTTATAAAGGTATATACGCCCTTGCTCCCGGGGCTGATTAAAAGGTTTCTTAATTTTAGGGGTTGTGTACTTAAAACTAAAAAAACAAACAAAAAAAAAACAAAAACAGACAAAAGAAGGTAAACATGTAACTACCCTCGGTGGGTTCCGGCAAGGGCCTTTTCGTAAAACCCAGAAATACCATCGTTGTGTTCCAATGAAAGTCCCAAAGGGGATAAATAATAAACATTTGACCAGCTAATGTTTACTTGACTATTCACAACTTCAGACATGTGTTGATTTTCATGAAGTGCCAATCTCTGGTTGAACTTTTCCAACATATCACAGACGTACCTAGAAAGCCGCTTAATCTTACAATTTGTATAAATGTAGTTATTAGAATATCTTTTATTGACGCACTTAAAATTTTTACCGATACAGAGTCTCAAAATTTTCCTCTCTAAGATTTCAAGTTCTTTCATAACCGACGGAGATATATTGAACCAAATAGGAACCCCGTACAAAATAACAGGCCGAATACAAGTCTTATATAGCATCAATTTTGTGCGGACAGGTAGATTTTTATTATAGAGAATTTTTAAAAATGATACAAAAACGCCTTGAGCTTTATTTCGTGCTTTTCTGGCATGCCCATTAAATTTAAAAAGTTTATTAAATTCGATACCAAGATATGTGACCTTATCTTTAAATGGTATTTCAACCCCATTTAAAAACAGCTGTAAAGATTTGCTTTCCGGAACAACAAATCTTTTACATTTACCCGAAGCATTTCTGATGCAAATGGCTTCGCACTTTGCAGCATTAATTTTTATGCCCCATGTGTCATAAAATTGTTTCACATTGTCAAGGTATTGAGAAATATTTAATAATGCTCTAGCGGGAGATTCGCTGTGGGAATACAATAAAGAATCATCCGCATATAAAATGCCTGATGAATTTTCATAATTGTGAGGGAAATCGTACATAAAAATGTTGTATAAATGGGGTGCCAATACTGAACCTTGAGGGACACAACACTTTACATTTGATAAATTTGATACCTGATTTTGAAATTGGACACAAAACTTTCTATTTGTGAAAAAACTTTTAAATAATTTAATCATTAAGGGACTAATTCCGATTCTAATAATTTTGGTCAATATTCCATTATGACTTGCATGATCAAAAGCTTTTTCAACATCAAGAAGCACCGCAACTGTACATTTCTTTTCCCTCAAATTTAAAACAATGTCGTTGTGAAATTTTAGCATAGCATCGACAGTAGAGTGTCCCTTTTTGAAACCGAACTGAGAATTTGGTACATACGGCAGGTTGACTCCAATATCCATTTTGACACGAAGAACTACCTCGAATAGTTTGCCTAAATTTGATAATAAAGATATTGGCCTTAAATTTGAAATATCATCACTATTGGTTTTTTTCTTTATAGGAATTATCTTCGAAATTTTCCAAGAATCAGGAAAATATCCATTGGAAATACAATTATTGAAAACTATTGCTAAAAATTCGAATGCTTTCATAGGAAGTTTGCGAATGATAAAATTGGAAAGCGAATCGATCCCTGATGATTTCTTATTGTTTACATTGCCTACAATGTCTACAACGTATTTTGTTGTTGTAAGGAATTCACATCTACCCCGATTCCTTGCATCCGAATCACTTGAAAATGAATAACTGTGTTGGGGGACGTTAGCAATATAACTGCCTATTAATTCTTCATTTGCTGAAGAATTAGGAGAAGGATTGTTATATAAATTCGAAAAATACGAATTTAATTGGTTAAGACACTCAGAATCATTAGAAATATTGGTACCATCGACAGATAATTTTTCAATGGGTTTGGTTTTCCGATGACCAGTAATGTTGAAAACTTGTCGGTGCGCCTTCGGGCCCGGTTTAATTCCTTTAAGTTTTTCATTAAAATGCGAAATTTGTTCAAGTTCTACCTGTTTTTTAATAATAATTCCCAATAATTGAATTTGTTTAGATAATAAACTGTATTCAGGACTGTGTCTGTTACTAGAAGTTTGGTAAATTCTTTTAAGTTGTTTCTGCCAAGCATACTTAATTCTGTACAAATTTTTATTCTATCAGAAACAATAAATTTTCTTTTTCCAGTCAGGACTTTTTCTGAATGAATTTCGGAAACTGAAGTAACGGTACGAACAAATTTATGAATATATTCATCGATCTCATTGTTTGACAAATTTGTATCTGCATTTGGATAGTGATTCAGAATATTTTCAGTTACATCATACTTAAAATTTTCCCAATTGCAGTTACGATAACTGACAAAACTTGACGGAGGTTGCAAAACTATATCAAAACTAGGAAGTACGACATTCAATTTTAAAGGAAAATGGTCTGAAAAGGTGGGTAAACACGATGTTGAACAAATGGGAGTGGATAAATCCGTGGCATAAGAACAAACAAGGAAGTGATCTAAAAATGATGATCCGTTCGGAAAAGTGGGACAAGATGAAGAAATTCTGGAAAAATAATAAGGATGCTGTTGGAGAAAATCATAAAAACTATTACCGTTCAAATTATTTACTGAATCTCCCCAGGAAATATGCCTCGCATTAAAATCACCACCAATAAATGTGAAATCATACCCTCTGGAAAAATTGCCCAAACTTACAAGGGAGCTTAACACCAGTGAATTAGCGGAATTACAGGGAATGTAAATTGAACCTAACAAAATTTTCCTACAAACACCATTAATGTAGACCTCGACAGAAATAAATAAACTTGGCAAACTGAAACCTGCAATAACTTCTTTTTTACATTTAAAATTTTGTCTAATTAAAATAGCAACACCCTGAGAACTATCATCTCTAATAAAATTATAGTTATCGAAACCAAAAGCAGAACTTCTTGAACGCAAGTGAGTTTCTTGAATAAAAGCAACGTCAATATTGTAAGTGTTTACAATATTGAGAAGCTCGTACCTACGGCCACAATCAATTAATGACCTAACATTAAAAGTGATTAGATTAAGAATATTACGGACCATAGAAGTCGTTAACTTCACGTAAGAGGCTTATACACTGCTGCACAGCCTCTTCCTTAGAAAGCGATTTTAAGTTTCCCATAAATGTGGCAATTTTTTCTTCGAGAGAAATTACTTTTGGTGGACAGAGTTCTTTGGCCAATTTTAAAAATTCTTCAACAATTTTAGGTTTGTTGGAAGATGACCGCTCACCACGTGAGGCATCTGAGTACGATATATTAGGGAGACAAAACGATGAAATGGCGTTAAAAACATTTTTGTTAGCTTTTTCTTTCCTCTCAGTAGCGGCTGATCGTGCTTTCTTTTTCAACTCTACATATTTTAAATATTCGGGACATCCTCTAAAGCTAGATGGGTGACCGCGGATTTTACAGTTTACACAGAAAGGTAGATTTCCCTCACTTTGAACGAAAGAGCATTGACCTGGTTCATGGCTTTTATCACATTTCACACAAGCAGATTCTCTATTGCAGTTACGGGACATATGTCCCCATTGCTGGCATCTATAACATTGAATATTTCCCGAGTTTCTCTTAGGAATCTCCCAAAATGCTCTTTGGTCCAATACATATCTTACTGCTTTCAATTCAGATGTCGATTTACTATATTGTAGCGTTACCAGAAAAAGACCTGTATCAAAATTGTTTTTCTTCGAGAAGGAAGTAGTAAATTTTGTGACATTGAACACAGTATCGGGCACTAGGGCATCTAGATATGCTTTGATGTCGTCAACGTCGGTGTTATGTAAAAGACCACGAAGAACAATAGATTGGCGCTTCAACTCCTTGGGAGTGTAAGAATAAGAGTCTAATTTTTTTTCGCGTAATAAGCTCATAAGTTCTGAGTGTATTTTGGCATCCTCTAAGTAAAGCTTGCTCTTGTGTCTGCTTTTGTTTACAAGTTTAAATTTAATATTCCTGGCTTTAAGATCTTTAATGAGGCTTTGCATATCAACCCCAAAGAGAAAAATAGGAGGACAAAAGGATTTTCTTTTAACATGAACAATATCTTCATCTGGAACTTCCCTTACAGGAACTCTTTTCTGATATTCGTTATCTGATTTCACATCTAGATCCCTTAATAAAGCAAATCTGTTGCAAGACGATAGGGATTGACCAGGTGTTGCGGCCAGACTAATAGGCGTGTTTGTACGAAAATTAGACATATCTACCTTAGCTTTTTTTGAACCATGAGCAATTTTCCGTTTTCTTTCTACAAGTTGAAAAACTTCATCGTCTGAGGGAGCACATTCTTCCATATCAATAGAATTATCATCTTCAATAGGTTTCAATGGGGGCAACTGTTCAACATTTGTCACCACGGCTTTAAGATTCCCTTCTTTGACTTTTGATGAAGCTGCTGGAAGCCAATTCTCTTGTCCCACATGCTTCGAGTTTTGCGAGAGATTTCCGATTTTAGAATCAGAGTTCGTAATTGTACATGATTTATCTGGGGGTATATTCTCCGAAGGATTGCAAGCGAGCTCGCCCAATGAGGTCAAATCCATTTCAAAAATCAGAATCCAAAGGAAATTCTATTTTTCAATTTCCAAAAAAATAAAATTTATTTTATTTTATATGACTGAAAACAATTTCCAAAAAAATAAAATTTATTTTCTCATCCGATTTAATTTTCCAGGCTATGGAAATTCTTGGCGACTTATTTTTCCGCGCTCGTCTTCCGTGGCTGTCATTGTGCGCTGACTCCTTCTTCATCTCAGTGTGTCGTTTCAACTTTTCAACAGAATATGATCTGCTCACCTCTAATCTCGGTTTAATTTCGTTTTCGGCAGTAGATTCTTTTGTATTTGTTTTTCTAGGAAATTCAGGTTTCTCTGATTTCTTTCTAGGCTTCGTAATGGAAGATGTTGCAGCTGCTGATGATGGAAATGCATATTCTTGTTCATTGTTGTTGTTGATATTAAGCAATATGGGGGATTTGTTTTGCAGTTTTTTATTATTCAAATCTGTTTCTTTGAATGTAACGTTGGTGTTCTTGGAGGAATTATCTTCTTGTTTCTGCTGCCGCTGATTCATATTGCCGATGATAAATATTCAGATGACTGTGGTGACTATTTGAAGGTGACTGGTGCTGTCGGGTGCTTTGATACTCACAGTGTTGTGATGATTGCTGTTCCATGGGTTGCTTTAGATGCTGTTGCATCATTGTTGGACTGTTGTTCGTAGAATTCAGATTCATATTAAGTGTGGATTTCTCACTCTCTGATGACATTTTTTATATTTCGTTTGTTGACGACTCCTGCCCTTTTTCTCCCATCATGCAACTTTCGGTGTTTATTTCTTTAGATTGATTATTGTCCATGTATGATGTTTCAGCTGTTGGTGACCAGGAGTATCTTTGTTTCCTGCTGTTTCCATAACTAAACGATTTACTTATATTTTCCATCAATTTAATTGAAAAATCAAATTTAGGACGATCCACTTTATTATTCATTTCAGACAACTTCTTCTTAATTTTCCTCTGCTCGAGGACGATATTCATGTCCGCCTCTCCCACTCTTCTTTCAAACAATAATCCGCTCCTCCTTTAAGTGCAATCTTTGTATAGATGTCCTCGAGTCTCCACATCTGGTTATCCAACTTATCGAATAACTCTCTAAAAAAGTATTCTCTTTCCAAGTATTTTCCTTCCGCTATTGTCTTCCTTACCTTTGCCAACTGAAGATTAAATCCACCCTTCAGGCCCCTCATTTCTACTGCTTGTGCCATAGCTCCTTTCTCTCTTTAGTTTTTCGTATACTTTCGCTTCTTTGTTTTTCTTCTCGGGACATGCTTTTCTTCGTTTTTCGTCGTAGTCGTTTGTCTTCTCCTCTCTCGTCATACTCGTTCTTCACTTTATCTTCTCGTCCTCCGTTTTCTTTCTTCGTTTGCAGTTCTTTTTGTAGAGAATGCGAAAGCGTCTTCCCGCCGCCGCTGGCTAAATTCGTAGAGTAATGCTGTTCTTATTACTGAGCAAACTGCTGCTTTCTTCGTAATAACGCCTCCTTCTAGTAGTTTCGCTTCTTTGTATATTTTTCGTTTTTCGCTTCGTTTATCGTAACTTTCGCTTCTTCGTTTTTCTTCTCGTCATCCGTTCTTCTTCGTTTTTCTTCGTATTTTTCTCCGATAGCTCTTCCTCTCCGTTCGTTCTTCGCTCCTCTTTCGTATTTTCTCGTCGTACTCGTCCCGCCGCCGGTTTCTCATTCACCAAACAGAAGGTTCGATGGACCAAAATGTACAATTATAAATTCGATGGGATGCTCGGTGCATCCAACAGACTGCGGCAGTTAGTCTGTATATGAATTAATAAGATGAAGCAGTCGGTCTGCTTTAGTGGAGTGGTTGTAAGGCACTCATATATTCAAAATATTTACAATTAATTGCTAGTTTACAAAATATTTCTTAACCTAAGCACAATCTAGCGAATCTTATCTTCTATATAAGTAATAGAAACTGGTGCTAGATTGCTGCGACCTTTCATAAGTGCAACAAATAATGCACACACAATGACTAGCGATAACAGCTACCGCTGCCTGTGGAATTTTTAACGCTCATCATAACATAGTTTACCACTTACGGTAACAATGGTAATAAAATATTTATTTACTTAGGCTGCTGGAAATTCGGGTGGAAGATTTATTTTTACTTATCAAATTTTCCAGAGCCTCGACACGAGCCGAAAGTATGTACAAAAGTTATTTGAACAGCTAGTTAAAGACTGTAAAGAAGAACTTGTCAAACTAGGGCGTCTGTCAAGAGTAGATCTCACTTGTATTCCATGCCATAAGGGACTTATTGGGAACGAAAAAACAGACGAGCTAGCTAGAGCAGTATCCGCCCCTAACGAACTCCCAAAGGAGTCATTCGCAACACCAATGGGAGTAGTTAAAAGAGATATCTTCAAATACTATCTATCATTGGCTGAAAATAGATGGGACAAAACTGCAACATGCCAAATATCAAAATTTACATGTCCTGAATCAAAAAGGGTGAATGGAAATATCTTATTGGACAGGGAAAAAATCGCATTTAATATTGGTAATTACATCAATACATTTTTCATATACATAAATATGTGTATTTAAAATGTTGATGTACCTATTTATTACATTATATAATCATTTTATTCCAGATGCCGATTTCCCACTGATGAGTTCAACTTTGAGAGAAATATGTTTTATTTCATAACTAAGGAGAAGAATTCAACGATGTTTCTATATAATTTGTATACCCTCAGCCTTTAGGCTATGTATATATATATATATATATATATATATATATATATATATATATATATATATATTAGGCCGGGGCGATTTCAAAACCTTCATGGGCCCTTCGCGTTTCTTATTCCTGGGATTGAACTGAGCAAAAAAGTCCACTGGACCATATATCTACCGTGAAAATCGAGCCTCCAGATTTTGACTTTAAGTTTTTTATTGACGTTTTTTGGACATTTTGGCATATAACAGCCAAACCATTGAGATTTTCGATCCAACACAAAGACAAACATTGTAGCCAAAACAGTAATTGACTCTATTGACTCTAATAAACTCTCTAATACATCGCAAAAGCATTGGACCGCTCCTTCAGGCAGTTTGGCCTTAAAATGTGCAAACTTTTCGGAAAATGTCGAAAATGTTGTGCTACAAAATTTGACCCGAAAAATATTCAGGTGTTCTGATGCAAAATTATATCGTTTTGGGATCCATGGACAACCACAATGCCTTTAGTTCGTTTGGGTCACTTCGTTTTGTTTTTTATAACGGTAAAAGTAGTGAAAATCTGGGTTTCTTACATTTTCAAATTTATACAGACATATTTTATTTTTTTTTAACAATGGATTTCTAGTGATCCTTCTTCCTTTTAAAGTGAAACAAGTTATTATTTGTTTAAATCGGTTAACAAATGGCTAAGTTATAGTGGTTTAAGTCTGAAAACCCCTCACAAAAAACTATAACTGAATTTTTTTGTTTTGTTCAATAATTATTTTCAAAATTATGAGAAATTCAGTTATAGTTTCTTTGTGGGGGGTTTTCAGACTAAAACCACTATAACTTAGCCATTTGTTAACCGATTTAAACAAATAATAACTTGTTTTAAAGATAAACAATTTTGGTGATGGTTTGCAATTTTTTTCAGTAAGTTTTCCTTGCGGCTCACTTTATGACGTTACAATTTTTTCTTGCGGAAGTCCATACTTCCTGAGATATTGGCCTAAAAGCTCCAAGAAACCCTGACGGCACCAACAAAAATGGCAAATCCGCAAGTTAACCTCGCAGGGAATTTCTGATTGGTGCAGGCTTTGCACATCGTATTATTTCATTCAGTCATGTATCAGGTTGGAATATGGATTGTATCGGTCCACTCCTTCGAGTACCTCCCACACAAAATTCGGATAAAGTGAAGTTTAGGAGCTCCTCTCGCATCGTTTTGACTCTCTTTCAGTAGATTGCTGGAGCGGAGTGTTCCGGAGTAAGATAATGGTTTTGGGCCATCAAAACCTAGTCGGATATTGTGCAAGATAACTCTAAAACTTTTTCAAAAATTTCTTTCAAACTTTTTTTAACATAATTTAATACTTTGAGTCCTTTATGAGGAAGTTTGGTTGCCAAACATGTTTGGTGTATGTCAATGATTTGGTATAAGCCCACGTTACCTACAGATTTTAAAGCAAACTCGTGATATAAAATAAATATAGTTTATATACGACATAATTATTGTGCTTGGTTTGGTTTTGTTGTTTTTTTCTTGGTCAGTGGCTGAGGGTATTTCTCCGTCAGCACAGCTGACTGATGCGTACTTACTTTTTTTTTTATTTACACTTTGATACGACCAAAAATGTGCCTCATCGAAATAATGGTTTTAGACCCCAAGTATGTTTGTACGATATCCGTTTCAGACAATTTTGAGTAGATCTAGCAATGTCCGTCCGTCTGTCTGTCTGTCTGGCAGGCTGGTGCGCACGATAACTCTCGAACGGATCAATCGATTCGGTTCAAATTTTGGGTATCGAAATATTTTGTCCAGATTCGATTTAAGTTCGAAGATGGGCCATATAGGTCCACTTCTTCAGGTACCTCCCCCACAAATGTTCAAAAATTGTCGCAAAACTTGTGCGCACGATAACTCTTGTAGGGAATAACTTACTTTAAGTTCGTAGATAAGCCATATCGGTCCACTCCTTCAGGTACCTACCCCACAAAAGTTCAAAAATATTCGGAAAAATTGTGCGCACGATAACTCTTGAAGGGAGTGACCGATTTGGTCCATACTTTACACATTCTCATAATATCTACCAGCTATAGATCAGGTTCGAATATGGACTATATTTGTCCATATATATGGACTATATTTGTCCACACAAAATTTTGGATAAGTTCACTTTAAGACCTGCTATTGAATCACTTTGATTTTTGTTGAAGCAACTTACATTCGCTGCCTCAATTACGATGGTAAAAGTTGTTTCAGGGGCAAGTCCATACTTCTTTAGAAAACAGCCCGAAGGGCGTAAAACCCCCTATGACACCCCCATGGTCTATGTCGGTCCATTCGTTTAAGTACCTTTTCCGCAAAATGTTTGAACTTTAATCCTAATCAACATTTTTGTCGGTTCATACGACCAAAATTTTGAAACCCCCTAAATACATAAGTTTTTTGTGAAAAAAGTGTTTTAATTTGCACAGGCTGAGGGTATATCTCCGTCGGCAAAGCCGACTGATACTTTTTTACTTGTTTTTTTTTTTTTTTTTTTGAAAGTGTGACTTTTTATACCCTCAGCCTTTAGGCTAAAGAGGGTATTTACACTTTGATACGACCAAAAATGTGCCTCATCGAAATTATGGTTTTAGACCCCAAGTATGTTTGTACGATATCCGTTTCAGACAATTTTGAGTAGATCTAGCAATGTCCGTCCGTCTGTCTGTCTGGCTGGCTGGTGCGCACGATAACTCTCGAACGGATCAATCGATTCGGTTCAAATTTTGGGTATCGAAATATTTTGTCCAGACTTGATTTAAGTTCGAAGATGGGCCACATAGGTCCACTTCTTCAGGTACCTCCCCCACAAATGTTCAAAAATTGTCGCAAATCTTGTGCGCACGATAACTCTCGAAGGGAGTTACCGACTTGGTCCATATTTTGCACATAGTGAAATTTCTACCAAACTTAGATGAGGTTCCAATATGGACTCCATTCGTCCACGCCTTCGGGTACCTCCCACACAAAATTTGGAAAAGTTCAGTTTAGGACCTGCTCTCGAATCGTATTGTTTTTTGATGTAGCCACTTGTATTCACGGCCCTCCATACGACGGTACAAGTTTCATCAGGGGCAAGTCCATACTTCCTGAGAAAATGTCCGGAAAGGTGCAAAAAGTCCCTATGACACCTTGTGTAGTGGTTGGAGCGCAAGATAACTCTCCCACAGATCTGTCGATTTGGTCCAAAATTTGGCCTGCGTAATATTTTATCAAAACATATTTTAAATTCGAAGATGTACTATATCGGTCCACTCCTTCAGGTACCTCCCCCACAAAACTTCAAAAATGTTCGGAAAAATTTTGCGCACGATAACTCTTAAAGGGAGTGACCGACGTAATCCATACTTTGCACATCCTAATATATCTACTAGATATAGATCAGGTTCGAATATGGACTATATTTGTCTACTCCTTCTGGTACCTCTCACACAAAATTTTGGATAAGTTCACTTTAAGACCGGCTCTCGAATCACTTTGATTTTTGTTGAAGCGATTTGCATTCGCTACCTCCATTACGACGGTAAACGTTTTTTGAGGGGCAAGTCCATATTTCTTGGGAAAACAGCCCGAAAGGTGTTAAAAACCCCTATGTCACCATATGTGGCGGTCGAACTATTCAACCGATTTGGTCCAACATTTGGTCTTCGTCATATTATATCCGGTTAGTTTCATGGGCAGTACCGGTCCATAACTTTCAATACTTCTACCCAATATTTAAAAAATGTCACTAAAATTCTAGGACGATATCACTTGAATGGGACAACCAATTTGGTCCAAACTTTGGATCTCCTAATATTTTATCAAAATTTAGTTTATCTTTTAAAATGGCCCATATCGGTCCTCCCTAAGGGTACCTGCCCTACAACAGTTCAACATTTGTGTCTTAGTGCAGTTAATTCCTAATCCACATTTTTGTCGGCAAGTTCAAATGTCCAAAAAGGGCCACAAAATTCTGAAGAGGCCTTAAATACATTCGATCTGTCCGGAGGTGAGTGTTTCGCTTCATATTGGCTGAGGATATATGGGCAAAATTATTGAAAATTTAACATCGTTGAAGCCAAGGTTTACCCCTTTATAACTCGCGAATAGTGGTTGTATATTGTACAATTTAAATGCTTTTGGATAAAATGAAATGTTTTTAGACTTGGCAAAAAATATTGGCCTTCAAAGTTGATTTGCGTGGAAGCTGTGGCTATATTTATGTTAAAAAATGGGTAAAAATGGGTTGAAGCCAACGTGTCTTTTTTTGTTTTCTCTCGATTTGTGATTAAACCACACTTTTCACGATTTTCCCGTCAAAGTAAAAGTAGAAGCCAACTAAATAAGGATCATCCCACCAATGTATTACTTTTCAAAATTTGATCTGCGTCTACCATTAAAGGATTCTGACATTTTGAAGCCAGATTTTAAGTGTTTTTTGAAATTTTCTTATAATTTCGTTCCGCAAACAGGTTTTTCAAAAAATCATATATAGGAATGAAGAACTCACGGTTCTGATTTATTTGATACATGTGTCGTGAATGTAGCCTACACAGCTTCAGAGAAATCTGTATCCAAATACGAAAATTGTGTGCGAACAAATTTCTAAAAATAATATATTTCCGGTCTAATTTGTACAATTGGCATTCGATTTACTCGTGCATGATTGCAAATTTTGGATTTTTACGTTGCGGATCTAATAAATCATTATTCGTTAAAATCCATCTACTAAAACGCGAGATAGGAGAAATTCCAAGGTAGGAAAATCACCTAATATTGTTTTTGAAAATATCGCGCACTTTATCGCGTATTCTGTCGGCCGCTTGCACTACTATTAAAAAACTAGTGCAGCATCTTCCTTTTTGCAGAAGCAGATATTTAAAAACTTCACTGATAAGGAAACAACATTCATTTTATCCCAAAAATAGTGTGTGATGCTACATCCACGGTTCTTGACTGATTGCCTTGAAATAGGTATATATCGATGCAGATTTTCATGGTGACACTAAAACCGGATGCGGAACGAAATTGTATGAACTTTGCGCAAATTAGCGATGTTTTATAGGTTTTTTAATGCTAAGATGCAGCCGATGCTACATCTTAGCGTCCAAATTATATTTCAAAAAATATATACAAATTAAAAGATATGATCTGGCTGTACATGAAAATCACATGCGGACAAAACGATTTGGATAATTACGCGATTTACACATATTTTAATAATGTATATAAGATAAAGCGGCTTATTTGAACTCTATTCCCGTTTAAGAAGTCTAATGGTTTATTTCAATAACCCCATAACTTTCCTCAATGGGAAACCTTCTATGTGAATGTAGATAAAGCAAAATCCGCCCATTTTTTGGGAGTTTCAAGAAAAATAAAATAAGTACTCTATAGAATTTTTCCAATATTTTCAACACTAGAATGCATGTGAAAACTATTATTCCAAACCAAAATTTGTTTTTTTGTGACACAAATATGTGCTTATTTTGGCTATAATATCCTAACTATTATCCCGACGATTATAAGTTTGGTCTCATTTGATTCCCCATGAAGTCTTTATTTAAAACTGTTACTTTTTTGTAATTTTTGACGGGTAAATGGACATATATTTTTAAAAAATTCGGATTACATTTTAAATTTTGTCAATTTTTTGTAAATTCCGCGAATGCTGAGTAAGATTTTACAAATATTATGCAATCTACTTAATGACGTCACTTCATGATAACTTTTTAGTGACAATTGTGCTCAATAAAATAATTAGCGTTTTTAAAATAATTTTTTCTTAAAAGCAGAAATAAAACCGCGATAACATTTGTCCGCAACAACCAAAAATTTGCTCGCGAGCGGATTTGTACAGGGGAATTTTTTCTTAACCTATGTACCAAAAATCGTTGATGTAGCGCGAAAAGAAAAAAATCAATTTTTTGGAAATGGAATATGAAATAATTGGCAGTTTAGCCCATATATCTGTCGGCAAAGCCGACTGACACTTTTTTACTTGTTATAAATAATTTCATTCCATTTTTCTTTTATTAAGGACTGTTATGTATTTCTTTGGAATTTTTATGTACCCGCCTGGGATGTTTGTGGAACAATTATTATATATGTGCCTGTTGTTGCCTTTGTGTTTGGTATATCTATACCTTTCAATAAACCACCACCATTTATAAATGTGTGTGTATGTTAGAGATAGCCAGTGAGCGCTTACTGAGAGCAAGTGAGCATACATTTCAATGTGTTTTACTTTGAAATTTACACACCCTTGCTCTTAGTAAGCGCCCACTGGTGCTTGTGTTTGTTGTTTGTGGCTTTTGGGTTTGCATTTATATTATATCTAAACAAATATTTGTTTGCACCCACACATAAAATTGTTTGCACCCAAACATAAATTTGTTTGCAGAACCCAAACATATGTTAAATTTGGGACCGACTGCAAATATATGTTGTATACAAAATATGTTTGGGACATATGTTAGAGAGTCCTTTATTCCTCCGTGTACTAATTGAGGCTATAAAGTATAGCCACCACCTAAACCAACCAACTGAAGGTCCTTAACTTCTATTTCTGGTAGTGACCCACAGTAGGAGTGGCAATATATCTCTCCTTTTGTGCTCAGGTTTTCCATATACTCCATAGGTAATGGTTAGTCCAGTTCCTCAGGGCCTGGTCTACCTAAAGCTCGTCTAAAGAGTGGATCAGCATTCACCGCTGACGTTGTTAAAAGAGCATTCGATTACGATGTAAACTGGTAGTGTAGTGTTAGTACTACTCCACGAAATATGTTAACATCGCTGACTTACTCTGTGTCTTTGATAAACTGGCTAGTGAGAGGTAAGTCCGACCCCAAGGAGAATGCAATCCTCTTTCTCGTCCCTTTGGAATACTTCCGATCTCTTTACTTCGAAAGTCTCATTTTGTTTATCAAAGATCTCGAGCATGCGTTCCGTATCGAATTTGCATCAGATGACGGACTTCGTTCTTTCTCACCAATTCAACCACCATCCCAAAGATTTTATACACTGCCGACTACCTCCCCGGGAGCGGCCGGGTTCGCACGCGGGCCCAAATGGTGCAATAAGATGTCTCCCTTAAGTTCAGTGCAGACAATTTTTATCAGTCTGGACCCTCTACTGGTGTCGATGGCCGCATTGCACAGCTCGCCTTCGCACAAGTCTTCATGGCCATCTTTCTCTTCCGGAAGGTCCTAGACTTCTTTTCTGATTTACCAGTCATTCCAGAAGATTTTGTGGTAACGCTCACTCTCTTTATGTCCGAACACACCTTGTTGCCCCTATCAAAGATTACTATGGAAGTCTGTTTCGCGTTGATCTTAGTCAGAACATTTAAAGGCGAGAAGGTCTATTTGTTCTAGGTTTAAAGGTGTTCTATCCTCTTCGCCGCTTCCTAGAACGATAAGGGAGTATTTTTGCAATCCTTTGGAGCATCCAGCTATATAATTCGCATCTGGTTATTTTTAAACTTTCATCGTTGAACCCCTGACCAATGTACACTTTTTTACCCTCAGCCAGTACAACCAACCCACAGTATGTTCGGACGAAATCTTTTTCAGACAATTTGGAGTCGATTGTGCAAAGTCCGTCCGTCTGTTTGTAGATCAAGTTCGAAGATCTTCAAAGTTCAAATTTGTTCGCTATAATGGTGCGCACGATAACTTTCGAAGGAAGTAAACGTGTTGTGTAGTGGCTGGTGCGCACGATAACTCTCGAACCTGATACTGCTTCGGTCCAAAGTTTGCATATCGTAATGTTTCTGCGAATCATTGATAATGTTCAGAAATGATGCTTATCGGTCCACTGCTTTCGGAACCTCTCGCACAAAAATCCGAAAATATTCGGTTAAATCGTTTAAGTCCGAAGGGGCCACATTAATTCATCATTTTGGTGAAAAGAATTCTTGTATAGTTTCAATTCAATTCCGACAAAGCGGACTGATACTTTTTTTATTTTTGTTGTAAGTTTTGCAATACTTTCGCTTACTTCATCTATCATCTTATGGACATCCGCAACGGTGATGTTTGTCTTCCTGTTGCTGTCGGATTCGGAGTCAGGATCACTCCCAGGCTCTGATGATTGGTTCAAGTTAAATCTCTCCCTAAGCTTCTCTGTCTCCTCCTCTCTTTTTATACCCTCAGCATTTATGCTAACGAGGATATATACACTTTCATACGGACAAAATGTGCCTCATTGAAATAATGGTTTTAAACCCAAGTATGTTTGGACGAAATGTGTTTCAGACAATTTGGAGTCGATTTAGCAATGCTCGTCCGTCTGTCTGTCTGTCTGGCTGGTGCTCACGATAACTCTAGAACGGATGAGCCGATTGGGTCCAAAATTTGGCTTTCGTAATATTTTGTCTAACCTTAGTTTAATTTCGAAGATGGGTTATATCGGTCCACTTCTTCTGGTATCTCCCCCACAAAAGGTCGAAAATGTTCGGAAAAATTGTGCACACGATAAATCTTGATGGAAGTAACTGATATGGTCTATACTTTGCACATCGTGAAATTTCTAGCAGGCTTAGATGAGGTTCCAATAAGGATTCAATCGGTCCGCTCCTTCGGGTACCTCCCACACAAAATTTCGGAAATGTTCAGTTTAGGACCAGCTCTCGAATCGCTTCGGTTTTTGTTGTAACGTCTTGCATTCACCGCCCCCATACGACGGTACACGTCTTATCTGGGGCAAGTCCATACTTCCTGAGAAAATAGCCTGAAAAGTACAAAAAAAAAACCCTGTAACACCGTGTGTTGTGGTTGGAGCGCAAGATAACTTTCGAACGGTTTTGCCAATTTCGTCCAAAATTTGACCTTCGTCATATTTTGTCCAAACTTACCTTCATTTACCTCCTCCACAAAAGTTCAAAAATGTTCGGAAAAATTGTGCGCATGATAAGTCTTGAAGGGAGTGACCGATGAGGTCCATACATTACACACCCTAATATATCTACAAGATGTATATCAGTTTTTAATATGGATTATATTTGTCCACTCCTTTGCGTACCTCCCACACAAAATTTCGGATAAGTTCACCTTAAGACGAATCACTTTTATTTCTGTTGAAGCAACATGCATTTGCTGCCTCAATTACGACGGTAGAAGGTTTTTCAGGGGCAAGTCCATTCTTCATGATAAAACTGCCCAAAGGTGTAAAAACCCATATGTAGTCGCTGCAGAGCACTATAATTCTCGAACTGATCAACCGATTTGGTCACATTTTGTCCAAACTTAGTCTCAGTTCGAAGATTGACAATAACTTCCGGTACTTCACCCTTAATATTTAAAACATTTCACTAAAAATGCAAAATGGAATGCACGATTTCTGTTGAACGGGGCAACCAATTTGTTCAAAACTTTGGATCTCCTAATATGTTGTCCAAATTTAGTTTAACTTCCAAAATGACCGATATCGATTTTCTGGTCCAAAATTTATGCGATGGTCTGCTGAAATGACTAGTGGGCGCGATATCTATCAAAAATAAGATCCACTTTCGTAATGGACTATGTCGGTTCATTCCTTTAAGTACCTCCTGCGCAACACTTTTGAATTTTAATCCTAATCCACATTTTGTCGGCAAGTTCAAATGTCCAAAAAGGGCCACAAAATTCTGAAAATGCCCTAAATACATTCTGTCCTTAGATGATCGTTTAAATTAGGATAGGCTGAGGGTATATCTCTGTCGGCAAAGTCGACGGATACTTTTTTACTTGTTTTTTAAGGTTTTGTGCTTGTAACAGTATCTTCGACTATATATGCCAAGGTATCCACACCTGTGGTAGATGTTTGCTCACGATCGCTTGTGACTAGCAGGCATATCACCCGTCAGCCCGGTAATGGTTATGTAGGCACTGTACCGTAACTTTTGCTTAATTTTTTCTCTCTTCATGTGTTTTTTAACCGGGATTTTGAATATCTAAAAACCTTCCCTTTTATCCCAATTTTCAGAGTTTCGTTTTGTCACAAATTGTAATTTAACAATTTGTCAGCAACTTATTTAATTCAAAACACCATTTTTAAAGTATGTGTCTTATTTCTTAGCCACAACGGTTAATTCACCTTAAACATCACAATCTCTTATATTGAAGCGTTATTATTCTAAAGAATGACTTTTTGTCAGCGTGTCTGCTGCAATGCCATCGAAAAGTTAAATGTGTTGCAGAGTGAAAATATTGGCGAATGACGGAAGTTTTGTGTGCACCACCACCATCATCAAACAGCACTATCGAACCAACAAGAATGCCACATAACTTTGTGACGACTTTGGATGACTATGCCTGTGATGCAGATGTGAGTTGCTTTGTTGATGCTGCAATACGCCAACTCTTGCCTTTCCTTCCTACCATTCGAAGAGTGTGGTTTCCGCCGCTTACTATTGAAAATGCTTGAAGAAATTGCCTTTTGGCAACAATTTGGCATACGAATGTCTAATGTGTTGTGGTGGTGGCATAGATTGAGAGGAGGGAGTTTTTTGCCGTTGGTGGGTGGGTGGTGAAGACTATTTGTTTGTGTTGTGCCCGCATTGTTGGTTCGGCATTTGTGCAATGGCAAATGTTGGTGGAGCTACTGGTGTTGTTTTTGTTGCTGGCAGACAACCTCAATGACATTTATGGTCACACACAAAGACACTCACCCAAAAATGCAACACTTCAACTCCGCAAAATTTAAACAAACTCGCACACACCCTCACTATAACCAACAGAATGTCTGCTATAGTTTCCTTGGGCAACAAACAGAATTAAGTTACCCAATCTGGGGATAGAATGATTGCCATTTCTCTTGGCCTAGGCAAACTTTACGCTGTTTGCCTAAATGCAATAATCGTTAAATGGGGTTTGTGGGTACGATGGGGGGCGATTACCTGCCACCGGGAATTGGTTGTGGAGTTTAGTGAATTCTTTAAATTGAATTTCTTTATAGAGATTTTTAAAAGAATGGAAATATTTTGTGAGTCTCTTTAAAACTTATACATTTCAAATGCAAGCGGTAATTTGGGAGCGATTTTTACGTAAGATCCAATGTGTTCCATAAGCAAAAAGTTGCGCAATTCTGTGAAATGTCTATGAGTGATTTGGCGAATTTAGCTTTCCCACCGTCCCTTGCCCATTGTCCCGTGGGAACAAGTTATTTCTATTTAACCTTCTAAATATTTTATGTATTTTTAAAAACTAAACAAATTTTATTTAATTTTTTTTTATATTTCCAACTTCATTTTACATACGAAAAAATGCTAAAATTGACATCAGACCAACTTTGGCGCACTGCATTTCCCAGTTTAACTTTTCACCAGCAAATGGTTTAAAAATGAAATTCCCTTTTGAATTTGCAGTCATCCAAAATTGCAAATAAGAACAAAAGAAAAAGAATCATTTCAACTTTTGTATCGTTCTTTCTTCGTTTTTTATGCCAAAAACTTCGATCAGCCATCATCCGTTCGCATCAACTTCATCGATATCATCAGTGTCACTCTGGGTAAATGTGTTCTCTTTTAGTAGTTTGCAAACACCCTTCGTGCATTGTTTGTTCCTGTTGCAATTCTCGTTACCATTATCCATCCTATCCACCACCACCATCCCCTACCCGGCCAATGGCTATTGATGTGTTTTCTTGTTTTCCACTTCAATTGAGAGAGATGTATTTTTTTGCACCAATTCGATGCATGCATGGAGTTGCCGCCGATGAGAAGAAAACTTTTTGTAACTTGTTTGTGTTGTGTGTGTTTTTGTTGTTACCGTTTCTTTACGTTGCAAATTTTCTTTTGTTCGAATGTCAGCCAAGGTATATGACAGACACACTCAATATCTGTTTGTTCAACTATACGCTCACATGCACCTGCACAAATCCGGCGATTTAATGGAAACGAATGTCTGTTGAACTCTTGAATGTTTTTTTTTTGGAGGGAAAAGGTCTCCATGTGTAATGGCGTGCAAAAGATTGTATATGAATAATATAACAAAAAAGGGTTATGGGAGGGGAATGTAAATGGATTTGAAAAAGATTTTAGCTATGTTTTCATGTTTTTGGCGGAACATACAAAAGAGGGTTTGCTTCTCAAGATGCTCATATCAGATATCTACTCTTATAAAAATTTTCCTTCTATAATCTTAGTGTTTATTTGCAGCTTTGTTGTCTCAGATCGCCAAGCGTAGTATGATTACGCACTTGAAAATCGGCGGTTAGAACCTATAACACGCCCCCAACGTGTCTCTAACTTCTTCGCTGTCGTCAGAATACGTGGTGCCCCAAAATCTCTCCAACAACAACAAAAGCAGCATCTAACACTGCAAGTTGTTTTTCATCGGCCCGTAAATTGCATCATTCCTGCAATTAAATTCCAACGGTTTCCGCAATAAGGTCAGCGAAAGTGTGTACTTTATGAGTCGAAGAAAAAAACATCATCAGGAAACAAAGTTCACCGCCACCTATAGCTTGCACCGTTGCGATGATTACAACGTTCTGCGGAAGGTTCGCACAAGAAGAGGAATGGGAGGACTTGTTTTCGTAATACACCAGTCTGTCCAGTACAGAACTATTTCGCTTGAACTTGACTCTAGTGATCCATACATGGAATGTATGGGGTAGCAGTAAAGTTTGCTACTGCCGAGGTAGAGCCGCTTAATGTGTATATGCCGCCGACTAATAGATGTGTCCCGAGTTAGGTAACCAATATTGGTTCGCTTTTAGAGGACAATTACCGTCTGGTGCTAGGGGACTTCAATGTCCATCATGGGCTTTAGCATTCCTTATTAGATAATGACCAGATATCACCATTGTGGCGCCTGGTCTGAAAATGACGTATCCTGGCAACCCGTCATTTTCCTTGGTCTCACCCTCCTATCATCATCTCCGTAAATAGACCACCCGAGTACATAACCTCTGAACGACGTACTTTTCAAAACCATGGGAAAGTAGATTGATAAGGACTCAGAGTATTTACTAATATCGCTTCAGAGTGATGCCCACTCCCTCGGATAGCTGAGAGAACTTTCTAGGACATCATCACTGCGGCAACCGCTCATCCCCAACTTTCCAGGCAGAGGTGATTGGACTTGTAAATGAGCATGATGAGCTTCGTTGTACGAATCCTATAGATCCGAAAAGTGGCTAGACCACCTTAAGCAATGCAACCTTCGTACAGGATTAAGTAAATTGTGGCCAAAGACTGAATCATTCTCGTACAGCCCGATTTCCCTCTTATCGCCAGTAGCAAAGATTCTAGATGCACTACTCTTCCACACGATGATAAGCTGTTTTCCAATATCAACGTAGATTCCGGAAAATGCACAGTACCACAACAGCATTACACATTATATGTCAGTAGAGGACTGAACCAGAGCAGACGGTGCGATCGACCAGTCATAGTGGACTTGACCTATCGAAGGCCTTCGATACTGTCAACCACGGTAAACTGTTCGAGGATATGGAGACGACTACTCTACAGTCGTGTTTGAAATGTTAATAATCAAAAATATGTGGGGACGTCAGTGATTTTTGGAATTTAGAAACAAGAAGTCCAAAACCCGTATATTCCTGTATTGGGATGAAATTTTACATAAGATTACATAAAATCTTAATTTTAACGTGATTGGATAAACAAACCTCACGCACAAAATCATTTGAAAATTTGTATTTATGAATTTTTGACATTTTTTGGAGCCACTATAAGTAGATATTAAAAAATATATAAATAATAAAGTAAATAATAACTAAAACAAATATACTAACATAACAAGGATTATAAAATACAAAAGAAAGTTAAATATTCACATTGTCATTGGAGAGGATGAATCTCAGTGGGAGTTTGTCCTTGTTACGGCAGGAGTTGTATAAGCCTTGTATATCTTTGATCGCGCGCTCACAACACTGGTTGCTTCGGGCAATGTTGATTGGAGATCTTTTTTCTAATGAGTACTCAAGCATTTGAGAGCTTTTGGGTAGTCATTCAGAGATGCAGATAGTTCTGCGAAATCCTCAGAGCGGAACAATTGCCTACTGAACCAAGGATCAGCCCATGAATAAGAAATAAATAAACAGATTTTACGCAACCTGTTCCGTGTTTCAGGCATCAGTATAAAAGCAAGTAGAGCTAGAATGGCACGAGAGTTCCAGCGTGCATTGTAAATGTTTGGGATCTGCTTAAAATCTACAAAACCCAGCAAAAATCCTCATTACAAACCTCCTTTCGCACCCATTATTTAACAAGGTCGCGCAAAATATCTAGTTATTTTGTAACCACTGAAATAAGTAGTCAGAATCTACTCAGTATCCACTTATTTCAGTGATTACAATCTACTTTGTTCAGTGGTTACAAAATAACCAGAAATATCACGCGACATGCCCTTGTTAAAATAATGGGTGAGAAAGGAGGTTTGTAATGAGGATTTTTGCTGGTAAGGAATCTCACTCTTCTCAGTAAAATGGCAGAAAACACGAGTAAGGTGGAAGAGAAACTGCATGTGTCTCTCCAGCCACCAGTTTCCTTAATCAAAGTTGTACCATTACTGAAGGCTGCTTTCAATTGAGCATAGTTTTTCATCAAATACTTGACAAAAAAGTAGTCGATGTTTGGTGATGTTGTAGACGCATGGAGTTCATTGTCCATGACAACCCGAAGAACTCGATCCAGCACATGGTGCTGGCAACTGATGAACTTGGGTGCGGTGTAACCTTTAGCTTCAAACATTTGCTGCAGTCGAACTACAAAGCCTGTCTTTTTGCCGGTATTCATGTTTGTTGTATCAGCAACAATCATCACAATTGATCCCCAGAGGTTGAAATCCTCTAACACATTCTGGAGACCTTCTGCGATTGTTTTAGCTTTCCCATCTTCAATCAATTTCTTTCTTCAATCTAATATCTTTAAATTCGTTCTTGAGGACCACTGCCTGATATTCATAGCTCTCAAGGTGTTTGCCGTCAAAATGCATGCTCCACTTATCCAGATAAAGGGTCTTTACCAAGTGGTTCTTCAACCGAGCAGCTTCCTTGTAGACAGCCCTGTGAATTCCTGACTGACATGGGGTTGGGATTTCAATGCTTTCAGCGGAAAGCTGCTGGAACATCGTAGCTGCTTTATTGGACGAAATCTTTGAACTTGTAACAAGGCGCCTGCAATGCCTGTTTGGTTATGCGTCCTTTTGATCGTTGGTGCTGCATTTTCATCCTCCCAGGGACTATCTGTACTACTGCCGTTAAAATCCGAGCCACTTTCGGAACAATCAAGTATCGCTGAACTGGTAAATGTGGGCGCACTCGCTTCTATTGTCTTCTTTCGCTTGGATGGATGAATGGTATTGACACCAGCAGGTTTGCCGCTTGAATAACCAACGCGGCCTTTGCTCTCAATTTGCAGTTTGTAGAGTTTCTCGTCTTCTTTGCACATCCACTTTCCCTTTACATTAGTTATGTCAAACAGTTCCCTCATTGGATCAAAGTTTCGTTTTCTTCTGCAGCTCTCGTAGTATTTCAGAAGCGTTCTTAGTTTTGCCTGAATGGCTTGGTCCGACATATGCAGGAAGTTCAATACTTTACTGCATAGAAGCTTAAGCTGTACAGCAATTAGAGCGATCCTCTCTGTCCGTCCTTTTGCTGTAGACTGAAGAAATTTGATGCGACCACGTGACGTGTATATTCAGGGGCATGCGACTTCTTTCACTCAGTGCTGTTTCCACAATTGCCACTATGCCTCTTCTTAATGGGGCTTGAAACTGGACTAGGTTCTTTGTCCAGGTTTCTTTGTTCTTCTCCGTGTTGGAAGCACTCTTCTTGAATGGCATGTTATAATTCACTTTTCACTTCACTTTCACTTTTTATATTTGTTCTTTTCGGGGTTTTCGACACTTGTTGAATGACACAAAACGATCAATGAACACCTATTTATACAAGAATTTTTCAATATTTTTCTGACAGGTACTTATAAATGGGCTTATTTATGGTGACATTACAACTGATTCAGCACGTGTGCGTTGTAAAATTTTAAAAAATTTCCAATAAATAAGGCTAATAAATGTGGTTTCTGCAGTCAACGGAAAAACACACATCAATAAAAAATTTAAATCCTTTTCTTCATACATTGAATGTAAAGGAGTAACTCCCATAAATGAACCAGTAGATCAATTAGTCATAAATTTATGAGAGTTTATTATCTTCCTATCGCATTCAAAAAATTAGTTATCCTATTTCACTAATTTGCAAATTGTGAGAATCATAAAAACTGGTCAAAGTTTTTTGCCGAGAGATACATTCGATTCAACATGTGATACCTTCACTTAATTGTAAATAAAAACGTGAGATGTTCATCGATTTTTATGATCAATGTCTCATTTTGTTCATAGGTTATGTGGCTTTTCGTGGGAGTAATACAAATTTTAAAATTTTTCCGTTTTGGGTTTATAAAACTAACAAAAAAGAAAAAAATTTAAAATTTGCCACAAAAATATAATTTCAAAGTGGTTTGTGCGTGACCTTTTTTAATAATTAAATGGAGTGAACGTTAGTTACCATTGGCATTACTAGGCAAATGTTCATTCATTCCTGCTACAGGAAATCATTTTTGAGAAAATGCCGCACTTAGAACTGCAACCGCGTGCCGCCACATGATACCAGTGGACCATCTTCCACGGGATGTTGACGATGCAGTATCTGATTGGTTAATGTCGCTGTGAGCATCCCTGCCACGCATAATCCATCGCGGCAGAAGAACACCAGCTGCCAAGGTAAACACGAGTCGCAGTAGTCAAGTAGTGGAATTCTCTAACACATTATTTGTGTTACCGACAAAAATCGGTAAAGTTAAAACGCATAATTACGAATGAAAAGTATCAATAAAAGTTGACAACACTGTTGCTAACGGTAGGACTTAGCGACGACTTTATGTTGGTTGTTAACTTACCGAAAAATTTCGTTAATTATCGAAATTATAAGCACTTTTATTTTAACTATTTTTGTCGGTAACTCGAAAAATTAATTTCAGAATTCCACTAAAGTTATGATAAGGACGATGCTGCCGCCTCAATTCGTATTGGCCATTAATTGATGCCACGATACATAATACATATGCGGCATGTGGAATGGGACCACGCTACATTTGTTTAGCAGCTCAGCTAACCCCACTCAGGGTTGTAGAATTTTTGAGTCTGGATACGGAGGAACCAAACCTAATGGCTGAAATAACAAACGAACGAACATATTTGCGCTGCTACAACAACAACGGATTTTTAAACGTTCGTCCTTTACACTTTCATACGATAGTTTTAGACCCCAAGTATGTTTGGTCGAAATCCGTTTCAGACAATTTGGCGTCGATTCAGGAATGTCCCTACGTCTGTCGAACGGATTAACCGATTCAGTCCAAGTTTTGACCTTTGCAATATGTCCAAACTCAGTTGAAGTTTGAAGAGGGCTATGTCGGTCCACTCCTTCACGTACCACCCACACAATATTTGGAACAAGAGGAGCTTAAGGACTCCCCTCAAATCACTTCCATTATGATGGTACAAGTTGTTTTTCACTCCTGCGGCCACCATGCGTAGAGACTGGTGCGCACAAAGACAACATTCGAACTTGATACCACGTTAGTAAAAATTTTGCACGTCGTAATATTTCTGCAAAATTTAGATAAAATTCGATGATTGACATCGGTCCATTCCTTGGGTGTCCGCTCCCTCTAATATTAAAAAAAATGTTGCCGCAATGGTGTTAATATATCTCAATATCCTCAAATGTAATTCATCGAAATAATGGCTTTAGACCTTTTCATGTACCGAATTCTTTTCAGTTAATTTTGAGTCGATTGGTGGCTGGTTGGAGCGAAGTAACCGCTTGGGTCCAAAATTTTGTACATCCCAATATTTTCGCCAAACATAGTTTAAGTTCGTTTACATCTCTGGTAAAAGTTGAAAAATGATCGCTAAAACTGTGCACATCTCAATATTTCTTAAAAAAATAGATCAGGCGGATATTGACTATGTCGGTCCAGTAATTCAGGTACCTCCAACACAAAATTTCCTATTACGATGGTCCATTTTCCGTTCACGTCTATGCTTCCAGATATAATGGATCAAAGGATCTACCACAACCCGGCCAACACAAATTAAAATGACCAATGGGCACAATAACTTACGAAATGAGTATCCGATTGCACCGAAACTTTGCACATCGTAAAATTTCTTCCGCGAGTGTCTATATTGGATAAAATCGTTGTATACCTTCCTCACAAAGTTCAACATTTCGCTTAATTGCAGTTTAAAGTCTGCCTAAAGATCGTTTTGAAATTTTTTACCGATGGTACTCCCACTGATCCTATTTTCCGCGATATTATGGTTTTCGTTTAGCCGGTATTCAATTTGTCCATACTTTTCAATTCACACAGGCTGAGGGTATGTCTCTGTCGGCAAGGCCAACTGATACTTTTTTAATTGTTTTTTTTTAAGTTCCCCTAGATTTCGTAATTTAAAAATCAAACTATATATTGTGTATTTTTTGAATAATTAAATTTCACTCCATTTTAAGAACCCTCTTATTTGCCGTCATGCTCCCAGAATTTGCGTCTGTGCGAACAAATTGTAACAATTTTACTTTGAAAATATAACAAAAAAAAAAAATGGAAAAAATAATACCATTTCTACATTGAAGGGGATGGTGTTTTTGTTCTCAGTAACGAGATTTTAAAGTTTTGTATTTATTTATTTTCTTTTATTTGTATATTTTTGTTGTTTATATATTTTTCCCTCCGACTGAAACGTATTTCAATTTCGCATGAAGTCAGGTGTAAAGTCAGGATAAAAAAGTTCTGCAAAAATTAAGAAACAATTATCAAGATGAAGTCATTTTCCGTAGCAAATGCCACAACAAATTTTTGTTTGGGAACGAAATATTTGTACATGTTAAGGTGGATTTTTTTTCTAGAACCAGACGATTGCAAATTTAGTTTATTTTAATTTGAGGAAAATTTGATTCTTTAATATTTGTGTTGTGTTCTGTTTTAAATTTTAAAGATATGTATGTGTGGGGAAGTGACATCAATATATAGCCCTTATACTTAATTGCCATTAAATCGCGTTGTAGTTGTAGCTTGTGTGGATTTCTGTTTAATATTTCAAGATCTAGGAATAAACCTACTTTCAAAAGCTGCTCCAAAAACACCGTGGACTGACTTGAGCTCGGCAGGGCATTCCAAATTGTTTAGTGAGTAAATGTTTTACATATTCAATAACAGCTCAGACGGGAGCAGTATGCAAAACATTAAAATTTCAAAAATCCTCTCCGTATTTAGGCCAGCCTTACTCAAAACGGTGTGCTAGAACAACAGCAATTCTCTTTCGGTTTTTGTTTAATTAAAAATTAGTGAATATTTGCAAATTTTCCTCTTATTTTTATAAATTGTTTAATTTATAATTCTATTTATGTTGTTGTAACAGTGTTTATTATTGTGTGTTTGCGTGTTTCAATCAATCTGGCTCTGGATCTATCTCCAGTTACAGGAAAGTGTCCGTTTCGATGGGATGTAACCACAGATCCGCTGGAATTAGATGAGTAGCTTTGGCAGGGCAGTTGAAAAGCTGCAGTGTGTTGTACGGGCCCATGCCGCATACTGAGCAGATGTTTTGTATGGTGCTATCGATACTTGCCCAATTGGAATTTAAGCGACTGTAATATCCTGAGCGTAGTTGAGCCAAAACTATTCTGGTTTGTCGTGGCAGCTGACGCTCCTCTGCTGCGATAGATGGGGTATGTACTCCGAGGACTTTATTCACACTATTCAAACCTGCCTGAGATGCCTGTTGATCTAGGGGTTCCCTCCTATATTGCTGGACCTCCCTCTCTAGAGCATGAAAATCCTTCCTGATATGCCTGGTTGCGTCGGGCCTAGCCAGCAAATGGTGATTGGGATGACTCTCACGGTAACACCCGAGCAAGTACTGCAACGAAAGCATCTCATTGTGTTGCTGTACTTGAAGAATCTTTGCTTTCTCATATAGATGGTCCACTGAAGACTTGAAGACTGCTGTTCTCAGGGCGGCATTCTGACAAGTTTGTATCTCTTTCCAATACGTATCAACTGAATTCGGAGACCAAAGCTTACCACAGACCGGCCTGTGGTGTTATATGTGGTCAACAAGGTTTCTTCATCTGCACCGCAACTGCTGCCGGCTAGAGACTTCAGGACCTTGTTTCTGCATTTCAGTTTGTCGCAAGTTACCCCTAGAAATTTGGGGCAGTTTATGGTCGGAATTCTGCTACCATCGACCACGACATTAAACTCTCGTCTATACTGCGTCGTCCATGTGGTGAACAGAGTGGCCGTAGAATTAGTGATGGATATCTGCATATTCCTCTCGTGGAAAAAGTTAGTATGATCGGCTAAATAGCAGGTCAGTCTCTCACAGATGTTATCAGGGTAGGTGCCTGACGAAAAGGCTCGTACTATCAACCGCATACGTTACGATCTCAATGCCGTCTGGGGAGGCGGAATACAGGAAAGGTAGAGGTTAAACAGTTCCGGAGATAACACCCCACATTGGGAACTTCCTGTTTTACTCTACGTACGACTGGCGTCCAAACATATGTATAATTAATTATCCAGCGTTTCAGACATGGCCGGATTGTTGTCTGCTCAATGACCTCAAACAGCGTGGAGTGCCTGACAGTATCAAAGGCTTTTGATAAGTCAAGCGCCACCATCACCGTTCTATCACACGGTCTTTCCTGGTTGAGTCCTCGACAAATATATGTGGAGATGACGTGCAGCACTGTTGTCGTACTGTGCTGCTTAGGGAATCCATGCTGATGATCGGCAACTAGATAGCTATTTCTGACGCTGGGGAGAACTAAGGCCTCAAGAGTCTTTGCTATAGGCGACAAAAGTGAAACCGGCATGTACGATTCACGTTTGCTGGCATCTTTGCCTGGTTTCAGTAGCGGGACCACCTTGTCCATTTTCCAGATTCGGGAACAATGAGGGTGGCTAGCGACAGGTTGAGAACTTTAGTGAGATACTCCATTCCCGGATCATCCAGCTGTTTCAGCATTACCATGGAGATTCCATGAGGGCCCAGCGCTTTGGGTGATTTAGCGTTTCTGATGGTATTTGCAACATCATCCATTGTAAACTGTGGTGGTTCATCTTCGGCCGGAAGAGATCTGATGGGATGTAGTGATCTGATGGGACGTAGTGAACCTATATTGACAGCTTTTGGTGGAGATGTTTTGTGATTACTGGGAACCTCAAATGTTAAATTACAGGCAGTTTGGTCAAAAAATTTAGCTACGATCCCCAAAATGCCGAAAATCGGGAGGTACCGCTATATGGGGGCTATACCACAATATGAACCTATGTTGACAGTGTTTGGTGGAGATGTTTTGTGACCACTAGGCACCTCAACTGTCAAATTACAGGCAGTCCGGTGTAAAATTTTTGCTAAAATCCTCAAAATCCCGAAAATCGCGAGGTACCGCTATATGGGGGCTATACCAAAACATGCACCTATGTTGACAGTTTTTGGTGGAGATGTATTGTGACAAGTAGGAACCTCAACTGTCAAATTACAGGCAGTCCGGTGTAAAAATTTTTGCTAAAATCCTCAAAATCCCGAAAATCGCGAGGTACCGCTATATGGGGGCTATACCAAAACATGCACCTAGGTTGACAGTTTTTGGTGGAGATGCTTTGTGATCACTAGGAACCTCAACTGTCAAATTACAGGCAGTTCGGTGTAAAATTTTGGCTAAACTCCTCAAAATACCGAAAATCGGGAGGTACCACTATATGGGGGCTATACCAAAACATGGACCAATGTTGACAATTTTTGGTGAAGATATTTTGTGACCACTAGGAACATCAACTGTCAAATTGCAGGAAGTTTGGTTTAAATTTTTTTTTGCTAAAATTCTCAAAATACCGGAAATCGGGAGGTACCGCTATATGGGGGCTATACCAAAACATGCACCTATTTTGACAATTGTTGGTGGAGATATTTTGTGACCACTAGGAACCATAACTGCCAAATTACAGGCAGTTCGGTCAAAAAATGTAACTAAAATCCCGAAAATCTGGAGGTACCGCTATATGGGGGTTATACCAAAACATTGACCTATGTTGATAATTTTTGGTGGAGATGTTTTGTGACCACTAGGAACCTCAACTGTCAAATTACAGTCAATTCGGTCAAAAAATGTTGCTAAAATCACCAAAATACCCAAAATTGGGAGGTACCGTTATATGGGGGCTATATCAAAAAGTGGTCCGATAGAGCCCATCTTCGAACTTGACCAGCATATGGAAAAAAGACACTCGGGTGCAAAAATGCAGCGCTCTAGCTCAATTTTTGCGAACTCTAGAGTGATTACAACAGACGGACATGGCTAGATCGTCTTAGAATTTTATCCTGATCAAGAATATATATGGGGATTTCTGAGTGAAATCGGACACTTTTTCAAGATGAGGTTTTTGATTTCCTTTATTTTTTCCTGTGGTGATTCTGCCCATTAGCAAAACATTTTAGTATATTTTTAGATTTTTTTTTTTTTTGACTAACGGTTCCAGCGATATCGCGCCTTGAAAAAATCAAATTCTGTAAAAACTACATGCAAAGAAATACTCATAACTTCTTTAATATTGGCCTAATTTGAAAAAAATATTTTTTGTATGTTTTGTTGTTTTATCAGCTATTAAATAAAAAATAGCAAAAAAATTTGCACAGTGGGCTTGGATGCTATTTTCACGATTTAATATTTAAAATCGATTTTTAAAAAAGTTCGACCCCTTCGATTTTCTTTAAATTTTTTTATATTAAACTGCGTTCAAATACAAAAAAATTAAGTCCTATGTGGTAATGGGGTTCGGACGATTACTATTTTTTCTGAATTTTTTAGAATTTGTCAATACAATTTTTTCTTAATACCTTTGTCTAAAATTTGTATTTCCTGTATTTTTGAAGCTAAGAGTACATATTTATTATTATATATTATATACTTATCATAAAAAATAGAAAAAGTGCACAGTGGGCTTTAATGGAATTTTCGCTGATGCATTTTCAAAATCGAAAAATGACGCAGTTTTTGAGACGTTTGACATAAATTCATAAATATAAAATCAAAACAAATATTAATAAATTAAACTTTTAATTTTTTTATTAAAATAATAATTTTGCACAAAGTATAAAGGAAAAATTGAATTGATAAATTTTAAAAAATTAAGAAAAAATAGTAATCGTCCGAACCCCATTACCACATAGGACTTAAATTTTTGTATTTAAACGTAGTTTAATACAAAAATATTTAAAGAAAATCGAAGGGGTCGAACATCTTTAAAAATTGATTTTAAATATTAAATCGCGAAAATAGCATCCAAGCCCACTGTGCAAATTTTCTTGCTATTTTTTATTTTATAGCTAATAAAACAACAAAACATACAAAAAGAGATTTTTTTCAAATTGGAAAGAAGTTATGAGTATTTCTTTGCATGTAGTTTTTACAGAATTTGACTTTTTCAAGGCGCGATATCTCTGGAACCGTTAGTAAAAAAAAATCTGAAAATATACTAATGAGCAGAATCACCACAGCAAAAAATAAAAGAAGTCAAAAACCTCATCTTGAAAAAGTGTTCGATTTCACTCAGAAATCCCCATATACTTTATATAGTCGCAAATGATCAGTTCGATGTTCTAAAAACAGAAAAACAAACTTAATATACCCTCCATACTATGGTGGAGGGTATAAAATTAAAACAATAAAATTTACGTTGCGTATAAAAAGTGCGTAACATTTAAATTAAGCAACTTGTGGTTTACATGAAACCATTCATTTCATTACATACATCTATGATTTATAAAAAATAGAAATAGATTGCTCACGTCTGTTACACTTTTACAACTAAAAAGATCATCATAAACACGATACAAATGTCTATATTAAATCTACGTTTATTCCGTTCTGGCTAATTACACTGTGACACAAAATCTGGGGATGAAAAATTCCTTTTGGAGATGAAGGCCCTTGGTGAGTATATTAATAACCCCAAAGGAAATTTTCGCCATAGGTCACGTTTCTGAGATATCGCCTGGTGAACTTTTTGATTTTCCCCCTATAATGCCTGAGGGAATAGCTTCATATCTCTGTTTGTCGTTATTGTAGCGTGGTTTTGAGATTACATGTCGTCAGTCAAATGGAATGGCGAATCTTTTCGTAGAATATTTCATCCTTGTAACTCCATCCTTCTCATGTCCTTTTGGTCCTTTATTTCTTGAATCGTAGTAAAAGTACCACAAGATGAGATTTTTCAGCATCCAAATCTTCTACAAAAGACATGTAACTTCAAAACAACGCTATATTAACGCCAAACAGAGATATAAAGTTATTCCCTCAGGCATTATATGGGGAAAATCAAAAAGTTCATCAAGCGATATCTCAGAAACTTGACCTATGGCGAAAATTTCCCTTTGGGTTATTAATATACTCACCAAGGGCCTTCATCTCTCCAAAGATTGTGATTTTCATCGTTCATACTCCTGGAAAGTGAAAACTCTTATGGACGTTTTTGCTGGACATACTTGTCATAACCTCTAAGAATATTAGTTTTGTATTTTTCCTTCAATCAGTTAAGTTACTCCTTAAGAAAACTGGCGGAGTGAACCAATAGCAATAATGCCAAAACGCAACTTAATTGGCACTACTTAGTTCAACCAACCTACCTCTAAATGACAACCTCATTAACTGATATAGATCTCAAAGGGAGAAAAAAATCTGATAGTGGCCAAATTCATTCAATTTTCAATCCGTAGATAAGAGGCACGTATTTATTTTGGCCAAAATAGCTTCGTTTTACTTTAAGTAACAATAAACGTGACTCCATAAATAAGCCAAAAATAGAACGAGACACCTAAAAAGGAAACAACAAAAAAAAACACACACACACGCACACACGCACAAGTGGTAATGCCGTATATCTGTGGCTTATTTAATTATCGTAAAACCAAAAATTTCTCCAAAGTAATCAGACAAATGATTTACTATTAGCAAACATTAAAAACAACAAAAACAAGAGAAACAAGTGTCGTAAAAAATATTGTAGCTACTTTGGTAACATGCTGCTGTGGCTAAGAATAAACATCCTCGACAAACAATCTTCGAAATGTCCTGCGTTGTATCTGAAATGCATACATATTGACTTCATTTGCAAGGCTCCGTAAAATGTTCCATACTTCTTGACCATTAAATGCGAAAATCCTATGCGCCACTTGACACACGGCTAAAGATCATAGAGAGGGTGTGAGGCGAAACCACAAGGTCATGACGAAATATTGCACGTATTTTGATTGTGTTCCAATGTGATTTTCTTCTTATTTTTCTTCGTCTTTCATTTGTTACATGACTACCGATTCGACTACTGGACAGACAGACAAACCAACCAACCAACAACAGAATAAACAAACATTCTTGTCTTCAACATTTCCTGCAAAAATAAAAAAAACCCAATCCATTCTCTCCCTGCCGTAGGTATGTATGTATGTATGTTTGTGTACTTCAGAAAACATGTTAAACATTCTGTTTGCCGAAAGCCATAAAAGAATTTCTTCCATCATTTCTGTTTGGATTCTGTTGTGACATACCTTGGCCAAATACTTGCAGGCATTTTATGTAGGTTGATTTTTGTGTGCGGACTGATAGATGGATGATGAGTCGTGGGTGTTAGTCGTAGCCAGGGATAAACATTAAATCAATTTCATCATCTATTTGAAGTTCAATCATTGTACGACACAGGCCAAAAGAGGACAGACACTACGGCCATAACAATAACAACTAAAAGTTTCATCGCAAATATTTGGTTAAGGGGCGAACATAGAAAAAAACGTTGCTATTTATTTAGAATACTCTCAAAAAATTACACAGAAAAAGGTAAAATTGTCCTAAGATTATGTTAAAACATTTTCTACAGAAACATTGTGGAAACAATTTCATTTTCTGCGCCTTCAACATCTTAATTATAAAAAGATTACATTTAACTGATAAGAAAAAGAAAGATATGTCCGAAGCAAAGAATAATGGAATATTTAATAACGTTCAAAAATAATAGTTAGGAATATAGAATTGAGGTCAAATTTATTCAAGCTGTTTTGGTGTTTGCAATTTTCCGCATAGGTTTCGTTTCTTAAAAAATGGATGAAACAAGTACAAATTCGTCAGTAGAAATTAGCGTGTACTTACTTAGCTGGCCCATTACAGAACATTTGTTCCATAGATCGAACTAAGAAAAGATTTCCAATTCTCTCTGTTTAGTGTTTCGCTTTTTGGAATACCGCGCCTTGTCATCTCTTCATTTACTTGTTTACGCCATCTGTTCTTTGCTAGCCAACGCAATCGCTGCATCTCGATACGTTTAACTATATTGATGTCGTTGTATAGCAGATACAGCTCGTGGTTCATACGACGTCGATATTCACCGTCAACGCAGATTGGACGTAGATTTTTCGAAGAAATTTTCTCTCAAACACTCCAAGCACTGCAAGTACCCAGGCTTCGGAACCATACATCAGCACGGGTAGTATCAGTGTTTTGTAAAGCGTTATTTTTGTTTGATGAGTTGTGGCTTTGAAGTGCTTACTTAAGCCAACGTTGCATCTGTTTGCCAATACAATTCTTCTTTTTATTTCACAACTGATGTCGTTTGTTGTGCTTACGGCGGTGCCGAGGTATTCGAAATCTTTTACTACCTCAAAATTATAGGAACCAACTTCAACAGTTGGTCCGATCTCAATGGACGCATTGCGCGTCCACACCATCAGCTTTGTCTTCTCGCCGTTTGCCGCCAGACCAACTTTAACAGATTCTCCTTCGACCTTCATAAAGGTATCGGTTACTTCTTTTACTGATCGTCCAATGATGTCTATATCATCAACATAAGCAAGTAACATGTGGCTATTGGTGTAGATTGTGCCACTTCTTTTGACGTTTTCCTCTCGTATAACCTTTTCTAGCAAGGTGTTGAAAAGATCAAACGAAAGGCTGTCTCCTTGCCTGAAACCTCTTTTGGTACAAAACTCTTCGGAGAGGTTCTTTCATATTTTAACTGAAGATCATGTGTCAGTTAGAGTCATTTTACAAAACCGTATGAGCTTTGCGGGGATACCAAATTCAGACATTGCTTAGAATACCTTTAAAGGTAGCGGGCTGTCGAATGCTGCTTTATAATCGACAAAAAGGTGGTATGTGTCGATCTGCATCTCTTGGGTCTTTTCCAGGATTTGCCGCAGGGTAAATATCTAGTCAATGTTGAACTTGCCAGGTCTAAAGCCGCATTGGTGCGGTCTCATTATTTCGTTGACCATGGGCTTTAGTCGTTCGCACAATATCCCTGACACTATCTTGTAGGCGATAGGGAGAAGACATATGCCCCTATAGTTGGAGCATAAAGCCTTATCTCCTTTCTTATGGTTGGGTCACAGGATACTCAGGTTCCAATCGTCGGGTACGCGTTCTTCCTGCCAGATGGAGTTAACTAGCTGATGCATACACCTTATCAGCGTGTCGCCTCCGGTTTTAACCAGCTCGGTTGGTAGGCCATCAGTTCCTGCTGCCTTATTATTCTTCAGCCGGTTTATTACTGTCTTTACCTCATCTTGGCCGGGTGGTATATGTTCAATACCATCTTCTGGCATTGGATCTGCGGTATCTTCATCGACTTGGCTACTAATGGATACCAACCGTTTGGAAAAGAGGCTCTTTCCATATCCTAAGCACACTATCTGTATCAGTTACACAGATTACCCTGCTGGTGCCAGTTCCAAAGCCATCAGTTTGATGTTTCACTCTTTGGTGGAATTTTCGGACTTCATTCTGTCTCCTGTACATCTCGATTTGTTCACACTCCCGCTTTTCCATTTCTCTCTTTTTCCTGCGGAAAAGACGTTTCTCCTCTCTCGTTTTCTCCCGATACCTCTCTCGTGCGCTACGCGTTGCTACTGATTGTAAAGTAGCCCTATATGGCGCATTTTTCTCTTCGGTAGCAGCACGATACTCCTGGTCATACCATGGATTCCTTGGTGGAGGTATCTGGTATCCAAGTACTGATTTTGCGGCTGTTTGCATGGAGTGGACAATGTTTTGCCATTGTCCTGATATGTTATCGAGACGAGGAGTGCTTTGATTAAGCAGTTTAGCCAGTTGAGTGGAATATGCTGTGGCTATCTGTTGTGATTGCGGCTTACCGATGTCCAACTTCCGTTCGCACTTTGCTTGCTACGTTTAATTTGGTACGTACCTTTTCTGCAACACCACGGACCACTACCTGTCCGAGTCTATGTTTGCACTTCGGATCGTACATCCAACACGCTTGATGCATGTCTTCCATCTATCACAACGTGATCAATTTGATTTCTTGTTCTTTGATCTAGCGACGGCCAGGTGCCCTTATGAATATCGAAATGCTTAAATCTGGCAGTGCTAACTACCATGTTTGTTGCAGCTGCAAAGTCTATCAGCCTTATACCATTGTCAGATGTTTCACTGTGGAGACTGAATTTCCCGACTGTTGGGCCAAAGATATTCTCCTTCCCAATTTTGGCATTAAAATCGCCTAGTATAATTTTAATGTCATGGGCAGGGCAACGGTCATAAGTTTCTTCTAAGCGCTCGTAAAATATATCTTTGGTCTGTTCGTCCTTGTCTTCAGTGGGAGCAAATAAAGCATATGTTGAAGAATTTTGCTTTTAATCGAATTGCAGCGAGTCTTTTATTCACTGGGATGAAGCTGGAGACCAGATGTTTTAACCTCCGACCAACTAAAAATCCGCAATCCGTCATTGCAGCTATAATACAGTGCGTCACCTTTAGGAGTTGTTGTGACGCCTTTTCCGTTTCATCGTATTTCCTGTATGGCAGTAATGCCGGCCTTGTAAATTTCAAGTACATCTGCCAATGCGTAAACTGCACCTTCTCTATAAAGAGTGCGAACATTCCAGGTGCAGATTCGCAGATCATGGTCCTTAAAACGTTTGCGGGGTTCGTCAACTTTAGAGGGGTTTGTTTTTCTTTTCTTTCGTTTGGAATAGCAAAAATTCCCACAAAACAGAATTTTGGTGGAGAGCTAGGGTTTGTCCTAAAAGTCCCCATTAATTACATATGTGCAAAAACAGTTATTTGGGTCAAAGATCAAAATTTAGTGATTTATTAGATTTTCTGATATTTTTCCTGAAAACGGTAGGTCTAATCAAAAAGTGCCTTGAGCAAATATTGTAGACAGAAAAATTTTCCAAAAGTTTGGTCTTTATAATTTTTTTTCTAGAAGTAGCCATTCTTGAGATATAGCACTTCTAATGAACACCTTATTTATGTGCACTTATAAGGAAAATACGCACATATTCAGGTGAAACGGCTAAAATAACAGGAGTAACCGGGTCTGTCCCTCAAAAATATATTTATATGTTTCCTTGAAGTTTAACAAAAATTCCTAAAAATCGGCGCGTGTTTAGTAGAGTTGTTCCATGTTTGAGTAATTTTATGAACAAACAGCCCATTTAAACCTCTTGTGTAATCGGAAGCCCAACGAAAACTCTCAGATTTCTTGGAATTTTTGTCAAAAAATAGAATTTGTTGTTCTAATTACGGAAATGTATAATTTTCATGTGCGGCGGATCTTGTTCTTCAGTTATTTGACTCGAAAGACCAGATTTAAAACCGTGTTAGACCCGGTTCTCCTGAACCGAACTGCATCTTTTAAAAGCTTATGGAAATACCTAACACATGGCGTTGTTATTTTAACCGGTCCGCTTCACGCTTATATCACGATATCTCAAGAATGGTGACTCTTATTGAAATTCATAAAGATCAATTTCGTAGATAATTTTTAAGCCTACAACTTTTACTTTAGTCGATTTCTTATAGGTCTTACCGTTTTTGAGAAAAATCTAAAACAAAAAATAGCTGAATAAGGCCACCAAATTAATTCTAATGCCAAACCCTAGCTTTCCTCCCAAATTTAGTGTGGAAATTTTTGCTATTTTATCCTCATACGCATGTCTGTTTGACTGGACTAATGGGGAAAATGAAATGTTGCGTGGTCATATGTTCCTTTTTATTCCTTTGCGGGGGCCGGGCCACAGCACAGTTATTCCATCTATTGTATTTAATTCCATTCCAACTTTTACCAATACTCGCTGTTTCCGTCTGGACAGATATTCTTAAAGTGTTTGAAGATTTATTTCTCTGGCGAGTTCGACTCATGCACCCACTTGTTAACATTGTATGTAGCTTTTCCCGGATGTAGCCTATTTGAGTATGAATGTTTCCAGCGTAGATTTTTAGGCTTTTGTGGAGTAGTTAAAATGAAAAGCGGACCTAATCCTAAAAGTCTTTACAAATAACCATAATCCAGGAGGAATATTCAAATCTGAATTGATTCTCGCCAAACGAAATAGCTTTCCTTCTGTGGACAAAAAAATCCTCAGTTTTTATACCCTCAGCATTTATGCTAACGAGGGTATATACACTTTCATATGGGCAAAATGTGCCTTTAGAAATAATGGTTTTAGACCCCAATTATGTTTGGACGAAATGTGTTTCAGACAATTTGGAGTTGATTTAGCCATGTCCGTCCGTCTGTCTGGCTGGAGCGCACGATAACTCTCGAACGGATCAACCGATTCGGTCCAAAATTTGGCTTTCGTAATATTTTGTCCAAACTTAATTTAAGTTCGAAGATGGGTTATATTGGTCCACTTCTTCCGGTACCTGCCCCACAAAAGTTCGGAACTCTTCGAAAATTTGTGCGCACGATGACCATTGGCCATTTGCACCAGAATCGTGAAATTTCCACCACACTTAGATAATGTTACAATATGGACTCAATCGGTCCTCTCCTTCGGGTACCTCCCACACAAAATTTCGGAAAAGTTCAGTTTAGGGCCTGCTCTCGAATCGCTCTGATTTTTGTTGTAGCAACTTATATTCACTGCCCCCCCATACGACGGTACAAGTTTCATCAGAGGCAAGTCCATACTTCCTGAGAAAATAGCCTGAAAGGTGCAAAAAAGCCCTATGACACCGTGTGTAGTGGTTGGAGCGAAGATAACTCTCGAACGGATTTGCCGTTTCTGTCCAAAATGTGACCTTCGTAATATTTTGTGCAAACATAGTTTAAGTTCGAAGATAAATATCGGTCCACTCCTTCAAGTACCTCCCCCACAAAAGTTCAAAAATGTTCGGAAAAATTTTTCGTACGGTAACTCTTGAAGGAAGTGGCCGAATTGGTCTATACTTTACAAATCCTAATATATCTACCAGGTATAGGTCAGGTTCGAATATGGACTATATTTGTCTACTCCGTCGGGTACCTCCCACACGCATTTTTGGATAAATTCACTTTAAGACCTGCTTTCGGATAACTTTAGTTTTTGTTGAAGCAACTTGCATTCGCTGCCTCAAATACGACAGTAAACGTTTTTTTCAGGGGCAAGTCCATACCTCTTGAGAAAACAGCCCGAATGTTGTAAAAAACTCCTACGGCACCATATGTAGTGACTGGAGAGCTCGAACCGAATACTGCGTTCGTCCACACTCTGGATATCGTAATATTTCTTCGAATATTAGATAAATTTCGAAGGTGGAAGGAGGGGACCTTCCGATACCTGCCCCACAAAAGTTCAAAAATATTCGCAAAAATGTTACTCTAAATATTGTCGAAACTCAGCTTAAAAAAAAACCTATCTATCGATATCCCCGCAAATTTTTGAGCTTAAATCCAATCCATATTGTTTTGAGAACCCATTTGATTGCTTGAGTGGAGTATTCCCCCATTGGCTCAACTTCATTTATCGCTACCAATATCATGATTTCATCCCGGCGAAGGGAACTATTAATTGGCTTCTCAGTTTTTGAAATTATGCCTTTTTTTAGCGAAAAACCGAACTCTTTAAGTGTCTAGTATTCCCATATGAATGAGAATCACACTCAATTTTCTGCTTTTCTAAAGAAACACCAAAATCAAAATATTCTGCAACATGTCAGCACGTATCAACTAAGAATTCATCGAATTCTGTGAGTTGAAAAGAACATCACCACAGTTGCCTGTGAGGTTGTTGTTGGAATTTTGTTTTTAACAAATTTCCATTTGCGCGTGCCTCCGCTGTTTTTTTGTTTGTTTTGTTTATTGTTGAAGATTCAATCTCATTTGATTGCTTAAGTAGATTATTCCCCCATTGGATCAACTTCATTTATTACCCTCTATTGAAAACCCCCTAAATACGTAAGATTTTTTTGGAAAAAAGTATTTCAATCCACACAGGATGAGGATATATCTCTGTCGGCAATGTCGACTGATATTTTTTACTTGTTACGATACTTGTATACGTTTTGATGTACCCCTCATAGAACGATACATCCTAATTTTCGGTATATTGATGGTTTTAGCCTTATTACAACACCGAAATGACTGCATGAGGGTATAAAATTTTCCATTTTTGAAGGTTGTGGCCTCATTTCTCCACCGAAATAGCTGATATTTGGTATTAGGTCTTTTATAGAGGTATGAAATATTCCACCCGAAATTTGCGGCATAGGTCGACGACCTCAGGTAGCCCCCTAGGACGGTCTCAATATACCACCGATATGATTGAAATTTAGTATTTATGAGTATAAGTTCATGTCTTCAAATAAATAGCCCTCGGCATTTTGAAGGTTGTGCCATCAATATCCCTTCGAAGTGGATGAAATTTAATAAATATGGACTTTGTCTCCGTTGGTGGTATAAAACTTTCCAACTGAAAATTTCCGGTATTGTTCCATGTTTTTATTTAGCCCCTATAGAAAGGTCCCTCCCAATTTTTGGTATTTTGAAAGTTTTAGCCACAGTATTCAACGGGAATAACTGAAATTTGGTATTTAGTCTTCGATGGAGTTACGAAACTTTCCTCCAGAAATTTATCGGTACAGGTCAACGTTTTATATAGTCTCCATAGAACGGTGCTCCCGATGTTGTTAACTAACCAAATCCAGTATATCCAGGTTTAGGTATAGTCGGTGTTGCCAAATGTTATGTATTTCGGTCAATTCGGAAAATTGTAGATATTGCTCCATGTTTTGGGAAGAACAACGATGTCGCCCCATATGAGCTGTTTTGAAGGGAGTGTTATCAGTTGGGATATATGTTCTACACCTGCATTAAAAGGAAGAGTTTAATAATTTCATAAACAAAATTAAACTAATTGTTCCTATTCACTGCAATACAGTTTTTGTTCGAGGGTAGAGATGGGGGGGTGCCTAAAAAATTAGGCACGAACATGCACGAACACGGACCAAAATTTTTATGCACATTCACTCACAAACACGGCGTTTTTTGAGAAGGCACGAACACGCACACTCACGCACGAAATTACAACAAAAGAGAAATCGATATAGGTGTACATTTATTTGTTCAAAAATATATATTCATATGAAGTTTTTGATTTCCTTTATTTTTGGCTGTGGTGATGCTGCTCATCAACAAAACATTTCAGTATATTTTCTGATTTTTTTTCGACCAACGGCTCCAGAGCGCCTTAAAAAAGTCGAGTTCTATGAAAACTATATGCAAAGAAATACTCATAACTTCTTTAATATTGGTCCAATTTGAAAAAATCTTTTTTTTTTTGTTTGTTTTGTTGTATTTAATAAAAAATAGAAAACAATTTGGAACAGTGGAATTGGATTCAATTTTCTCGATTCCATATTTAAAATCAATTTTTAACAATGACCCTTAGATTTTCTTGGTTTTTTTTTGTTTTTGTATAAAACTACGATCAGTTACAAAAATTTCAAGTCCTATTTGGTAGTGGGATTCGAATGAAAACTATTTTATCTTAATTTTTTGAAATTTGTCAATATAATTTTTCCGACAATTTTGCCTTTTTTAGGCGAAGATCAGTTTTAGTATTAATTTTTTAATTAATTTCTCGTAGGATTCGAGCTTGATGATCAATAATAAAAGTGAAAAAGGAAGCCCAACGATTCGAACCCACACACCCACCACTATGTGACATGACATGTTTCGCCTTTGGTGGGACGGCTTCGCTATCATCTAACTTTTCCTCTTTCAAATGAAATTTGTTTTTTACAACGCTGAATATTTTTTCAATCATTATATGGCTTTCATGACCAACGCTTAGCGTAGTCTTTGAAATTTTTCCTTTACCAGGGTGAAACATTTGTTATTTTACCAAAAAAAAATTAAAAAATATTTTTTTAACATTTGTTTTGTTGTTTTATTTAGGAATTTATCTTAAACATCGTAAAAACCGAGATATTTTGAGATTTCGAAAATGGATTAGCTATTACTATACCAGCCGGACAATAAACTAACTAAGCTGATGATTAAAATACTACAGCTCGGGGATTGTATGACTGAGAATCCGAGCCAAATAATCCACCAAATATTAAAGGGATTTTTTGCCAGAAGATTATTATTTAGATACGAAAGAGGATTTGAATATGAAATACGTAATGTGTAAACAAATCGCGGGAAAAAAACTTCATTCAGTAATACCCACTGAGCTGGTACACCAATTTCTAAACCATTCTTAAAACCGCAAAATAAAGATGTTTTTAAGATGTTTACGATAAATTCCTAAATAAAACAGCAACACAAATGTAAATAAATGAAACGTATTATGTTTTTGGTAAAATAAGATTTTTTGCGCAGTAGTATATAGGAAAAACGTTATTGAAAAATGTAAAAAAAATTAGAAAAAATAGTTATTATTCGAATCCCACTACCAAGTAGGACTTAAAATTTTTGCATTGATCGTAGTTTTATACAAAAAATTTTCAAGAAAATCAAAAGGGTCAATCATTATTAAAAATTGATTTTAAATATTAAATCGCGAAAATTGCATCCAAGCCGACTGCGCCAAAATTTTTTCTATTTTTTATTAAATACTCGTAGGTGATACAACAACAAAACATTCTAAAAAAGATTTTTTTAAATTGGACCAATATTAAAGAAGTTATGAGTATTTCTTTGCATATAGTTTTCATAGAATTCGACCTTTTCAAGGCGCGAAATCCCTGGAGCCGTTGGTCAAAAACAATCACAAAATATACGGAAATGTTTTGTTGATGATCAGCATCACCACAGCAAAAACTAAAGAAAATAAAAAACCTCTTATTGAAAAATTGTCCGAGTTCACTCAGAGAAATCCCCATATGTACTTCTAATTTTTCTATTCTTATTTAAAAACATTATTTTGTCCAAGATAGAACTCAAAAGTCTAGTACGTCTTTCGTTATTAAAGCCAAAAATTTCCTGGCTAATTGTTTTGAATATTTTCGATTAGACTGTTTCCAAAATGTAAAACATCAGTCTGGCTAGATACGGCACTCGACAATACGTATCAATTTCTGTATTAATTGGAGACTTTTTCATTTTTCGTCTTTTTGCCATTTTGATCCAAAAACTCTGAAAATTCTTGTAAATGTGGCATTGTAATTTCCTGCTCATCATTAGAAAAATTCTACGTTCTCACTTTGTATACCAAGTAACATTGCTTTTACATTAGCTAATAATAAATTCGCCTCCTTAGACGGCGGAAATAAAAATGTCCCTATAAGATGTGCCATTGTTTGTACAAATCGTTTAAGAAATGATTGTTTAGTTTTAGCTTTCAAATCTTCCATGAATTGAGTCAATGGTATTAATTGAGCAGGCTTTCAAAAGGTTTTTAGACCAAAGGGCAAATATGTGCATAGTAGGGTACTTTTCCGAGCTTAATTTTTCGGAACACTCTTTGAATATTTTATGAAAACCCAATAGAGGTTCTAGCAAACTTAAAGTCAGATATACGATCCAACTCTTTCTTTTTTAGGAAAATACTCTTATTAATCTCACTCTGGGTTTGGTATATGCTCTCAAGCAACGTGTTCTTATATCTTGTTTTAACATTTTCGACAATTTGTTGTTTAGCTCCGAGTGTTTAAAAAATCTTACAAGGTTTTTTGGGCAGTCAATCCCAGTTCGGGAAAAGATGTTTTTCAATAACATCATCTATAACAGATAATACAGTCAGATAAACATCTGATTTGCAGAGAGAGTATATTGCGTTAACCCTCTGGGTAGTTTTTGTGTTTGCTTCTCTCATGAACAAAACAACTTGCAAACAAACATCATCTTTTTTTACTCATACTCTGGCCTCTCCATAACAAAACGGCAATAAGTACCAGACTACAAAAACGAAGCAAATAATTGTAGGCATTTTTTGGTCGGTTTTATATTCTTGTTCGATTTTCGTGTTTTATATGGTCTCTTGCACGACTTCTAAAGGGAGACCAAAAACTTAGCACGATCGTGTCACATAGTGCAGATCGTGTTTAGTCGTGTCGTGCAAAACCGTGTCTAACAAAAAAACACGATCACGCACGGCCAAAAATTTATTCCGGCACGACACGCACAAACACGGCGTTTTTCGAGAAGGCACGAACACGCACTACTCACGGCACGACACGCTCGGTCCGGCCGAACTTAACGCCGTTCTTACTTGTTCTCCTTATGAACCGTAAAAAATAGCCAAAATAATTTGAGTTTTGAAAAATTTGCATCTTTAAATTCTTAAAATGATGATATGATTTTTTTCCACTGTGCATCGTAGGAAGGGCCACTGCGGGAATGTTTCCACCCTGCGGTTCATTATTGAAGCATGTTTGGTGTTTGTCAATGTTTGTATGTTTTCATCCAGATCTCAGACTCGTGTTCGCCCTGTAACCGTGAGATGCCGGAGCCATCATTTTTCGTGAGGAAGTTTTGTACCAGTGGGGCGTCCCATTGCCAAGTTACAGCCAATTCGGCCTAAAAATGAAGGTAAAATCCTCATAATACTTGAAATCGGGTGGTACCGCAATAAGGGGGCTATATCAAAGCCTGGACCTATGTTCATTGGAAATCCCAAATGCCAAATGGCAGCTAATGAAAAGCAATTTAAATAAAACACCGTTAAAACACTATAAAAATGGACCAATATTGGTTTTGATTCCATATTCATGTATTGTCATCTAAATCTGAAAAGTGTGCAATGTTTCAGTTCGATTGGTCAACTGCAACTGTTTTAAAAATGAGTTACCAGAATTGAACTAAACGGACACCAAAGCAACTTAAATAAACACTGTAAAAATAAATTTATCGGGTATCTTCCTGGTATTTACTCATGTTTTGGGTAAACATTTGTCTATCTAATTAAAAATCACGATCGATTTTCATTAGTGTATTAGTTATTTTTACCACCATGGTGCGATGGTAAGGACATTCGAATTGAATGCTGAATGTACGGGTTCAATATCCAATTCAAATACTAAATGTCCGGTTCAATTTCAACGGTAGCAAAAATACCCTACAGCGTAATATAGGCGACATTTTCTGAGTATTTCTCTCATGTAAAAAAAATCTCTTTCTCGATTTCAATACCAACGTCTAATATACCTGATAAGCTTCTGAAACCACCAGCAAGGAGATCGTAGCATATTTGTTATTTTTACGGGACTTCAAATGATATAATTTTTCAATACAACTCCTTAGGTCATTATAGGTAAACTTATTAGGAAAATAGTAACATTTTATATAAAATTATCGTAAAACTAAAAACAAGTAAAAAAGTATCAGTCGGCTTTGCCGACAGAGATATACCCTCAGCCTGTGTATATTACAATTTTTTTTTCCAAAATACGTATGTATTTACGGGGTTTTAAAAATTTTGGGAGTTTGAACCGACAAAAATGTTGATTAGCATTTAAGATCAAAAGTTTTGCGGAGGAGATACTAAAAGGAATGGATCGACATTGACCGTTATGGAAGTGGATCTCCAGCCACAACATATGGTGCCATAGGGGGTTTTTACATTCTTCGGGCTGTTTGCTCAAGAGGTATGGACTTGCCCCTAAAATAACTTTTACCATCGTAATTGAGGCAGCGAATGCAAGTTGCTTCAACAAAAATCAAAGTGATTCGATATGTGGTCTAGAAGTGAACTTATCCGAAATTTTGTGGGAGAGGTACCGGATAGAGTCCACAAATAAAGTTCATATTTGAACCTGATCTATATCTGGTAGGTATATTAGGATGTGTAAAGAATATACCAATTCGGCCACTATCTTCAAGAGTTACCGTACGAACAATTTTTCCGACGATTTTTGAACTTTTGTGGGGGGGGGGGGGTACCTGAAGGAGTAGACCGATATGGCTTATCTTCAAACTTGAACTATGTTTGAACAAAATATTACTAAGGCCAAATTTTGGACCGAATCGGCAGATCCGTTTGAGAGTTATCTTGCGCTGCAACCACCTCACATAGTGTCATAGGTGTTTTTTTGCAACTTTCAGGCTATTTTCTCAGGAAGTATGGACTTGCCCCTGATGAAACTTGTACCGTCATATAGAGGGCAGTGAATAAAAGTTGCTAAAACAAAAATCAAAGCGATTCGAGAGATGGCCCTAAACTGAACCTTTCCGAAATTGTGTGGGAGGTACCCGAAGGAGTGGACCGATAAAGTCCATATTGAAACTAAGTCTGGTACACATTTCACTATGGGCAAAGTATGGACCAAATCGGTTACTCCCTTCAAGAGTTATCGTACGTACAAATTTTCCGAACATTTTCGAACTTTTGTGGGTGAGGTACCGGAAGGAGTGCACCAATATAGCCCATCTTCGAACTTAAACTAAGTTTGGGTAAAATATTACAAAAGCCGTAATTTTAACCGAATCGGTTTATCCGTTCGAGAGTTATCGTGCGCTCCAGCCAGACAGACAGACAGACGGACGGACATGGCTAAATCAACCCCAAATTGTCGGAAACACATTTCGTCCAAACATACTTGGGGTCTAAAACCATTATTTCGATGAGGCACATTTTGCCCGTATGAAAGTGTATATAACCTCGTTAGCATAAATGTTGAGGGTATAATTAACTATTCCTTACAGCTGAATGTTTGCAACATTCTCAACTATTCTGTCTTATATTGAATTTCATGAAAATTTGACAGTAATATTTCGTATTAACTTGTAGGAGACTAATATGTAAATTTGGGATGTGACTTTGCTTCAATATTGACATCAGATGAATTCATAAATCTCTAATGGGATTCAACACTTTGACTGACCGTAAAAACTAGAACCTTCAAGTTTGAAGTCTTCAACGATTCGTTAACTCAATTTCATATTTTGGTATTTAGAGGTCCGATATTTCGCATAAAAAACAAACATTTTACAGACAGATTGACTTTTAACATTTTCATACAACCCTAAGTAAAGCCTTACTAAAAATCTCTAAACCCAGAGTTTTGATTTATTGCTTTTTAACCAATAGTTATTTTTTGAGTGTATTTCCGGATGGCTTAGAAAATGATATTGACTTGTTATAGAAAATTATTTGTTTGTTGCAAATCACGTCCGTTTCCCTCTGTTTGTTAAGGAAATAAAACGCATACAACCACACGAAGAACACGAGACGTGTTCCTGTGCAAATACACATACACACACCTACACATTTTCGAATTCCAACATGAACGAAACTTTAACACATAAATGTCCTTTAGCTATTTCAATTTAGTAGCTTCTAGAGTTAAACAATGGATGGCTGTGTTCAATTTTAATAGAAATTTAAATTATTTTTATATATGTTAAAAGAATAGATTTAGATTGAATTCAAAAAGAGTGATCTATTTGTATTTTTGTTGAAATAAATGAAAAATAATACGATATTAAAAAACCTATATTAATTTACAATTTCGAAATTTGAATTCCTCTTGATGTAGTTTAAGCCATTAAATAATGATTGAGATAGCTTTTGATTTTTAACGCTCAACTCCAGCGCATTTGGGTCTACTTAGAGGGTCTACTTTTATTAAAAGATTCATACCTTGCAATAGGTTAATAGAAGTAGACAATTGGGACTACGTTGAGATGGAGTACAGAAATAAGGCCCCATGAAATAACACCCCAAACGGAAATGAAAATGGACCCCAATTTTTGGGGTGTTTTTTTCAATTTGAAAATTGGCCCCTATACAAAAAGACCCCAAACTAGTAAATTTGGCCCCCAAAAATATTACATTTATGCCCCAAAATGTCATTGGGGCCAAAATGCACTTTTGAAATTGGGGTGCATTTGGCAAATGCAATATCAATCCAAAAACCGAAAATACAATTGGGCCCCTAACTATCCATTTACGCTCCAAAATATTTATTCACTTAAATTTGGGGTGAATTTAAGGCCCTTAATTTGGGGTGTATTTTCAAAAAAAAAAATTTTTAAAGATATTCATTCAATAGGTTGTAATATGTAACTAATTGATGGTTATATTTTTTTATAATTTTAACATATTGAAACTTCTAATCTCCATTTTTTTCTAATTCTGTATGAATGGATTTTTTCAAAAATATTTTTCAATTTAAGGAAGTACAAAGTTTTTGTAAACATATTCAATTCTTTTCTAAAAACGTAAAGCGCCACAAGCAAAATATTTTTGAAAAAAATCGCGCGAATATTTTTATAATTTTCTCTTATAAAACCGAAAATTCTAAGCTAGTGTTGATAGCTTCGTCATACTCGTGCGCATTGTTCTACTATTAATCACAAAATGATAACAACAGGGAAAATAATTAGAACGTTTGAAATTAGAATCTTCCATAAATAGGCATTAAACGACAATTGTCTCTGAGTTTGGTTTGTTCTATGTTGTGTTAACATCAAAAGTCATGGCCCAAGAATATTTTCCAATTTTTTCAGAAAATCTAAACTTTTCTTCGATTTTTTCCAGAATTTCTCTCCGCATTCGGACCGATTTTCTTCAAAAAATCTAAATTTTCCAGAATTTTTTTTTCGAATTCGAACTGATTACTGTCAATAATTTGATTTTTTCCAAGAATATACTTCCGAATTTGGACCGAAATCGTCGCGAAACTCTAATATTTTTTTAGAATTTCCTTAAAAAATTCTTTCCGAATTCGGTGACCACGTCCACACAACTTTCGTACCGAATTCGAATACGAATTCGACATCAGAACAGGAAATTTGTTCAGAGATTCTGTCCAAAAAAATATTAGCTGGGGAAATACCTATGGTAAAAATCTGGGTTTCGGAGTCGGGGTATTTTTGGCTCGACTCCAGTTTCTTTCACGACTCCGACTCCGAGCCGACTCCGAGGGTAAATTCCTATACCTCTAAAAATGAATAAAATAGGCATATAGGCATGTTTTTCCTAACATATTCTTTAGAATGTTCATTAATACTCAAAAACAAACCATGAATATGAAGTAACATTCATATTTGTATTATTTCTACTGAATATCATATTGAAAAATGACTACAAAATACAACTTAGGAAGTTTTTGTCAGTTTTAACTTTTTTCCCGAGTATATTCTGGAAAGAACTTTTCCCCATGCGAAAATCTATACGCCTTTAAAATATGTGAAAATGAAGGGCAATACAAATCAAAAAAACAGCATGCCGTCGAAATTATAAGCAATTCATGCCAAAATTTTACAGCGCTTCTACAGCCTTAATGATGACCCCAGTATAAAAACCATTTTTCGTGAAACTTACGAAACTACGAAACTTTTTTTGGTCGATTTGTTCTTCATTTGAAAGAGTATAACGTAAAGTGGGGTACACACGATCAGTTTTGATTGTCAGTTTTGCTCAAATAATCGGTTGCTTGCCAGTGTGGCCGTTCACTTTTGTCAGTCATCAGGAAACCACAAAATATTTTGTGGTTGCTGGACGGTTGGATAGTTATCGATAATTCCGAAGTCAAAACTGATCGTGTGTACCCCGCTTAATATGCTTTCTGAAGTTTTTGTTGAAATATATATTCGAAGTTTTTTGACAAATCGACATCTACGAGCGTTTGTGGTGCCAACTCTAGCCCGAAAACTAATAAACCGTTTGTCATATCGACACCTCCAAATAATAGTATGCTAAGTCTAAAAAGTGAGTTTTGCAGGACATTTTTTTCAACTTCAGTACTATGCTAAGTCAATATTTGTTTATAACTTCTGTTCGGATTGACCGATCATTACCAAAATTTGACAGAATTTAAGTTAAAGGACGTTCGACACCTCCAAAAAAAATAGTTTGCTAATTCTGAACAGTGAGTTTTGCAGGACAAGCTCTAAAAGTTTGGAAATTTCTTTGACCTTCAGTACTATGCTAAGTAAATATTTGTTTATAACTTCTGTTCGGATTGTCCGATTATTACCAAAATTTGACAGAATTTAAGTTAAAGGACGTTAAATATAAAAATGTAAAGAACTTGAAAACATGCTAAGTCGACTTAGCATACTATTGTTTGGAGGCGTCGATATATCGTGTGGGCTTATCAATGACATACAAATCTATTACCATATCGATTCATTTTGTAACAGGTTTTAGATTTTACTGAAATTGTGGGCAGAAAAAGTCAAAATTTAAACTTTTGGTTTAAAAAACTGACGTTTTTGATCATAAAGCTGAGCGGGCAAACAAATTTGAAAAATAAACTCGATCGACAAGTTTCTAGATTTTGATGTCCTTACTAGATTTTTATGGAAGATTGTATCTAATCTTATGTAAAAGCTCTTCAAAATATGATACAGAAATATCAGGTTGTAAAAAAATCATAATCATAATAACCATCCGTATTTCATACATAGGTAATAACATATACGAAATGCACCACAATGTCTTTCGACGGAGTCCAAGTAGGTCTTCTGACAGAAGACTTGTAGGACATATATAAAATGCGTAAAATATTCAATTATAACACGATTGCTATAGAACTTTATTTTTGCTTGTAAAAAAATTAAGGGATCAATTGGACCAAAATATATTTTCCACATAAATTTTGTAATCAATATAGAGTTGAAAAAGTCTAGATTTCAAAGGATAGTAAATATCCTGTCCTCTAACTACCGTTCGCTTATATGTTTTCTTATAGATTTCTTTTCAAATAAATAATGTTTTTTTGAAAAAATGTCTTGTGTCGAATTTAGTGTTATATTTCTATAATGTAGAAAAAAATTGCCCGGATTCGAGTTATTTTTTTCGACTCAGACTCCGACTCCAGGAAATTTGCTCGACTCCGACCCGTAGACTACGACTCCGAAACCCTGATAAAAACCAAATTTCATTCACAATTCCATTTGAAAAAAAAAATAAAAAAAAATTTACGAGCACATCTACGATTTTTGGTATAGAGGTTAAGGAAAGAATTCTGGTTTCAAATTTGTTTGCGTTTACAAAATTGACCGATGCATTGAGAAAATGTTTGCATATCTCAGTAACAGAGTTTGATATCCCTCCGTAGATGCACCCAATTTCTTAATTTTCGCGGAAAATAAAAAAAAAATAAAAAAATCTGGGTGCAAATCCAAATTATACTACCTCAGAGTCCGGATAAACCTCTAAAAATAAGTTAAAAATACGAACAGAATCTAGACAACGCGTAAAAAAATAAGAAACCAAAATTATAAACATTGGCTTTATAAATTGCATATTATAGCAAAAACAAAAGAGAAAAAACTTATTGTTAAAATATTATTCCAATTATATTTTTTGGTTCGTTTAAAAAAAATTAGAAACTAATATTTGGGAGTTCTTCAACTATTTCGCTTAAATCCCATACAATAATTAATGTATACTGCTCAAACTTCATCAAGAAATATGGTTTACCATCGCGAAAGTTTAACTGCTTACTGTGATAATTTATAAGGTTAGGAAATTAAGAGTAATATTGAATAATATTAAAAAGCTTGTTATTCACGAATCAGATTTATTTTTAATATCATCCTACTGCCACAAATTTAGACTAAAACCTAGCCTCTTAAAAACATAAGTCTGCTGTTCCTACCTCACTCAAGTCGAAGCAGAGAGGAAACTTTTAATAAATTTTAACGGTGCCACCCCCTTCACAACTTCAATCCGAAATACCTTGGTATAATTCTTGACAGAACCCTATCTTTCAATAGCCCAAAAACTGAAGAAAAGAAACAATTTAATCCAGAAACTCGCTGGAACAACTTGGGGAGCATCCGAGACTCAAGTCAAGAAAACCACCATTACTGTTAGCTAAGCAACTCTATATCGAGAATTATAATATACAACAAGAATGGTCGATGCGGCGGAATGATTGCGGCCGCAGCAGTCCTCTATTTAATCCTGATAACCGGACAACAGAATTCAACCTTCCCAGAAAAACATGGTGCAACCTAAACCATTTACGTACTTCCACGTACTACGCTAGCTGTGTATGTGGTGCCCCTTCCCAGACTATAGAACACATTATCCACACCTGCCCTATCCTTACATTCCCAGGACGCATTGAGGAAACCCAATCCTTTACACCAGAAGCAATATCCTGGCTCAATTCATTAAATCTTTAAAATCTATATACCTGCTAAAAAAAATTATATAATATATAATTTGTACTAAACTCTGTACCTATCTTCGAAAAATCCATACGCTAAATAAAATAAATAAAGTTGCATCTCACAATGCCAAAAATCTTAAAATGGGTTGAAGGCGCACAATGTGCATACGATTTTTATGAGCATCCGGTTTCATTAGAGTCCATCAAAAATACGTCAATATACACTTATTTCAAATAGATTCTTCAAGAACCGCAGATGTGCCTTCACATTCTACTTTGCGTAAAAGATCCATATTACTCGCGTATTTCTGTAATTTATGACAATCGCGGTTTAGTACGCGAATTTGTCAAAATATATTTTTGCTAATTTTGCTATTTTCAAAGTATTTTATCCGCGGTTTTAGTGGATGAATTCGATCGCGGAAGGCCTCATTAGATCCGTCGAGTAAAAAAAAACTAAATTCAAGCAGGGCTCAAAGGAAATTGAATGACACTTGTAAATTTTAAACGCAAAATTTAGATTTTTTTTTTAAATTCACGCATCAAATGTTGGCCTTTAGACTCCAATTACTAGGATACTGTAAGGGGCACACTCACGAGGTATACACCAAACAACGTAAAATCACGAGTTCTACAATCCTATTATGAGTTTGGAAAGTTATCTTGTTGCTCGTCCGGATTATTAAAAAAAAATCAAAAACACCGAAATTCCGGCTTCAAATTGTCAGCATCAATTTTAGGTGGATGCAGTGGATATATCGAAAAATCATACATTAGTATCATGTTGCCCGTGGAGTATTCTGTGATTCTTAATTCGGGCATAATTCTATAAAATGTACGGTTAATGCCCGTAATTTCTAGCCCTAGGTAACCGGATAGGTAGCTACCTATTAGTTATCTTTACCTATGCGTTTGGTAATTTCTACGTACCATTTAGCGAGGCGTGTAAATTTTGAAAACTTGTGGTAACATTGGAGACTTTCATTCATGATTTCGTAAAAACTTTGCCACATGTAAGTGTTTTACAATTTTTAACACATTGGCAACGATCAACCAGGCAAAATCCTTGGTGTAAGTAACACGGCCGTTTTCGACCCGGTAACGTTACCTACACAGAAAAAAAACAAAAGTATGAATTTTTTTACTAATTCCGTTCATAATTTGAACGTACCTCTTTTAAAGTGAATGGACAATTTTTTTTACTCATGCACACAATACTATTTTTGCAAAAGTATGAATGCTTTTCTAAAATACAAGAATAAATCGACGCCTCCAAACAATAGTATGCTAAGTCGACTTAGCATGTTTTCAAGTTCTTTGCATTTTTATATTTAACGTCCTTTAACTTAAATTCTGTCAAATTTTGGTAATGATCGGACAATCCGAACAAAAGTTATAAACAAATATTTACTTAGCATAGTACTGAAGGTCAAAGAAATTTCCAAACTTTTAGAGCTTGTCCTGCAAAACTCGCTTTTCAGAATTAGCAAACTATTATTTGGAGGTGTCGAACGTCCTTTAACTTAAATTCTGTCTAATTTTGGTAATGATCGGTCAATCCGAACAGAAGTTATAAACAAATATTTACTTAGCATAGTACTGAAGTTCAAAAAAATTTCCAAACTTTGAGAGCTTCTCCTGCAAAACTCACTTTTTAGACTTAGCATACTATTATTTGGAGGTGTCGAAATGTCATAGTTTCTCCTACGTTAACCACTATTTTCTGGCAAAACCGGTTTTTGTGCTTTGCCTACAAAGATATGGTGGATTTGCTTCTATTGTTTTTGTCTTTCCTCCCCTCCATCGTATCTACACGCACATTGACTGCGTGTCAACAAAGCACAACAGCCTAAAGCCACCATAGATTTCGTTTGTTTTCGGAAGACACTCACCATATCAATAGCATTAATTCGCAAATACAATTTTTAAATTACTTTAATATAAATGCAACATCTATAAGTTCAAGCTAGTGCTGTTGAACTCAGTATGTATGTACGTATGGTTCACATTGTTCTGATTTACAAGATACATAATTAATTAGAAAAATCAGTTATAAGAGAACCCTTTAAAAGAACTGGAATTACAAAATTAAATAAAAAACAACTAATTTGAAAATAAAATAAAAAAAATAGTTTCAAAATAAAATAAAAAAAAAACAAAATTTGTATAGAAAAAATAAATTTTTGAAAAATATAAAAAGAGTTTTGGAATATAAGCAATTTTTTTTTAAAGAAGATTATTTTGAAATAAATGAATTTGTTCATATTTTGCAAAATAGAATACATATATTACATATTTATGATTCATTCAAAAAAGAAACCGGTATTTATTACTTTATGAACTAGGTTCATAAAATACAAAAATCTGAACATTGGAAAATTTTTTTGAACACAATTCATATTTTTAATGATTTTTTTTTCTGTGTATGCATTGAAATTATGACATTTTGCTTACACGGGGGATATCTACTCTCATAGATAACTTCGTGTAGAAATTAGGGGCATAAGCCAGAAATAGGAAGGGAACATAAAGCAAGTAAAAAAGTTTCAGTCGGCTTTGCCGACAGAGATATAACCTCAGCCTGTAAAAGAGTATCAGTCGGCTTTGCCGACAGAGATGTACCCTGTGTGGATTGAAAATTTTTCAAAAATTTGGGCGTATGAACCGGCAAAAGTATGAATTGGATTAAAGCTCAAAAATTTGCGGGGATATCGATAGATAGGGTTATCATAGGTTTTTTATCACACTTTCCTACGAAAAACATAATATCGCTGTAAACAGGGCCACTAAGACTAGGGTAACCTTCGGTTAAGTGTCCAAAGGATCGTCGAACCACACAAAAATTTTGGATTGGACAGATTGGGCCAAATTTGAACATAAAATAAGTTTCGACAATGTTTAGAGATCCAAAAAAAATATTGCAATATCCAAAGTGTGGACGAACGCAGTATTCGGTTCGAGCTCTCCAGCCACTACATAGGGTTCCATAGGGTTTTTTTGATACTTTCGGGCTGTCTTATCAAGAAGTGTGGACTTGCCCTGAAAAAACTTTTACTGCCGTAATTGAGGCAGCAAAATCAAGTTGCTTCAACAAAAATCAAAGTGATTTGAAAGCAGGTCTTAAAGTGAATTCATCCAAAATTTTGTGTGGGAGGTACCCGAAGGAGTGGACAAATATAGTCCATATTCGAACCTGATTTATATCTGGTAGGATGTGTGAAGTATGGACAATGTCAGTCACACACATCAAGAGTTATCGTGCGAACAATTTTTCCGAACATTTGTGAACTTTTGTTGGGGAGGTACCTAGGAGTGGCATATCTTCGAACTTAAACTAAGTTTGCACAAAATAGTACGAATGCCACATTTTGGACCGAATCGGCAGATCCGTTCGAGAGTTATCTTGCGCTCCAACCACTACACACAGTGTCATAGGGTTTCTTTTTGTACCTTTCAGGCTATTTTCTCAGGAAGTATGGAATTGCCCCTGATGAAACTTGTACCTTCGTATGGGGGGCAGTGAATACAAGTAGTTACAACAAAAATGAAAGCGATTCGAGAGCAGGTCCTAAACTGAACTTCTCCGAAATTTTGTGTAAGAGATATCCGAAGCCGATTGAGAGAAATTTCATGATGTGCAAAGTATGGACCAAGAGTTATCGTGCGCACAAATTTTCCGAAAATTTTTGAACTTTTGTGGGGGAGATACCGGAAGGTGTCGACCGATATGACCCATCTTCGAATTTAAACTAAGTTCGGACAAAATATTACGATACCCAAAATTTGGACGGAATCGGTTCATCCGTTCGAGACAGACAGACGTACGGACATGTCTAAATCAACTCCAAATTGTCTGAAGCACATTTCATCCAAACATACTCTGGGTCTAAAACCATTATTTCGATGAGGCACATTTTGCCCGTATGAAAGTGTATATTAGGGTTATAAATTTGTTGCAATTTTTTCAAATATCAAAAATACCACCGCGAAGCCAAGTAAAGCATGAAAAACGGTGCCATTTTTTCTCTATCGCGAAAAAAGTTTCCGCTCCAAATGCATTGAAGTTCAGTAATGCATTATTTAATTTTATTTGTTATATACGCTTTTCGTAAGTTTTAAACTTATTTAAAATCAATATCAAAACATTCTGGACCAAATAATAATAAAATCGCGATATTTCAGAGCATTTAATGCATCTTTGACAATATTGCAAATTTTGGTTTTTCTTAATAAGCTCGCGAATTTTATGTTTATATTTATTGTATCTATCGGGTATGGGAATATGGTGTCATTTGCAACCAATTCGCGAAAGTTAAAGACTGTTTTTAATGACTTTGCCTGTGAAAATCGTATTTGTTTTCTATAAATATTTATTCAAAGAAAGCAAATTTAAATTTTTAAATAAAAAAAATATCAAAGGGAGTTTAGTAATCACAGTCGGTGCGGAAACTTTTTCACCGAAACGAATTAAAACAAGCGTTTTTGTTATCAGGACAATATTCCGCACATGGTATTTTTTGGGATAGCCCTATTGTATATACCCTTGTTAGCATAAATGCTGTGGGTATAAAAACTTGTTGACTTCAACCCATTTTTACCAATTTTTCTACATTGATTCCAACACAGCTTCCACGCAAATTAATTTTAATGGTCGACATTATGGGATGGCCCCCTAAACCACTTGATTTTAACGAATTTTAGTCATACTATATCGAATATGTTAACAGTTCGCGAATTCTGAAAGGGTGAAACTCGGATTCATCGATTGTAAAACATTTTTGGTTTTTACCATATATCTATCACTTAAAAGAAATTTAAAAATTACTTAGTTATCGTATCTAAAGGCAATTTTGCTGACCCTTTGCTCTTCATTCGAGTAAGAACGAAATTTATACGACTACCACCTATTTTGACCCAACATTTTAGTTCCATCTCAATAAATTCCAGCACATAAAATATGACGATTCTTGATAGTTTACATATTCATGTTCGTGTCCAATTGCTACTATTATGGGTGCATGTGTAGGTGTACCTACATTGTTTACACAAGTGTGTGCATTAGGGATGTCGAACGAGAGAGGTTTTCAGATTTTTTTTTTTGGGCCAATTTCGGGACTATTGGATTTGTCGTGACATATCACAATCAGAGAATTTTCAAATATAAAAATTAAATTTTTTTATAGAAAATCTACATTATTAAAACAAGTTACTGAAAATAGTTGTGCTGAAAGTAAAAAAATGCGTATCAAATAAACGACTTCTCGCTAAAAAGCTTACTTCATACAATGTTTTATGTGTAAAACCACAAGTGTTTCCGCTTCCTACTGGTAATTTCAATGTCCACAATGAACGAATGTATTGGATCACATCTACTTAACTCTTAAAGAGCAGAACACAGTTGCGTGTATTCTACATTCACTGAAAAACAATATTTCTTAATACCCTTCTGGTAACTTAAAAAATCTTGTGAGTCCGAAGATGTAAATCCCAAGACTTTGAAGATTTAAATCCCGGGTTTTCGGGATCGCCATCCCTAGAGTGCATGTATGTGTGGCTGTTTTCGAATGAAAGTTTGTGGCCATGTTCTTCATGCCAGGGGAATGTTAATAAACTTTCATTGTCTATTTCTTTAAGGAAGAGCAAACGGAAAACAAAAGCAGTGGAATTGAATAAATTCGGTCTTATTGTTTGTTGTTTTTGTTAGATACAACAACAATATCTCCATCGTCTTTTCCTTTATTTTTGGAATAGAATGATAGGTAGGAAGATTGGTTCATTCGTTTGCTTTTGTCTTCAGTTAATAGAAATGAAATCAAAACGTGCCTTTCTTTCTAAACACGAATGAAAGTTTGTCATCTTGAGAGAGGTATTCTTGTGATAGGGAATGTCAGTTTTTGTTTTTGTTCCATTTACAAACGAACTGAATCAAAGTGTTACATTTCATGGAATATCTTAAGGAGGGGGAGTATAGTAGGAATAGTATATGTATAGTGTGGAGGTGGTGCTCTTAACCGAGAACGAGTAGGGTTATACAAAACAATAAAGAATATAAAATGTGCACAAAAAACTAGGATGAAACCTTAGAATTTAGTTTTCGATTCAATTAAAGGCAAAATGAAATCTTTGGGGATTTTTATGTTTGTTTACATCACAGACTTTTCAAATAAAAGTTTTTTTTTCAAAAGTTTTGTAAATTAACAACAAATGACTGACTGAATAAAATACTGACCATTTAAACATATTGTATATTCTTAGTTGTTTGCTCATACAATACCGTAATTTTTGTGTTATATTGAACCATAAAAGTGTATCATGTAGTATTCTATAATTTTCTTCTAATATTTAGTACATTTGTATGGTTTAAACAGGTGGATATTTAATCACTGCAAATTTGAACATATTTTAGATTCTGTTTTGACACCAATGTGGAAGAATCGTTAATCATAAATAAAAACAAGTGCAAAATTGTTAAGTTGGACCGGGTCAAACTTATAAATCCTTCCCCGAAAAATATTCTGAACTAAAATGGAATAATTAGTTTTCTTTTCTGTCAACAATTTTAGGTGGAGAAGTTTTTCGACAACGGATACCCCAAATGCCTAAATTAGGTCAGGAAATACATCTAAAAATGTCTTCAATCGGGCAGTACCTTTGCATGGGGGCTACCTCAAAGTGTTGACCTATGTTGACAATTTTTGGTGGAGAACCTCAAAAGTCAAATTCCAGACAGTGCCGCGAACAAATGTAGCAAAATTGCTCAAAATCCTAAGGAATCTTTATATGCTGGTTATTCCAAATCATGGGCCTTTGTTTAACATTTTTGGTGCAGAAGTTTCGTGATTGCAGAGAACCTCAAATTTCAAATTACCGATTGTTCAGTCAAAAAATGTAGCTAAAATCCTCAAAATTTTTATTTAAATAAAATAAATTTTATTACGATAGATTAATGTTAACCCGTGCCACCCGAGCGATTTTTGTTTCCATAGAAATTTGTATGGGACCAAAATTGCATTTTTACGAAATTTCTCTAAAGGCCGCAAATATTGTCCGATTGATGAAAAAACTTTACAAGTTATGGTTAAAAACGATTTCTACAAAAATTTATGGAAATCGGCTCGGATTTTAATATTGGTATATTATAGGGCCAAAAAATACACACAATACTTACGTACTTACTTAGTTAGCTGGCCCATTACAGAACATTTGTTCCATAGACCGAACTAAGAAAAAATCTCCATTTCTCTCTGTCTATTGCTTCGCTTTCTGGAATAGCGCGACTTCTCATCTCTTCATCCACTTGCTTGCGCCATCTATTCGTTGGCCTGCCAATTCTGCGTGCACCGCCATGTGGCATGTATTTATGCGACTTTTGAGCGGGTTCATCATCGCTCATTCTTAGAATATGACCTAGCCAACGCAACCGCTGCATCTTGATACGTTTATCTATACTGATGTCGTTGTATAGCTGATACAGCTCGTGGTTCATGCGACGTCGATATTCATCGTTAACGCAGATTGGTCCGTAGATCTTTCGAAGAGTTTTTTTCTCAAACACGCCAAGCACTTCCTTATCTGCTTGCGCAAGTACCCAGGCTTCGGAACCATACATCAGCACGGGGAGTATCAGTGTTTTGTAAAGCGTTATTTTTGTTTGACGAGTTGTGGCTTTGTTTTTAAAGTGCTTACTTAAGTCAAAGTAGCATCTGTTGGTTCGTGCCGAGGTATACGAAGTCTTTTACTACCTCAAAATTATAGGAACCAACTTCGACAGCTGGTCCGAGCTCAATGGACGCATTTCGCGTCGACACCATCAGCTTGGTCTTCTAGCCGTTTACCGCCACACCCACTTTAGCAGATTCTCCTTCGACTTTCATAAAGGTATCGGTTACTTCTTTTACTGATCGTCCCATCATGTCTATATCATCAGCATAAGCAAGTAACATGTGGCTATTGGTGTAGATTGTGCCACTTCTTTTGACGTTTGCTTATCGTATAACCTTTTCAAGCTGGATGTTGAAAAGATCACACGAAAGGCCGTCTCCTTGCCTGAAACCTCTATTGGTACAAAACTCTTAGGAGAGGTTCTTTCCTATCTTAACTGAAGATCTTGCGTCAGTTAGAGTCATTTACAAAGCCGAATGAGCTTTGCGGGGATACCAAATTCAGACATGGATTGGAATACCTTTGAACGTAGCGGGCTGTCGAAGGCTGCTTTATAATCGACAAAAAGGTGGTAGTTGTCGATCTGTATCTCTTGGGTCTTCCCCACGATTTGCCGCAGGGTAAATATCTGGTCAATGGTGGACTTGCCAGGTCTAAAGCCGCATTGTTAAGGTCCAATGATCTCATTGTCCATGGACTTTAGTCGTTCGCACAATATCCATGACACTATCTTGTATGCGATAGGGAGAAGACTTATGCCACTATAGTCGGGTACGCGTTCTTCCTGCCAGCTGGAGCTAACTAGCTGATGCATACACATTATCAGCGTGTCGCCTCCGGTTTTAAACAGCTCGGCTGGTAGGACATCAGCTCCTGCTGCCTTATTATTCTTCAGCCGGTTTATTGCTGTCTTTACCTCATCTTGGCCGGGTGGTACACATTCAATACTATTTTCTAGGATAGGGTCTGTGGTATCTTCGTCGAATTCGCTACTATTGGACACCAGCAGTTTGGAAAATTTCTCTTTCCATATCCTTAGCACACTATCTGTATCAGTTACCAAATTACTATTCTGGTCTCTACAGGAGGATGTGCCAGTGCCAAAGCCATCAGTTTGATGTTTCACTCTTTGGTAGAATTTTCGGACTTCATTCTGCCTAGGTACATCTCGATTTGTTCACACTCCCGCTTTTCCACATCTCTCTTTTTCCTGTGGAAAAGACGTTTCTCCTCTCTCCTTTTCTCCCGATACCTCTCTCGTGCGCAACGCGTTGCTACTGATTGTAAAGTAGCCTTATATGCCGCATTTTTCTCTTCGGTAGCAGCACGACACTCCTGGCCATACCATGGATTCCTTGGTGGAGGTCTCTGGTATCCAAGTACTGATTTTGCGGCTGTTTGCATGGAGTGGACAATGATTTGCCATTGTCCTGATATGTTATCGGGGCGAGACGTGCTTTGATTAAGCAATTGGGCCAGTTGATTGAAATATGCTGTGGCCCTTATGAATATCGATATGCTTAAATCTGGTACTGTGCTAACTACCATGTTTTTTGCAGCTGCAAAGTCTATCAGCCTCATACCATTGTCAGATGTTTTACTGTGGAGACTGAATTTCCCGACTGTTGGACCAAAGATATTCTCCTTTCCAATTTTGGCATTTTGCGATTTTGCCTAGTATAATTTTAATGTCATGGGCAGGTCAACGGTTATTTCGCCCTGGTTGCAGCCTACTTTCGTTTTTTCATAGTAGGCTGCTTTTTTCTAGGGAAGGGTTACTAACCGGCGCTCAAACCCAAGTTTTTAACGTTCTTATGGTTGAACGCGCGGCACATTTTAGCTCACTATCTTTAACGGGTGTTAAAGGCAGCTACCCCGGGTGACACCACGGGGAGGTTAGTGTCCACTTGAGATGAGAGAGGGACCAAGATAAGTCCTGGACTTTGCCATGTTAAAGCCGGTCAGGACCGTTCCTTGGTATCTTTCATCCCCTACGTACCCTACAAAAAATGGAATCTGGCGCGCTAGGTTTATCGAAGTCACCCCTGCGGAAACCAACTAAAATTAATGATGAGCTCGATAACTTATAAATAACGTTTCCTATTTGACCGAAATTTTGCATATCACAAAATTTCTTCCAAACGTAAAGCAAGTTCCAGAAGATCTATATCGGATAATACATTCCGCAACCTTCTTGAGCAAAGTTTAAAATTTTCGCTTCTGTGCAGACTAAGCGCTGTTCGAGGATTCTTCCATTTCCATCGACATGGACTACATGTGATTCTGTTAACAGCTTAAAAAACCAACAAAAATGGATAATTGTCACGGTAAGAAAATATTCATTTCAATTTATCAAAATTAGGTCCACTTCCAAATTAATTTCTTCAGGTAGTTTGTGCTTCAATCAAAATAAAATTTCATGTTTATTTTAACGTCGACATTAAGACATAAATAAATGTCTTAAAAGTTTCTATATTTTTGTCGACAAGTTCATGGTCCATAAAGGGCATATCATTCTGAAAAATCTCTTTAATACATGATTTGGAACAGCAATTAAGTTAATTTTACTGCTTTACCTGGCTATATCTCCAGTTCTAGTAAGGTGGCTACTTCGATGGGTTGTAACCACAAAGCTACTGGATTCAGTTGAGTAAGTTTTGCAGGATTGTTGAAAAGGTGCAGTATGTTGTGCTGGCCTGCACCGCATGCTGGCAGATCTTTTTCACGGTAGAGGTAGAGATTAAACAGTTCCGGAGGTATCACCCGACCTTGGGGAACACCCTGTTTTACATCTTGACTTCCACGTGCGACTGGCCTCCACACATATAGATGATTGTCCTACTTTTAAAACTGGGCCTGCTCAATATTCTCAAACAGCGTATAGTACTTGACAGTATCAATGGCTTTTGATAAGTCCAGCCCCACCATCATTGTCCTATCGCACGGCTTGCGCTGTTTGAGTGCTCGACTAATATGTGTGGAGGTAGTGTGCAGCGCTGTTGTCTTGCTGTGCTGCTTAAGAAACTCATGCTGTGGTCGGCAACTAGATTGCTATTTTCAAGACAGGTTGAGAACTTTTGTGAGATTCTCGACTCCCGACTCATCCACCTGTTTTAGCATTACCATATAGATTCCATCAGGTCCAACGCTTTTAATGATTTAGCGTTCCTGATGGCATTCGCAACATCATCCACTGTAAATAGGGCGGCTCTTCCTCAGGAGGAAGAGATCTAATGCGACGTAGGAGTCTTCGCCCTGTCATTCCCGGAATACTCGACAAACTTTCGATTAAAGTAATTGACTCACCTATGCGGATCAGTCAGCATAACGTCGCCAAGAGGGACTTAACCATTGCCCACAATTCAGTTTTCCTGTTCCAAAATATAGTAACTCTACAGATGACTTAGCCACTTGTTCCGCTTATGCTCACGTGCTAACTTCCAGTATCAGCTTCCTGACTCTGGGGTTGGCTCGACGACTCTCTTTGGAAATTTGGACATCCCGATAGTGAGCGTCTGCAGCAGTGATGATATCTCGGATGTCTCTGCTAGCCGAAAATCAGAATGGTTGGTCAGATCTCTAAAGCGGTGATTAAAGAACTCTCTGAAACTAGACCAATTAGCTTTCTCATAAATAAATGAAAATGCGGCATTCAGAGGTTATGAAATAGGTCGTTCTGCTGATGGAAACAATTATGTTGAAATTGGCTGACCCAAGAAAAACGACGGATTGGCTGATGATATCATATGTCAGATCTTGTTACAGGATGGTTATGTCTGGCGAACTGTGACACTCTTCACTACTTCTGGTAGGGGCGTCCGCATTGGCGGTACGTTGCAATCATTACAATATTATTACAGCAGGTAGTCCAGGCGGGCCTTATCAGGGCGTGAATGGAAATTTGTGCGCACGATAACTCTTGTAACCGATTTGGACCCAACTTTGCACATCGTGAAATTTCTGCCAGACTGCGATGAGGTACTAATATAGACTCAGTCGGTCCTCTCCTTCAGGGACCTCCCATACAAAATGTCGGAAAAGTTCCCTTTAGGATCTGCTCGCTTTGATTTTTGTTGTAGCAACTTGTATTCACTGTCCCCCATACGACTGTACAAGTTTCACCTGAGAAAATAGCCTGAAAGTTGCAAAAAACCCCTATGGCACCATATGTAGTGATTAGAGAGAACGATAACTCTCGAACGGATCTGCCGATTCGGTCTAAAATTTGGCCTTCGTAATATTTTGTCCAATCTTAGTTTAAGTTCGAAGATAAGCCATTTGGTCCACTCCTTCAGGTACCTCCCCCACAAAAGTTCAAAAATGTTCGGAAAAATTGTGCGGACGGTAACTCCTGAAGGGAGTGACCGATTTGGTCCATACTTTACCCATCCTAATATATGAACCAGATAAAGGTCGGGTTCGAATATGGACTATATTTGTCCAAGCAACTTGCATTCCCTGCCTCCATTTCGACGGTAAAAGGTTTTTCAGGGGCAAGTCCATATTTCTTGAGGAAACAGCCCGAAAGGTGTAAAAACCCCCTATGGCACCATATGTAGTGGCTGGAGAGCACGAAAACTCTCGAATACCCCTCCATAATTTGGGCTATGTCCAAACTTAGTCTCAGTTCGAAGATGGGCAATACCGATCCACAACTTCCAGTACTTTCCCCCAATATTTAAAAATGTCACTAAATGGTATGCGCGATATCTCTTGAACGGGGCAACAATCTGGTCCAAGCTTTGGATCTCCTAATATTTTGTCCAAATTTAGTTTAACTTCTAAAATGGCCCATATCGTTGCTCTCCTTAGAGAACCTCCCCCCCCAAAAGTTCAACATCTGTGTCTAAGTGCAGTTAAGGGTCTGTTCGAAGATCCTTTGGAAATGTACACCGATGCTGTTTGTTGTGGTCCTGTTTACAGCGATATTTTTGCCGTGGACAATCCCATGCTTTCTGGCATACTGGTCCAAAAGTTACACTATGACCAATTAAAGTGACTAGTGGCGCGATATCTATCAAAAAGATATGACACCCCAAATAATATCCACTTCCATGATGGACTATGTCGGTCCATTCCTTCCTAGTCCGCATTTTTGTGGTCAAGTTCAAATCTCCAAAAAGGGCACAAAATTCTGAAAAGATCCCAAATACATTCGATCTGTCCGTAGATGAAATTTTCAAATCACATAGGCTGAGGGTATATCTCTGTCAGCAAAGCTGACTGATACTTTTTTTACTTGTCTGAAAACACATTACTTTTGGGGAAAATGATTTCGAAATTCGATCTGTCCATACATGAAAATCTAAACTCATAAAGGGAGAATATATATTTGTCGACAAATCCAACTGAAACATTTTTATTGGTTTTTATAAAATACGTCCACAAAAGCTTTTTTCTTAGAAGGCCAATGAATTATTTCGTTGAAGAAGAGTGTTGTGGACGTTTTTTAGGCGCTCGTAAAAATTATATTTGGTATCTTTAAATTTATTAAAAATTATTTGTTTATATTGGGTACATTTAACCGTCTCTAACAAATATTACGTATTTTCCGTATGTGAAAATTAATTAATTTAATTTTACAACACACAAATAAAACCAATAAAATTTTCTTAAATATTCAAATTAAATATTCTGATTTTATTTTATACTTCTCAAAACTTCTTTTAATTTAAGAAGAACAAACCCAAATTTTAATCTTTGTCGTATAAAATGAGCATAAAATATATTTAATGTGTAACATCTATGACCCATAAAAACCTCAAGCATTATTAAAAAGAGGTGCCTGTACTCGTACGTAGCAATAATACCCCCCTCTACGGGGCAATCATTTTAAGTTAAGCCAATGTGTCGCCTGCCACATATTAAGAACTCTTAAATATTTCGTAAGAAGAAATATTTTTGTAATAGATTGATACAAAAAGTACACATATACCATATGATTATGGTTTATGCACACACACACACGCACTCTCACATACATGCACAATTTCACTTACAAGGATGCTACATTGGTGACGGTTACAATAAGAATGGTGTTGTTCGTTGTTGTTGTTATGTTTGATATGTGGCGTAAGCTGTTTTCTCTCAAGTTAACCACATATTCAGCCAGCCAACCATCCACTCGATTTCACTCCATCAACCATTCAACCATCTGGAACGAAAAAGAGTAGCTAACAAAGCCATCAGCATGTGGTGCTAATAAATGCCATGTATAAAAATTGAGCTGTTCGCTTTCTTAAGAAACTGTAGTGGTGGGGTGGTTGATTTTTAATCCTTGCTGGGGCAAAACAAATTCAATTAAAAAAATAAAAACACTTCAACGTCAACAACTCGTACATACACGTACGTTCATATACCATAAACTACAGGGATATATGGAAGTTGATTTTTTGACTTTTTTATCATTTGAATATGCAAAATGAAAGCGAATATTCGCTTACATGTGTGCATGTTGTTGTTGAAAATATTGTATGCATGTATGTTTGTGTGATTGCTCAAGTGAGTTACGTGTTATGGCCTTGATACTGACAAAAAGGTATAAGTCGTCAGAAATCGTGAAGCTTAGAGTGATTAAAAAGTCGTTATGTGTATATTAAGCAAATATAAAAACGTCTTACTTTACAATTTGCTATGGTATATGACGGAGAAGCACCTACATTATATCTTCCACGGAGTTTACAAGTTGTAGAGATTGGTATGCATACTTGGGTTATGTTGTAAGGGAGCACTGTGCTCTTGAAGCAACTTTAAATGGAAGGTGCTTACACCTGGGAAGATTTTGCGGATTCTGAAACTACGATGTTCATAGATGAAAAAATCAAAAGACAAAAAAAAATCGCCGGAGCGTTTTTTAAATAAATTGCGATTCAAGTTGACCTTTTTAGGGGTTTTTAGGTTTTTACGATTTTGCTTGGAAACCGCTAGTCCTATCGAAATGGTACACTAAAGAAAATGTTGTAGCTATGAAAATTCTCTACATGATTGTCGTTTATGATAATTTCATAGGTTTTGCCGTGGTTGAGATATAGAAGTGCAAATTGGGACAATGCATAGACTGTATCGCCTCCTTATAAAACAATGTCATGACTGCAATTTCCCAAATTAAACTTATATATCTCGAAAATGGTACAACCTAGGAAAAAATTACGAAAGCAATCTTTTAGAAAATTTTCACAGCTAAAAGATTCTCACTAGTTCCATTTCGATAAGACTTACCGTTTTCAAGCAAATCGTGAAAACCTAACAAAAAAGCTAAAAATGTGACATGAACATCTATATATCTCAAAAATTGTAAAACCTATGGACAAATCATAACGGTCAACCCTCTAGGGAATTTTCACAGCTATAACATTTTTTTAGCCCCGTTTCTATAGGACTTGCGGTTTCCAAGCAAAATCGCGAAAACCTAAAATAAATCTAAAAATATGAATTTTGACCGCGATTTATTTAAAAATCCCTCCAGCGAGTTTTTGGTTTTTCGTATTTTTCTCACCTATGAACATTGCTGTTTCAAAATCCGCAAAAACTTACCAGGTGTAAGCGGGTTTCACTAAAAGTTAGTTAAGGCGCACCATGAACTTGTTTTATAAGGCGGCGATACAGTCAATGCATTGACCCAATTTGAACTTCTATATCTCAATAACTGTAAAACTGTATATCTCAATAATCGTAAAGGTCAATCTTATAGAGAATTTTCATAGCAACAGCATTTTCTTTAGTCCTATTTCGATAAGACTTCCAAGCAAAATAGTGAAAACCTAAAAAACCCTTAAAAATGTCAACTTGAAAAGCGCTCCGGCGATTTTTTTGTTTTTATACCCTCAGCATTTATGCTAACGAGGGTATATACACTTTCATACAGGCAAAATGTGTCTCGTCGAAATAATGGTTTTAGACCCCAAGTATGTTTGGACGAAAGGTGTTTCAGACAATTTGGAGTCGATTCAGCAATGTCTGTCCGTCTGTCTGTCAGGCTGGCTGGTGCGCACGTTAACTCTCGAACGCATGAACCGATTTGGTCCAAAATTTGGCTTTCGTAATATTTTGTCCAAACTTAGTTTAAGTTCGAAGATGGGTTATATCGGTCCACTCCTTCGAAAATGTTTAGAAAATTTGTGCGCACGATAACTATTGAAGGGAGTAACCGATTTGGTCCATGCTTTGCACATCGTGAAATTTCCACCAAACTTAGATGAGGTTCTAATATGGACTCAATCGGTCCACGCCTTCGGATACCGCCCACACAAAATTTCGGAAAAGTTCAGTTTAGGACCTGCTCTTGAATCGTTTTGATTTTAGTTGTAAAAACTTGTACGCACGGCCCCCCATACGGCGGTACAAGTTTTATCAGGGGCAAAACCATACTTTCTGAGAAAATAGCCTGAAAGATTCAAAAACCCCCTACGACACCGTGTGTAGTGGTTGGAGCGCAAGATAACTCTCAAACGGATATTATATATTTTGTCCAAACTTAGTTTAAGTTCGAAGATAAGCCATATCGGTTCATTCCTTCAGGTACCTCCCCCACAAAAGTTCAAAATCCCTATGTCACCATATGTGGCTGTCGGTCCACAACTTCCGGTACTTCTACCCAATATTTAAAAAATGTCAATAAAATGCTAGGACGATATCATTTGAATGGGGCAACCAATTTGGTCCAAACTTTGGATCTCCTAATATTTTGTCAAAATTTAGTTTAACTTCTAAAATGGCCCATATCGGTCCTCCCTAAGGGTACCTCCCCAACAAAGGTTCAACATTTGTGTCTTAGTGCATTTAATTCCTAATCCACATTTTTGTCGGCAAGTTCAAATGTCCAAAAAGGGCCACAAAATTCTGAAGAGACTGTAAATACATTCGATCTGTCCTTAGGTGAAAGTTTCACTTCACATTAGCTGAGGGTATATATCTGTCGGCAAAGCCGAATGACACTTTTTTACTTGTTTGTTATTAAGTTTGGCCAATGGCAGCGACCACTGCGCCTTTGTGCACGCCAGAGCGACAAAAATAACAACAAAAACATTTTGGAACTCTTACCCCAATTTTTTCCATTTAATCCAAAAACCTTGAATATTAAAATTTATGCAATTTTCAGAAAATCTCTCCACATGCCACAATTATTTTATTTATAATCGATGACAAAAATTTTCTAATTCATTGTTGTGGCTAAAAAACTAATCCGAATAGGGCCTAAATTACCTATAATATATGCATATTGGAGCAATATCAAAATTTCATTAATTATTGTAGGTGTGCACTAGACATTATTTTAAAAACTCTTAGAGAACACATTTGCAATTTTTTAGGTCCTAAAATGAACTTTTCCGAAATGTTGTTTTTTATACCCTCATCATTTATGCTAACGAGGGTATATGGTAATATTCAAAAATGTTTTACAATCGTTGAAGTTGAGGTTCACCATTTAATAAGTCGCGAACTGTCAATACATTTTATACAATATGAATATATTAATATTAATTGAAGTGTTTTAGCCGGGGTCGCATAAAATGAACCATAACAAATAATTTATGTGGAAGCTGTGATGGTGGTAATAATAAAAAATGGGTAAAAATGTGTTGAAGTTTACAAGTTTTTTTGTGTTCTTTCTTGATTTCTGGTCAAACCACGGAAAATTCAGACCTGAGCTCAAAGAAAGAATTGAAGAATACCCCTTGGGCAACATGGTTCTAATGTACGACTTATCGATATATACAGTGCATCCCTCTTAAATCGATGCTGACATTTTGAAGTTTTGAAATCGGGTTTTTTTTTTGAATTTTTCTTATAATTGGAGGGCGCAACCAGATAATGACCTATGCTATTTATTGCATTGGAGAACTTGTGATTCAACGTCGTTTGATGTATATCTCATGAGTGTGCTCCATACAGTTCCCTAGTAATAGGAGTCCAAAGTCGAATTTTTGGTGCTTAAATTTTCTTTAAAACCCTATTTTTTGGCTTCAAAATTTACAACTGTGACTCAGGTACCCTTGAACCCGCTCCCGATTTAATGAGCCCTACCGCGATCGAATCCATCCACTAAAACCGCTGATATAGTTACCCTGAAAATAGGACAATAAGCTAAATTTTATTTTCCGCATACTAAACCGCGATTTCCCTTAAAATTTTTTACATAAATGGAATCCTTTATACGCGACTGTAATATTTGTCAAAAAGGTGTGTCATAGATTACAGAGATTCGGGAGTAGTATTCGTATTTAACCAAAAATAGAATCAGGTAGCACATCCGCGGTTCTTGACGAATCTGTATAAAATTTGTCTTATTGACGTATTTTTAACAGGGGGTCACTGAAATCGGATGCGCCTTATAATCATATGAACATCGCGTTATTTTCACCCACATGGAGAATTTTGGTGTAGTAAAATGCAACTGATGGCACACTTTGGTCGCTGAATAAAACATGGAAAAATGCAAAAATATTGACAGAGATGCACTCGCTCTATGCGAAAAGCACATGCGCCTCAACTGATTTTAATTATTTCGCGCGTTATACGGTTTTTAACTTTTATGTTTTTTCTTTAATTGTAATATCAATATCATTCTTTATTTCCTAATTCTATTGCTTATCACACTAAGCAAATATACTTTCACGATGATAAACTATTTTCCTTGAAGATGTTTTAGCAAAATAATTCATGTTTTGTTTGGAAATTTAGCGAAATAGTAGAATAACTCCAAAATAATGTTCTCAAATTTTTCGTATTAAACCAAAAAATATATTCTTGAAATAGTGTTCCAACAATAAACTTTTGTCTTTTGTTGTAGCTGCAATATGCAATTTAAAATCCTAATCTGTAAAATGTTGGTCTCACATTTTTCTGGACATTGTCTAGATTCTGTAATATTTTTAGAGATTTTTATGGACTCTGAGTTAGAATAAATAAAATTTACTCCAAGATTCCTTCATTATTTTTGATTTTCCGCGAAAATGAAAATAAATTTAGCAAATATTTAGGCGTCTACTGATAGATATTAAATGTTGTTACAGATTTATTTATACATTTTGGTATTACAACACAAAGGGAATTTTTAAATATTTTTTCTTTATAATGGAATAAAACCCCCATAACTTTTGGGCGCAGCGTCCAATTTTGTGAACGCCGAAAGATTTGAAACCACGATTTTTTTCTTAACCCATGTACCAAAAATCGTGAATGTGCTTGTAAAAAAAATTTTAATTTTTTTCGATGGAATTGTAAAGGAGATTTGAAATTTACCATATACGGGCAAAATGTGCCTCATCGAAATAATGGTTTAAGATCTGAAGTATGTTTGGACGAAATGTGTTTCAGACAATTTGGAGTCGATTTAGCAGTGTCCGTCTGTCTGTCTGGCTGGTGCGCACGATAACTCACGAACGGATTGACCGATTTTGTCCAAAATTTGGCCTTCGTAATATTTTGTCAAAACTTAGTTTAAGTTCGAAGATGGGCCATACCGGTCCACTCCTTTACGTACCTCCCACAGAAATTTTCGGAAAAGTTCAGTTTAGGACCTGCTCTCAAATTGCTTTGATTTTTGTTGTAACAACTTGTATTCACCGCCCCCCATACGACGGTAAAAGTTTTATCAGGGGCAAGTCCATACTTCCTGAGAAAATAGCCTGAAAGGTACAAATAACCCCTATGACACCGGGTGTAGTGGTTGGAGCGCAATAACTTTCGAACGGATCTGCAGATTGTGTCCAAAATGTGGCCTTCGTAATATTTTGTGCAAACTTAGCTTAAGTTCGAAGATAAGCCATATTGATAAGCCATATTGGGCGCACGATAACTCTTGGTGGGAGTGACCGATTTGGTCCATAGCATACACATCTTAATAAATCTACCAGGTATAGATCAGTTTCGAATATGGACCATATGTGCTCACTCCTTCGGGTACCTTCCACACAAAATTTTGGATAAATTCACTTTAAGAACTGCTCTCGAATCACGTTGATTTTTATTGCAGCAACTAGTATTCGTTGTCTCAATTACAATAGTAAAGTTTTTTTAGGGGCATGTTCATACTTCTTGAGAAAATAACCCGAACGTTGTGAAAAAACCCCTATGTCACCATATGTAGTGGCTGGAGAGCTCGAACCGAATACTGCGTTCGTCCACACTTTGGATATTGTAATATTTCTTTGAATATTATATGAAATTGGAAGGTGGTGCTAATAGGCCTACTCCTTTTCGTATCTGCCCCACAAAAGTTCGAAAATATTCGCTAAAATGGTGCGCACGATGTCTCATAGACTTTGCAACCGATTTGGTTTAAATCTCCAAATATTGTCAAAACATAGTTAAATTTAAAATTTGGGCCCTATCTGTCCAATTCTGGTGGTACCACCCACACAAATGTCCAACCTTTTTGTGTGGTTAAGGGTCTGTTCGAGGATCCTTTGGACATTTTTACGAAAGGTTATCCTAGTGGCCCTACCATAAAAAACCCTATCTATAGATATCGCCGCAAATGTTTAAGCTTTAATCCTATTTATACATAAGTCTTTTTGGGGAAAAAAGTACTTCAATCCACACAGGCTGAGGGTATATCTCAGTCGGCAAAGCCGACTGATACTTTAGTTGTAAAAAATCACTATGTCACCATATGTGGCAGTCGGAGAGCACGATAACTCTCGAACTGTTCAACCTATTTGGCCCAACATTTGGTCTTCGTCATGTTATATCCAAACTTAGTTTCATAGGGCAATACCGGTCCACAACTTCCGGTACTTCTCCCCAATATTTAAAAAAATTTTCCTAAAATGCTAGGACGATATCACTTGAATGTGGCAACCAATTTGGTCCAAACTTTGGATCTGCTAATATTTTGTCAAAATTTAGTTTAACTTCTAAAATGGCCCGTATCGGTCCTCCCTAAGGGTACCTCCCTCACAAAGGTTCAACATTTGTGTCTTAGTGCAGTTAATTCCTAATCCACATTTTTGTCGGCAAGTTCAAATGTCCAAAAAGGCCCACACAATTTTGAAGAGACCTTAAATATATTCGATCTGTCCGTAGGTGAAAGTTTCACTGGGCCTTTTGCACGCTAGAGCGACAAAAAAATAACAACAACAAAATTTTGGAACTCTTACCCCAATTTTTTCCATTTAATCCAAAAACCTTGAATATTCAATTATATGGCGATTTTCAGAAAATCTCTCCACATGCCACAATTATTTTATTTATAATCGATGACAAAAAATTTCCAATTCATTGTTGTGGTTAAAAACTAATTCGAATAGGGCCTAACTTACCTATAATTGGCCATATATGCATATTGGAGTAATATCAAAATCTGAGTCAATTTTCATTAATTATTGTAGGTGTGCACTAGACATTATTCTAAAAACTCTTAGAGAATATATTTGCAATTTTTTAGGTCCTAAAATGAACTTTTCCGAAATTTAGTTTTTTTCGGTAAAAAATTAAAAATCCATCTTCTAAGTGCCTTTAAACCGCACTTAAAAAGCCACCTTGTCACATATACATTTCGTGCTCATCAATCATATTTGTTAAAATATTCTTTCTCTCAGCACTTGTATAATAATGTACTCTATATATCGTCACCATAAATGCACGAAGTCGTATCTCCAAAAATGTCAAAATTAGTTTTTGATCGAATCAAATACATAAGGCTAAAATACATGCTCTTACAAACTTCCAAGCTTCTACGTTAAAAAATAACGATCATATTCAAGAAAAGGCATGTCGGAAAATGGTATAACATTGCAGATTTTGTTGTAATGACGGATTCCAAAACCAAGCGTTTCCGCGGTTTGCTTTCATTACTTACTCCCACTCGTATATGATTTATAATATCCCATATGCTCGCCTTCATAAGATTAATATTCCATACACAGTTTTTTGCTTCTCCTGTAAAATTATTATTTTGTTAGTTACGACTTTTGGCATTTATGGTAACAATATGGACATATATCGAATATATCATTATTAGTACACGTTGTTTTATCTTAATTATGTATTCAGCCCGATCTTAAATGTAAACCCCCGTGAGTTTTGTCTTTCTTCCTTTGCAAATTAAGGGGAAAGAGTGAGAAAATTCACGGGGAGTTCATTTTAATGATCGGGCAGTTTATAAATCTACTTTTTTGCGTTGTGTGTGATCGTCCGTGATATTCAATAGGTTTATATTGCTGACGTCAGTCAATGTTGGGGATTCTATGGACATCAGTGTCTCTATCTCATTTATATCTGTAAATAAAATTGTATATAATTATTAAACCTTCTTCCTATTTTGTATTCAATTCTGAAGTAAAAAATCAAAGACTTTGCATTTGTGTTGTCGTTTAGAATACGAACAACAAAAAATCGGCAAAGACTCTTAAGCACCGACAAGACAGCTATTGAAATTTCTCCCTTCATATTGTGCAAAATGGTGGCCGATATACTTCAAGACATTACAGACAGACAACGAACTGGAAGTACAACATTTAATAAGGTTTACGTGTAAAATTTTGCCGCTATATCTCTCCGTTGGGTATAATGAGCAAACAATGTTATGAATTTGTAATTTATGACAATCCACCGCCCTTGGTCCATATGGTGGTGGTAGTAGTGCTGGTGTAACCAGAAGAAAGAGTGCGAGACGTTACGATCTCGACAAAGAAGCTTCCTTAACATTATTCCCCTTTTGTAATTTAAAATGAGGCTTATATTCGTTTTAAGAAAAAAAAAACACTTATTTTTCTGCTCTTGTCTCGACCTATGTACTTTGACTAGGAACAACGCTTCACAAAGCCATGTCTAGACTTATGTTTTTGTTTGTTTGCATTTTGTTTTTTTTTTTCATATTGGGCTAAATGTCAAATGCTAAAGGGGATTGAGAATCAATATGGAAATTGTTGTTAAAACTCAATGATTACAAAGCCTCTAACGAGCGACACGTGAATTGTTGAGAGTGGTAAGGGTGAAACGTTTAAGTGATTAAGGCAGGCAGGATAATGTCAATGATGTGTTTTATAAATTGCTGTGTAACGTGTTTTAAATTTTTTTGTCGCATTTGATTGATGACTATTGAATTTAATATGAAATGAATTTTTGTGAACGTGAAGAGAATGTCAACTTCAAATGTGAGGAAGTATAGAAGGGGTAATCTGATGCATAGGGTTTGAGAATATTTTTCTTGAAAAACAATTATTTAAATTAACTTGAGAAATTGCACCGAAATTGAGCTAAGATGTGCGGTAGAAATCTCCATCCATAAGAAAAATCTTGCGTTGAAGCGTCGGATTTACCAACATCTAACTACGATTATGAATAGACCGGCCTAGCGTAAATTTGTAGTCGCATGTGTGGTAGGTGTCTTAAAAACTGAAAACAAAATAAAATAGGTAAAAAGTTATCAGTCGTCGATATCGTATAACTTTTGGATCAGTATGCCAGGAAGCATGGCCTTGTCCACGAAAAACAAAATATGACTGTAAACAGGACCACAACGAACACCATCGATATACCATTTGTAAAGGATTTTCGAACAGACCGTAAACTGCACTTAGACAAAAATGTTGAACTTTTGTGGGGGAGGTACCCTAAGGAGAGGTTAGGTATGGGTCATTTCGGAAATTAAACTAAATTTGGAGAAAATATTAGGATATCCAATGTTTGGACCAAGTTGGTTGCCCCTTTCAAGAGATGTTGTGGTGCATACCATTTTAGTGCCATTTTTATACCCTCAGCGTTTATGCTAACGAGGGTATATACACTTTCATACGGGCAAAATAGGTTTCAATATGGACTCAATCGGTCCACTCCACACAAAATGTCGGAAAAAGTTCAGGGGCAAGTGTATACTGTTTGAGAAAATAGCCTTAACGGTGCAAAAACCCCTATGACACCGTGTGCATTGGTTGGAGCGCAAGATAATTCCCGAACGAATCTTCCTATTCGCTCTAAAATTTGGCCTTCGTAATATTTTGTTCAAACTTAGTTTAAGATCGAAGAAAACCCATATCGGTCCACTCCTTCAGATACCTCCCCCACAAAAGTTCAAAAATGTTCGGAAAAACTGTGCGCACCATAACTCTTGAAGGGACCGATTTGGTCCATACTTTTCACATCCTAATATGTATGTCTACCAAATATACATCAGCTTCGAATGTGGACTATATTTGTCCACACCTTTGGGTACCTCCCACTTTAAGACCTGCTCTCGAATCAATTTGATTTTTGTTAAATCATCTTGCCTTTTTTCAGGGGCACGTCCATACTTCTTGAGAAAACAGTCCGAAACTTGTAAAAACCCCTATACCACCGTATGTAGTGGCTGGAGAGCTCGAACCGAATACAGCGTTCGTCCACACTTTGGATATCGTAATATTTCTTCGAATATTAGATGAAATTCGAAGTTGGCGCTTATAGATCCACTCCTTTCAGTAACTCCCCCACAAAAGCTCGAAAATATTCGCTAAAATGGTACGCGCGATATCTCATAAACCCAGCAATTTTTGTGCGGTTAAGTGTCTGTTCCAAAGAATGGAATTTTTTACCGAAGGTATTCCTAGTGGCCCTGTTTTCAGCGATATTATGTTTTTCGTAGGCCAGTATGTCACAAAAGCCCTATCTATCGATATCCCCCGCAATTTTCTGAGCTTTAATCCAATCCATAATTTTGTTGTTTCATACGACCAACATTTTGGAAACCAAAATAAATACATAGGTTTTTTGTTTTTGTTTTTTTTTTTTTTTTTGGAAAAAAGTGTTTCACTCCACACTGTCTGAGGATATATCGCTGTCGGCAAAGCCGACTGATACTTTTGTACGTTAAATATTGGGACGAAGTACCGGACGTTGTAGACCGGTATTGCCCATCTTCGCACTGAAACTATGTTTGTACAAAATACGACGAAGGCCAAATTTTGGACCAAATCGGTTGATCAGTTAGAGAGTATCGTGCTTTCCAGGGGTTTTTACGCCTTTCGGGCTGTTTTCTCAAGAAGTATGGACTTGAACGCTGAAAAAAACTTTTACCGTCGTAAATGAGGCAGCGAAAGCGAGTTATAATAATTGTTTCACAAACATCCCAGATGGGACAGGGGGGACTTCTCTCATATCAATGAGTGCAACCCGATTCACATTAGCTCAATGATATGGGACCTACTGTTTATCGCCGAGTCCGTACGGCGTGTCTCAAGACACCACTTGTAGAGAAGTTTTACATAGCTGAAATACTCAGAAAATGTCGTCGACATTACTGAGGGGTATTTTTGCCACCGTTGAAAATGTTTGATGTTGCCTGACCGGGGAATCGAACCAACGATCTTTAGCGTGCAAGGCGGATGTGCGTACCATTGCACGACGGTGGCTTCAACAAAAATCAAAGTGATACGAGAGAATGTCTGAAAGTGAACTTATCCGAAAGTTTGTGTGGGAGGTACCCGAAGGAGTGGACAAATATAGTCCATATTCGAACCTATACCGTCTGGTAGATATATTAGGATGTGTAAGTATGGACAATTTTTCCGAACATTTTTTAACTTTTTTGTGGGAAGTACCTGAAGGAGTGGACCGATATGGCTTATCTTCGAAATCAGACTAAGTTTGTATCAAACATTACGAAGGCCAAATTTTGGACCGAATCGGCACATCCGTTCGAGAGTAATCTTGCGCTCCAACTGCTACACACGGTGGCATAGGGATGTTTTTCAACTTTCTGGCTATTTTGTCGGAATGTATGGAGTTGCTCCTGGTGAAACTTGACCCGTCGTATGAGGGATTGGAGGGGGGGAGAGAGTACAGATTGTTACAACAAAAATCAAAGCGAAAATCCAAATTGTCTGAAACGGATTTCGTCCGAACATACTTGGGGTCTAAAATCATTATTACGATGAAGCACATTTTGCCCGTATGAAAGTGTATATACCCTCGTTAGCATAAATGCTGAGGGTATAAACAATAATTTTTCTTAACGTTCAAACCATTACCGAGAGAAGTGCGGAAAATAAAATTATAGAGTTGTAGTCACCCTAAATATTGGGACATTTCCTGTCTAATATCTCAGGAAGTATTGCAAATATATTAAGTAAAATCAGAACGATCCGAGTAGTGCCTTTAAGCTGGATTGAATCGCAAATGTGTTAAAATTTTGTGGAGGAAGTATGTACCTGTAGTCATTCCTTGCGATAGTTATCGTAGCAACCTTACACTTTAGTTGGTCACCGTAGGTCATGTTAGGGCCCAAAAGACCATTCTGTTAGATAGTATGGACTGGCTCCCGAAATAAATAATATCGTAATCAGAATCACAAGGAAGAGGAGAGGAATGTACCGACAGGAGTTCCGTCTTCAAACTTGATTTAAGTTTGAGAAAAATATTACAATGTTGGTCACCATAGATTTGTTGAGTTTTTTAGAAAATTCTGTCAGGAAACATGGACTTGTCACGAAAAGCATTATCTCTCTCAAAGGGGGACCTAGAAAAGCCCTTTAATTTCACTTATGCTAAAATTTTTAAATTTTGATAGATCTTGTTTGAACATGTTATACGCTTGGAAGAAATTGTACCAAGTGCAATGTTTCGACCAAATCGGATACTCAATTCGTGAGTTATCGTACTTATCAGACCTTTTTGTTGGTGCCGGCAGGTTCTGTAGAGCTTCGGCTACTTGTAACGTGGTTTTGTCGTCGGCAGGAGTAAGTTCAGTCACGTCTGTGATCTCCATAAACCTCACGGAATGAAAAAACTAGTATTCTCCCTTTCCTGGGGGGTTAAATCGGATGTTTATTGATTAAACACCAACTAACGATCCACTCATGCTTAAATGCGGTAAGTTAGACGTTATAGTAAATACGAAATTGTTAGCTAGTTGACATTTAGGGTGGGTCTTGCAACGTCGATGATCAAAATATCGGCTGTCAAAAGGGAACCTAATCAGTTGGTACATGTTGTTGCTTCTGCTCAATCTGAATGTTATGAAGGTTTGATCGGCTTGCTGATGTAAGGGTTCTCTCTTGTAACGATGGAACTCTCTCTACGAGTAGATCATGGTTATCCGCCCTGACCTGTCTGTGGCGGGAGGTCGCATCCACCATATGTTGATTAGGATAACGGTCACAGTAACACCCGAGCAAGTACTGCAACGAGAGCATGCCACAGTATTCCACAACTGGAAGAATTTTCGTCTTCTCATGCAGACGGTCCTCTGATGACATGAGGAGGTACCTTGTTGAAGTTCTCTGTTCCAAAAGATTTCCATATTATTCTACTGCGCAACTCTTGTATTCGCGGACCACTAACGCCGCACAGCTTATCATAGAGATCTACATATCTAGTATTGCGTGTTCAACGTAAGCATACTGTCGAAAGTGACCCCTAGAATCTTGGGGTAGTCGATCAAAAGGAGTTCATCACTTCACAAATGACACTGGAAGAGGTAACCGAAGCTAAGATCGTACAATCATGGGCATACGTAACTATCTTAATGTCATTTGGAGAGGATGGAATACTGGAAAGGTAGACGTTTAACAGTTCCGGACATATTTCTCCATCTTGTTTCATTGTGCGGGAATTCGACTTCTTGTTCCTGAGTTCCAAATACGACTGGCGCTTTGATCTTTATTGTAAAACTTGTATTCGGAGCCCCCATTACGACGGTACAAGTTTTCTTTTTCAGGACAATCAATACTTCCAGAGAAAATAGCCCGAAAGGTGTAAAAAACCCCAATGTTTGGTTGGAGCGCACCATAACTCTTGAACGGATCTGCCGATTCGGTCCATAATTTGGCCTTCGTCATATTGTGACCAAACTTAGTTTAAGTTCGTAGATGAGCCATATCGGTCCACTGCTTTAGGTACCTCCCCCACAAAAGTTATAAAATGTTCGCAAAAATTGTGCGCACGATAACTCTTGAAGGGAGTTGCCGATTTGGCCCATACTTTGCAGATCGTAAAATTTTTACCAGGCATAGATTAGGTTTCAATATGGACTCTATCGGTCCAATCCTTCGGGTATTTTCCATACAATATTTCGGTAAAGGTCAGGTATGTAACAACTTGTATTCGTTGTCCGCATTGCGACGGTAAAAGATTTTTATATACTCTGTTTGGAGCGCACTGCACTATAACTCTTGAACGGATCAACTGATTTGGTCCAAAATTTGGCCTTCGTATTTTTTTGTCCATAGTTAGTTTAAGTTCGAAGATGGGCAATATCTATCCACAACATTAGGTACCTTCCCCCAAAAATTAAAAACAAATCACTTAAATTGTACAGGCTGCACCTGTTGAAGGAAACAACCGATTTGATCGAAACATTGGATCTTCTAATATTTTGTCCATATTCGAAAATGTCCCATATCGGCCTCCTACTTAGGATACCTCCATCAGAAAAGTTCAACATGTTTAGATGTTCGAAGATCCTGTGGAAATTTATATCCTTGTGGTTCCGTTTACAGCGATATTATCCCTGTAGGAAATGTCAATAGTGAATCTATACTGACTTACTACTGACATTGTCAACATTGTCAACTACTGACAAACTGTAGACAACTAATGTAATTTCCTATAGACATTTTGTATGAACGTGTCATTCGAAAGTCAGTACGGACAATGGAACTAGTATGTCAATAGTAAGTCAGTAGTTCCTGAGGAACCATGTGTTGACATTGGAGGTAGTGAGTCAGTATAGACATTAGAGGTAGTAAGTCAGTATAGACATTGGAGCTAGTGAGTCAGTATAGACAATGGAGGTAGTGAGTCAGTATAGACATTGGAGGTAGTGAGTCAATAGTACCAGATTGTCAATACTATTTTTTTTTAGCTTATTTGGAACTTTTCATAGATAAAACAGCTATATAGTACGTTTAATAAGAAGATGAAGCTACACATTTGTTTAAATACTATATTTCATTAAAGAATAAAACAAATAATATTGAAAATGCTAAAAATGTACAAATTGCGTATTACAGATTTTTTTTTTTAAATGGCTAAGCCAAAAATTCCACATAAGTAAAAATTAGTAAATAAAAACAATGTTTTCAAAGTAAAATGCATTTTTTTCTTGGTCAAGTCGCACCAATGACTTGTCTGCTTAAAATAGTTCTTCTTCTGTTGCACTTAACGTTTTATCAGGCGATTCGCTGAATGTTGATATAACATCTAGGATTTGAAAAGAATAAACGTGTATAAATAAACATAAATAAAAAATACGTCCTTAAATTTGCTTGCCTATTACAGCTGTAACATTGGAAAAATCTCACAATCGATTTTTGCCAAATAATTCTTCAACATTGTAATTATACCCTCAGCCTTTAGGCTAAAGAGGGTATTTACACTTTGATACGACCAAAAATGTGCCTCATCGAAATAATGGTTTTAGACCCCAAGTATGTTTGTACGAGGCGACCGGACTTAACGCCCAACGGACATAACGCCCAAAATCAATTTTGGGCGTTATGTCCTCCTTGACCCCGGACTTAACGCCCAAAATAAAATTGGGCGTTAAGTCCGCCCTAACTCCGGACATAAGGCCCAAAAATAATCGGACACAACGCCAAAAAATATTATGTTGAGTTTTTTCATATTTTAATGATTATTATTTGTAATGCAGGGCCGGTTTCAATTGATGTGTTCCAAAACCTACAATAAATTATTATTTTGAACATTCTGTCTAATTTTGTTATAAAAAAAATTTTAAAATTTTCAAAATGGTAGACTCTTTTAGGTTATATTATGGTTAAGTAGATTTTAAAAATGATTTGATTGATTCCTAAAATAGCAAACATCATTCAGTAGATTTTAAACTAGTTGGACGCATAAGGAGCTCTGAAAAATCGAAATCTCCTCAGGAATTTATTAGCACATTTCTAAATAACGAACACTGACAAAACGGAATGTTTAACAGCGTGTTGAGTGACTTATTTCTTATTGTGAATTAAAAATTGAGTCATAGATAAAACCTAAAGATGTTGAAAGCGATCGAGCAAAAGTCGAAATGGTATATTTTATAAAAAATCGCGCGCGCGATTTCTTATAAAATATACCATTTTCGACTTTTGCTCGATCGCTTTCGTAATTTGTTAAGTGTTAATATGTATTTAAAATTGTTTCCTCATTGAAAATAAAATTGAGTCACAGTCATAAAACCTAAAGATGTTGAAAGTGATCGAGCAAAAGTCGAAAACGGTATATTTTATAAAAAATCGCGCGCGCGATTTCTTATAAAATATACCGTTTTCGACTTTTGCTCGATCGCTTTCGTAAGTTGTTAGGTTAAATGTTCATAAATATTTAAAATTGTTTCCTCATTGAAAATAAAATTGAGTCATAGAGCAAACCTGTATATGCAGGAAGTCAAAAACCGTATATTTAAAAAAACGCGCGCGCGATTTCTTGTAAAATATACCGTTTTTTGACTTTTGCTCCATCGCTTTCAGCATATTCAGGTTTGAATTTTGATTTTGATTTTCTATGACTCAATGTTTTATTTATGGCGTTGTAGATGTGTACATGTAGCAAGAAAAATCTTTTATACGGAATATGTTTTTAAAAAATAAAATTGCAGGTTTGCAAAATTGTGCATGCTTGTAAATCTTGTTTCGAGAAAACTCAAGTAAATCATAACGATCACAGTACTGTAATGTTGGGTCCATTTGTCCACAAATTGTTGGAAAATCCGTATACATTTAAATATGATTTCAGTAAGCTTATTTTTTATTTATTACATACATATATAAAACAACTTTATTTCTAAATAAATCTGAATTTTACTTATGAAGTGGGAAAATCATTAATTTCGGAAAACGGACATAAAGCCCAATGGGCCTTATGTCCGCTATGGGGGCGGACTTAACGCCCAATTTTATTTTGGGCGTTAAGTCCGGGGTCAAGGAGGACATAACGCCCAAAATTGATTTTGGGCGTTATGTCCGTTGGGCGTTAAGTCCGGTCGCCTTTGTACGATATCCGTTTCAGACAATTTTGAGTAGATCTAGCAATGTCCGTCCGTCTGTCTGTCTGTCTGTCTGTCTGTCTGTCCGTCTGTCTGTCTGGCTGGCTGGTGCGCACGATAACTCTCGAACGGATCAATCGATTCTGTTCAAATTTTGGGTATCGAATTATTTTGTCCAGATTCGATTTAAGTTCGAAGATGGGCCATATAGGTCCACTCCTTCAGGTACCTCCCCCACAAATGTTCATAAATAGTCGCAAAACTTGTGCGCACGATAACTCTTGTAGGGAATAACCGATTTGGTGCATACTTTGCACATCGTGTAATTTCTACCAAACTTAGATTAGGTTTCAATATGGACTCAATCGATCCACTCCTTCGGGTACCTCCCACACAAATTTTCGGAAAAGTTCAGATTAGGTCCTGGTCTCGAATCGCTTTGATTTTTGTTTACGCAAGTTGTATTCGCTGCCCTCTATACGACGCTGTAAGTTTTATTAGGGGCAAGTCCATACTTCCTGAGGAAATAGCCTGAAAGTTACAAAAAGCTCTATGACACCGTGTGTAATGGTTGGAGCGCAAGATAACCCTCGAACGGATCTGCCGATTCGGTCCAAAATTTGGCTTTCGTAATATTTTGTCCAAACTTAGTTCAAGTTCAAAGATGGATTATATCGGTCCACTCCTTCCGGTACCTCCCCCACAAAAGTTCGAAAATTTTCGGAAAATTTGTGCGTACGATAACTCTTGAAGGAATTTACCGATTTGGTCATTACTTTGCACATTATGAAATTTCTACCAGACTTAGATGAGGTTCCAATATGGACTCAATCGGTAAACTCCTTCGAGTACCTCCCACACAAAATTTCGGAAAAGTTCAGTTTAAGACCTGCTCACGAATCGCCTTGGTTTTTGTTGTAACATCTTGTATTCACTGTCCCCTATACGATGGTACAAGTTTCCTCAGGGGCAAGTCCATACTTCCTGAAAAATAGCCTGAAAGTTGAAAAACAAACCCTATGACACCATGTTTATGGGTGGAAGCGCAAGATAATTCTCGAACAGAAATGCCGATTCCGGCCAATATTTGGCCTTCGTAATATTGTTTCCAAACTTAGTTTAAGTTCGTAGATAAGCCATATCGGTCCACTCCTTCAGGTACCTACCCCACAAAAGTTCAAAAATATTCGGAAAAATTGTGCGCACGATAACTCTTGATGGGAGTGACCGATTTGGTCCATACTTTACACATTCTCATAATATCTACCAGATATAGATCAGGTTCGAATATGGACTATATTTGTCCACTCCATCCCGTACCTCCCACACAAAATTGTGGATAAGTTGACTTTAAGACCTGCTATTGAATCACTTTGATTTTTGTTGAAGCAACTGACATTTGCTGCCTCAATTACGATGGTAAAAGTTATTTCAGGGGCAAGTCCATACTTCTTGAGAAAACAGCCCGAAGGGTGTAAAAACCCCCTATGGCACCCCCATGGTCTATGTCGGTCCATTCCTTTAAGCACCATTTCCGCAAAATGTTTGAACTTTAATCCTAATCAACATTTTTGTCGGTTCATACGACCAAAATTTTGAAACCCCCTAAATACATAAGTTTTTTGCGAAAAAAAGTGTTTCAATTTACCCATGCTGAGGGTATATCTCTGTCGGCAAAGCCGACTGATACTTTTTTACGTGTTCATTATTATGTTTAGTTGCATTCAGCATTTCCAGCGAGACGGGACAATATATACATCAGGCTCCACAATCTTCTCTAAAGGTTCCACATAATGTCTAATTGTCGAAATTTCACCACAAATGTTGTTAGTCGCCTCAGAATTCGTACTTTGCTATAAAATTGTTTATTTTTCACATGTCTTTTATATTTTCTTTTGCTCATACTTGTTATTGAAATTATATGCTTTAAGTTTTCACGATATTGTATTGATTTTTACAAAAACACTTTTTTCACCAACCGCAAAAATTATTTTATGCCAAACAATTAAGAAAATTAAAAAAAAGATGCTTCGTTGGGCTATCATCTGTCAATATACACAATGCTTTTTATACCCTCAGCCTTTAGGCTAAAGAGGGTATTTACACTTTGATACGACCAAAAATGTGCCTCATCGAAATAATGGTTTTAGACCCCAAGTATGTTTGTACGATATCCGTTTCAGACAATTTTGAGTAGATCTAGCAATGTCCGTCCGTCTGTCTGTCTGTCTGGCTGGCTGGTGCGCACGATAACTCTCGAACGGATCAATCGATTCGGTTCAAATTTTGGGTATCAAAATATTTTGGCCAGATTCGATTTAAGTTCGAAGATGGGCCATATAGGTCCACTCCTTCAGATACCTCCCCCACAAATGTTCAAAAATTGTCGCAAAACTTGTGCGCACGATAACTCTTGTAGGGAATAACCGATTTGGTCCATACTTTGCACATCGTGTAATTTCTACCAAACTTAGATGAGGTTCCAATATGGACTCAATCGGTCCACTCCTTCGGATACCTCCCACACAAAATTTCGGAAAAGTTCAGTTTAGGACCTGGTCTCGAATCGCTTTGATTTTTATTTACGCAAGTTGTAATCGCTGTCCTCTATACGATGCTGTAAGTTTCATTAGGGGCAAGTCCATACTTCCTGAGAACATAGCCTGAAAGTTACAAAAAACCCTATGACACCGTGTGTAGTGGTTGGAGCGCAAGAAAATTCTAGAACGGATCTGCCGATTCGGTCCAAAATTTGGCTGTCGTAATATTTTGTCCAAACTTAGTTCAAGTTCAAAGATGGATTATATCGTTCCACTCCTTCCGGTACCTCCCCCACAGAAGTTCGAAAATGTTCGGAACATTTGTGCGTACGATAACTCGTGAAGGGAGTAACTGATTTGGTGTATACTTTGCACATTATGAAATTGCTACCAGACTTAGATGAGGTTCCAATATGGACTCAATCGGTAAACTCCTTCGAGTACCTCCCACACAAAATTTCGGAAAAGTTCAGTTTAGGACCTGCTCTCGAATCGCCTTGGTTTTTGTTGTAACATCTTGTATTCACTGTCCCCTATACGACGGTACAAGTTTCATCAGGGGCAAGTCCATACTTCCTGAGAAAATAGCCTGAAAGTTGCAAAAGGCCCCTATGACACCGTATGTAGAGGTTGGGGCGCAAGATAACTCTCGAACGGATAAGTTCACTTCGGTCCAAAATTTTGCCTTCGTAATATTTTGTCCAAACATAGTTTAAATTCGAAGATAAGCCATATCGGTCCACTCCTTCAGGTATCTCCCCCACAAAAGTTCAAAAATATTCGGAAAAATAGTGAGCACGATAACTCTTGAAGGGAGTGACCGATGTAATCCATACTTTGCACATCCTAATATATCTACCACATATAGATCAGGTTCGAATATGGACTATATTTGTCTACTCCTTCTAGTACCTCTTACACAAAATTTCGGATAAGTTCACTTTAAGACCTGCTCTCGAATCACTTTGATTTTTGTTGAAGCGATTTGCATTCTCTACCTCCACTACGACGGTAAAAGTTATTTCAGGGGCAAGTCCACATTTCTTGGGAAAACAGCCCGAAAGGTGTAAAAACCCCTATGCCACCATATATGGCGGTCGGAGAGCACGATAACTCTCGAACTGTTCAACCGGTTTGGTCCAACATTTGGACTTCGTCATATTATATCCAAACTTAGTTTCATGGGGCAATACCGGTCCACAACTTCGGGTACTTCTCCCCAATATTTAAAAATGTCACTAAAATGATAGGACGATATCACTTGAAAGGGGCAACCAATTTGGTCCAAACTTTGGATCTCCTAATATTTTGTCAAAATTTAGTTTAACTTCTAAGGTGGCCCATATCGTTCCTCCCTAAGGGTACCTCCCCGACAAAGGTTCAACATTTGTGTCTTAGTGCAGTTAATTCCTAATCCACATTTTTGTCGGCAAGTTCAAATGTCCAAAAAGGGCCACAAAATGTTGAAGAGACCTTTAATACATTCGATCTGTCCGAAGGTGAAAATTTCACTTCACATTGGCTGAGGGTATATATCGGTCGGCAAAGCCGACTGACACTTTTTTACTTGTTCTTATTAAGGTAAAGGTATCAATAGTTGACAACCTGCTGACAAAGTGTTGACTTTGTCACCATATTAGTAAACAAAGTGGCGACATGTCAACACATGACCCCACCCTTCCTACAGGGATGTTTTTCGTGGGCAAGTCCATGCTTCATAACATAGTGGAACGCTCTAAGTTATACGGTGTCCAACTGAAACAACTAGTCTGCGCGATATATATCGAAAAGAAATGATTTCCAAAATAAGATCCGCTTTCAAAATGGACTATTCTTTAGTTTTATAATGTCAGATGTAATGTCAAAAATGAACCACATAATTCTGAGACCCTCCTTAATACATAAATTTTGGGCAAACGGATTTTGTTTTTGTATCCGGTATACGATCTGTCCGTAGATGGAAGTTTCAATTCAAGTTTCTGCTGGCAAAGCTGACTGATTCCTGTTTACTTGTTCCTTTTTACCTTTATCTTCAGCTTGAGACGATCTCTATTGAATATCATAATCAGAGTACGTAAATATACTTTAAATAACATTTCCAATCGTTTCGTATTTTCCATAGGAATAATACAAAACGAAACATATCCCACATTGGAAACATATCCCACTCGCTGTTTAATTTCGTTTTGTTTACGTTCGTGAGTACGAATAAAACAAAAAGCGAAAAGTACTCAACCCCACAAGAGAAGAGAGAAAACGAAATAGATGTGAATAAATCAAAAACGTTTTGTGGTTAAAAATTCGCGGTGGTATGTGTGGTGTGTGTGTGTGTGTCATTGACCACAACGCACAGCGAACGTTTGCCAAAAATTCTTTTTGTTTGGGTGGTGAATGAAACTATTCAGCAAAGTATAGCCGAGGTACGAGTACATTTCAGCAATCGTACGGTTTTCATCTTTATACCCTCAGCCTTTAGGTTAAAGAGGGTTTTCACACTTTGATACGACCAAAAATGTGCCTCATCGAAATAATGGTTTTAGACCCCAAGCATGTTTGTACGATATCCGTTTCAGACAATTTTGAGTAGATCTAGCAATGTCCGTCCGTCTGTCTGTCTGTCCGTCTGTCTGTCTGGCAGGCTGGTGCGCACGATAATTCTCGAACGGATCAATCGATTCGTTTCAAATTTTGTGTATCGAAATATTTTGTCCAGATTCGATTTAAGTTCAAAGATGGGCCATATAGGTCCACTCCTTCAGGTACCTCCCACACAAAATTTCGGAAAAGTTCAGTTAAGGACCTGGTCTCGAATCGCTTTGATTTTTGTTTACGCTAGTTGTATTCGCCGTCCTCTATACGACGCTGTAGGTTTCATTAGGGGCAAGTCCATACTTCCTGAGAAAATAGCCTGAAAGTTACAAAAAACCCTATGACACCGTGTGTAGTGGTTGGAGCGCAAAATAACTCTCGAACGGATCTGCCGATTCGGTCCAAGATTTGGCTTTCGTAATATTTTGTCCAAACTTAGTTCAAGTTCAAAGATGGATTATATCGGTCCACTTCTTCCGGTACCTCCCCCACAAATGTTCGGAAAATTTGTGCGAACGATAACTCTTGAAGGTCCATACTTTGCACATTATGAAATTTCTACCAGACTTTCTACCAATATGGACTCAATCGGCAAACTCCTTCGAGTACCTCCCACAAAAATTTCGGAAAAGTTCAGTTTAGGACCTGCTCTCGAACCGCCTTGGTTTTTGTTGTTACATCTTGTATTCACTGTGCCCTATAAGAAGGTACAAGTTTCCTCAGGGGCAAGTCCATACTTCCTGAAAAAATAGCCTGAAAGTTTAAAAACAAACCCTATGACACAATGTTTATGGGTGGAAGCGCAAGTTAATTCTCGAACGGAAATGCCGATTCCGGCCAAAATTTGGCTTTCGTAATATTGTTTCCAAACTTACTTTAAGTTCGTAGATAAGCCAAATCGGTCCACTCCTTCAGGTACCTACTCCACAAAAGTTTAAAAATATTCGGAAAATTGTGCGCACGATAACTCTTGACGAGAGTGACCGATCAGGTCCATACTTTTCACATTCTCATAATATCTACCAGATATAGATCAGGTTCGAATAAGGACTATATTTGTCCACTCCATCCCGAACTTTTCGAACTTTAATCCTAATCAACATTTTAGTCGGTTCGTACGACCAAAATTTTGAAACCCCCTAAATACATAAGTTTTTTGTGAAAAAAGTGTTTCATTTTGCACAGGCTGAGGGTATATCTCTGTCGGCAAAGCCGACTGATACTTTTTTACTTGTTTAACATTGAAAAGTTTGTGGTTTTGTTTTGGTTGTGAGAATGAAACGATTCAGAGAAGCTGAAAAGTTTGTGGCTTTGTGTGATTGGCACGGGAATCGTTTTGTTTGTTTACGTTCATTGACCATAATCTTTTATAGGTTTATATCGTTTACTACTTTGTATATGTTTTATAAAGGTATATGACGTGTTTGACGTTTACAACATTCTGATCATGAAAATTGTAACACGGCCCATCTTTGCCCTAAAGGCTGAAGGTATAAAAAGCGCATATATCATTTGTTATTGCTCACGACTACACAAACCTAAACAATAGGTTATTATTCACAGGAATTATTTTATATCTTTATACTACTTAATTTATTTGTTATTGTTTTTCATTGCACGTGTAAGATAATCCTCTTAGTGAACAGCGTATCCTTTAAGTGGTTATCCGTGTTGTGTTGCAAGTAAAATGTAGTGGGGGGAGATTGTATTGATAGATACGAGTACCTATTTTAAGTTATATAATAAAACGTTTGATTTAAGTATGACAGAAATTTAAAATTGTATACAAAACTTTTCCATTAATCTCTATTGACATTTGCTGGATATTTGTGTAGGTTTTGTTATCTAGCAGCTTATATGATTCTCCAGCGCCATATCTGCTTTGTTTTGTAAATACTTGTCCTTTGTTGCCACTAGAACGATAACAATCTTAATCGATTCTTTGTTCATAATGACCACAAAGCATAAATCCTCCGCCAACAATTGCCACAAAAACTACTAGATTCCATCTGTGCTGGCCAGCTGGTTGTTTTCCCTTTAAGTCATTTACTTGGCATCAAATCACAACAAAGCTTTGCACTACAACCCCCAGATGCCTGGAGTCAATTGCCCGTCGCTTCGTTTATTGTTTATATTCTGGCGTTGCTTTTGTTTCTTCAATCGGGTTTTCCTCTTTTAGTTTTATAAATCTTTTTTAAGCATGCTGAGGCAATCTTTATTGGATTTATTCTTCCACTCATCGCTGTCACTGTTGTTGTTACTATTTGGTTGTTTCGTTTTTTCGGTTCTTCACCTCTCATGTCCTTTATAACCATAATTCTTTGTACCCGAAAAGTCGAAAACCTTTTTTATTTTATTTTATTTATTTTCAGATGCTTTGAAGGAATTGGACAAAGAAGCAAAGTAACAATGGCGATATGGTTGATTAGTTAATTAGAGACAAAAAGTGAGAAAAACAATAAACATTTCGTACAATGTCCGAAAGAGGAAATAATGAATGGCGAGTTTCAAAAACAGAAGGATGAAACAACGATTTGTGACAATGGATAACGGTAAGTGGTCCTCTTACATATTATTAATAAATAAATATACCTTCTTCAGTCAATTGCAAAGCCCATCGAGAAACAGAAGTGTTTGTACACATTTTGCCATTTTGCGAAATTTAAGTAAACAGTAATGTTTGTTTACTCTTTCACGTTTCAATTTAATGTAGGATATATCATTATATCCTCAGCCGTTATGCTAACGAGGGTATATACACTTTCATACGGGCAAAATGTGTTTCATCGAAATAATGGTTTTAGATCCCAAGTATGTTAGGACGAAATCCGTTTCAGATAATTTGGATTTGATTTCCCATGCCCGTCTGTCTGGCTGGTTGGCTGGAGCGCCCGATAACTCTCGAACGAATAACCCGATTCGGTCCAAAATTTGGCTTTCGTCCAATATTAGTTTAAGTTCGAAGGCGGTCCCCTCCTTCTTGTACCAGACTAAGATGAGGTTCCAATATGGAATCAATCGGTCCACTCCTTTGGGTACCTCCTACTCAAAATTTCGGGATGAGTTGAGTTTAGGACCTGCTCTCGAATTGCTTTGATTTTTGTTGTAACAACTTGTATTCACTGAACCCTATACGACAATACAAGTTTCATCAGTGGCAAGTTCATACTTCCTAAGAAAACAACCTGAAAGATGCAAAAAAAACCCTTATGACACCGTGTAAAGTGGTTGGAGTACAATATAACTCTCAAGCGGATCTTCCGATTTGGTCCAAAATATGGCCTTCGTTACATTATGTCCAAACTTAGTTTAAGTTTGAAGATAAGCCATATTGGTCTACTCCTTCATGTACCTCCACCACAAAAGTTCAAAAATGTTCGGAAAAATTATGCGCACGATAACTCTAGAAGGGAGTGACCGATTTGGTCACTCAGTTTGAAGATGGGCAATACCGGTCCACAAATTCTGGTACTTCCCCACCAATATTTAAAAAATGAGCCCTAACATGGTATGCACGATATCTCTTGAACGGGGCAACCAGTGTGGTCCAAACTTTGGTTCTCCTAATATTTTGTCCAAATTTAGTTTAACTTCTAAAATGGCCCATATCGATCCTCTCCTTAGGGTATCTCACCAAAAAAAGTTCAAAAGAAGATCCACTTCCATAATGGACTATGTCGGTCCATTCCTTTAAGCACCTCCTTCGCAACACTTTTGAACTTTTATCCTAATCCACATTTTTGTCGGCAAGTTCAAATGTCCAAAAAGGGCCACGAAATTCTTAAAAGACCCTAAATACATTTCATCTGTCCGTAGATGAAAGTTTTAATTCACATGTGCTGAGGGTAATCTCTATCGGCAAAGCCGACAGATAATTTATTATTTGTTTTATATCTAGTTTAACTGCCGAGTTGGCTTAAGGCATTAATAAGCTTTAATGTAACAAAGTGCAAAGAGGAATTCAACTGGAGTCGTGGGAAAATAAGTCGATTTTAGGCAAAGATGTGGAGTTTATACTAAGTTAGTTTTGTGCCAAAAGCTTGTGACACACCGAAATAATGACGTTTGACCCACATTTGAGTATACCAATTGACTTAACTTCGCCTGCTAATTCGATTAGCCCTGCCTGTCCTTTCGTTTGGGGTTCATTTATTTTATTAGTCACATCGACTTTTAACTTTGCACACAATTGACAAACAAAGTCTTTCTAAACGAACTACGATTACTTACTTAGTTGGCCCTCTGCAGAACATTTGTCCTATATGCTGAACTAATAACAGGTTTCCACTCCTCTGACTTTGTTGCTTTACTTGTTTACTCCATCGAATCCTTGGCATTCCAGTTCTGCTTGCACCGCAATGCGTCCTGTATTATACTAAGCATTTTTTAGCCGGTTCATACGAGGGCTGCTCGAGAACTTTCTGGCCTAAGCAACCCTGCGTGTTGCCAGGTGCCATTTGATTTTTTTTTTTTTTTTTTTTTTTGAAAGTTTAACAGTTTTTTTCACAAAGGTGGTTGTTTACATTGACTTGTTTTGTTTACATGACTTAAATATTGTGAATATTTTCGCCCGATCATTTTTCACAACTTTCGACGTACGTAATTACGACAAGAGTGCATCTATCAAATAAATCTTTGTATATCGATAATGAACCATCTTACGAAAAACTGATTTAATGAATTCAATCGAAGGTCGTGAGGGTCGTCAAAAAACAAGTGTGGTGCCAGAAAAAAAATATGCCTTACGTGAAGATAGTCACGTTATATACCGTGGGATAGTGTCATTCTTGGGAATTTATTCAACCAACTAGCACTTTATATTGCATGAACACCTGGCCACAAAAATAGGGGTTTCGCGTTAGATCTTGCACTATTCGACAATCGCTCACAAAAAAGCTCTTGTCGATTTTTGCAAAGAAATTGTCAATAAATACTATAGGAGTGCTTCAAACGACGTTTATAAGATCGTCTCAGGCGGCGAATCTTGGATCTATGCGTATGAGTCGAAACAACGCAGCAATCGACCATTGGGATCTTCGAAGGCGAGCAAAATCCAACGAAAGTTGTTCGCGGAAGAAGCACGTCGAATCAATTGGTCGCCTGTTTCTTCGGCTAAACTGACCATGTGGCTACTATACGGATTGAGGAAAAACAGGACGGTTAATTCTGAGAGGTACACTAGATCTTGTTAGCCTGAAGTCTCCGCAGAAATTTGAAAAACGAACAAGAGAAGACGAATCATTGTGAACCGTGACAATGCGATTCAAATCAGCGCCTTTTGACTTTTTTTTTGACAAATGTGGAATTCATGGGTCATCCGCCGTACAGCCCCAATTTCTTCATTTGATTCCCGCACATCAAGGAAAAAAACATGGTCAACGGTTTCGTCGCTACAATAAGCTGTTGAAGCGTTCAACAATTGTTTTGAGGGCATGAAAATGTGTATAAATCATTCTACTTAAGAAAAAAGTAAAACTATTTTAATGGTACATGTTCGCGATATCATTCTTAGGCTAGGAAGTTATCGAGCAACCCTTGTAATCGCTCATTCCTTTGACATGGCCTATCCAAAGTCGTATTGATATCGTTGTATACAATAAAGGGTGTTTTTTTAAGCTAGATAGAACTTTAAATTGTAAAAAGTAACACAAAAAATTAAATTTTGATGAAACTTTCTTTTTATTTGTTTCAATATACTCTGACAAATCATCATGAATAGACTCACGCTTGAACAACGCTACGAAATTATCCAAATTTACTTTGAAAATCAGTCGTCGATTCGCGCAACTTATAGACGTTGTTTTATCGCAAAATTGTGTTCAGCGATGAGCCGCATTCTTGGCTTAACGGGTTTGTTAATAAGCAAAATTGCCGCATATGGAGTGAGACCAATCCACAAGAGACCCTACAGACTTCATTACATCCAGAAAAATGCACCGTATGGTGCGGTTTTCACGCTGGTGGCATCATCGGACCTTATTTCTTCAAAAATGAGGCCGGAGCTCGCGTTACGATTAATGGAGATCGTTACCGCACCGTAATCAATGATTTTTTTGTTTGAAAGTATGGATGACATTGATCCGGATGAGATGTGGTTTCAACAGGATGGCGCTACGTGCCATACGGCGAACGCAACCATCGACTTATTGAAATCAAAATTTGGCGATAAGTTGATTTCGAGAAGTGGACCTGTCAATTGGCCTCCAAGGTCGTGCGATTTGACACCTCTCGATTATTTCCTGTGGGGCTACGTGAAGTCACTGGTTTATGCTGATAAACCAGCAACAATTGATGCCTTGGAGGCAAGCATTGTTCGTGTTTTCGTGACATACGGCCAGCAGTGCTCGATTGGCCATAAATTGGACGTCCAGAATGCACTTCGTCAAGAACAGCCGCGTTGCCCATATGCCCGAAATCATTTTCAAATGTTAATGTCACGTATTGATCTTTCGAATAAAAAAAATTTTGATTACAATTTAATTTTTTGTGTTATTTTTTACAATTTTAAGTTCTATCGGGCTTAAAAAACACCCTTTACAACGATACAGCTCGTGTCTATTCACCGTCAACGCATATTGACACTAAGGTCTTTCGAAGAATTTTTCATTCAAAACCCACAAAGCACTGCTTGCGCAAGTACCCAGGCTTCGGTACCATACATTAGAACGAGTAGTATCAGTGATATGTAAAGCGTTATTTTTGTTTGAGGAGATGTGGCTTTGACTTAAAACTGCTTATATAAACCAATGTAGCATATGTTGTCTAATAATATTCTTCTTCTTATCTCACAACTGATGTTGTTGGTTGTGTTTATGGCGGTGCCGAGGTAGACGAAGTCCTTAACTACCTCAAAATGATAGGAACCAACTTCCATAGTTGGCCCTAGTTCTATACACGCATTGCGCGACGGTACCTTCAACTTCGACATTCTTAAAGATATAATTTTTTTTTTTTACTGATCGGTCCATGATGATATGGCCCAACTATTTCCTTGACCATAGGCTTTAATCGTTCGCACCAAATCTGTAACACTATAATATAAGCAATAGGGAGAACACCTATGCCTCTATAGTTCGACGGGGAAAAAGGATGCTCAGGTTCCAATCGTCAGGTACGCGTTCTTCCTGCCAGATGGTGCTAACTAGCTGTTGCATGTACCTTATCAGTGTATCGTCAACGGTTTTGAACAGCTCGTCTCATCGGCTAATTCTACCTTATTGTTCTTCAGCCCAGTTATTGCTGCTTTCACCTCATCTTGGCCGGGCGATACACATTCAATGCCATCTTCTTGGATTGGATCTGTGGTCTTCGCTACCAACATTTTGTGAAAATGCCCTTTCCATATCCTTAGCACACTATCTGTATTTGTTACCAAATTTCCTTGCTCGTCTCTATATTGAAGAATGTACAGACATATCCTCCTTTGAATTTCGCTTAATGCTTCACTCTTTGGTAGAATTTTCGAACTTAAGTCTGGCTAAAATACATCTCGATTTGTTCACACACCCGCTTTTCCATTTCTCCCTTTTTCCTACGACAAAGGCGTTTCTTCTCACTCTCCTTCTTTTTCTCACAATATCCCTCTCGTGTGCTACGCTTTGCTAATAATTGTAAAGTAACCATATATGTCGAATTTTTCTCTTCGGTTGCAGCACGACATTCCTGGTCATACTATGGTTTCCTTGGTGGAGGTCGTCTCTGGTATCCAAATTTGTTGGTTGTCGCATGGAGTAGGCAATACTTTGCCCCTGTGCTAATAGCAATTGGGCCGTTTCAGTCGAATATGCTGTGGCTATCTGCTCAGCTCACCGATGTCCAACTTCCGCGTTGTATCTGCTCGTGCTTAATTTGCAACGTTTAGACGGGTACGTGCCTCGAAACGATGCACAGTGGTCCCACTTGTATGGGAAGGTGCGACAAAAATATTTATAATCGTCGGATCAATCTGATTTTTTTCAGTATATGCTAAATATAAGTAAAAAATAATTTAGTCAAAAAATCATCAATATGGGTCCAGTTTTTCCTATAGCCCCCATGTAGCGGTACCACCCGATTTCAGGTATTTTTGTACTTGGTAGTTGGGGTTCCCAATGGTCAAAAATCTTCTGCGCCAAAAATTGTGGTCTTAGGTCCAGGTTTCGGTATAGCTCTCATATTACGATACCTCCCGATTTCAGGTATATTGAAGATTTTATCAAAATGTTCTGCCCGAATTGGTTGTAATTTGCCATTTTGAGTTCTTAGTGGTCAAAAAAACGTCTCCGACTGGTATCGTGGACAGGAAAGGAAACAAATTATTCCATTTGAGTTCAAAATATTTCATGGTAGGGGATATAATAAAGTTCGGTGCGACCGAACTTTACATTTTTACTTGTTTTTCATATTATATGTAGCATCATACATATGGCGAAAAACAAAAATTTTTTACAATCGATGAATCCGAGTTTCAACCTTTGAGAATTCGCGAACTGTTAACATATTCTATATAGTATGATATACATTCTTTAAACTGAAGTGTTTTAGGAGGAATCCCATAAGGTCGACCATTACAATTAATTTACGTGGAAGCTGTGTTGGCATCAATGTAGAAAAATAGGTAAAAATGGGTTGAAGCCAACAAGTTTTTTTATGCTCCCTTCCGATTTTAGGCTTAACCTTACATTTTATAGACATATGCCCAAAGAAAGACTCAAAGAATAATTCATGGGCAATATGATACTAGTGTATCATTTTTCGATATATCCACTGCATCCACCTGAAATTGATGCTGACATTTTGAAGCCGGAATTTCGGGGTTTTTTGAATTGTTTTAATAATTCGGACGCGCAACAAGATAATATTCAAAACTCACATTAGGATTATAAAACTCGTGATTCTACGTCGTTTAATGCATATCTCATGAGTGTGCTCCTTACAGCATCCTAGTAATTGGAGTCTACAGGCCAATATTTGATGCGTGATTTTTTTTAAAAAACCTATTTTTTGCGTTTAAAATTTACAAGTGCCATTCAATTTCCTTTGTACCCCGCGTGAATTTAGTTTTTTTACGCGACGGATCTAATGAGACCTTCCGCGATCGAATCCATCCACTAAAACCGCGGATATAGATACCCTGAAAATAGGAAAAGCAGCAAAAAATTATTTCGACAAATCCGCGTACTAAACCGCGATTTTCTTGAAATTTTTTTACGTAAATGGAATCCTTTATACGCGATTATAATATTTGCGAAAACGCGTGTCATAAATTACAGAGATTCGCGTGTAATATGGTTTTTTCACCAAAAATAGAATGTGGAGGCACATCCGCGGTTCTTGAAGAATCTAATTAAAATTGGTATATTTGGACGTATTTTTGATAGGCGCTGACGAAACCGGATGCGCATCAAAAGCGTATGCACATTGCGCGACTTTTACCAACTTTAAGGTTTTTTGTAGTGTATGATGTAACTGGTGGCACACAATGGCCCCTGAGTGAAACATCGAAATATGCATACATTTTGACAGAGATTGATTCGCTGTATCCAAAAACGGATGCGCATCAACCGACTTTAACTAATTCGCGAATAACAGGCTTTTTAATTATAATATTAATTGAATGATTGTAATTTCAATATTACTCTTAATTTCCTACCCTTATAAGTTATCACAGTAATCAGTTAAACTCTCGCGATGGTAAACCATATGTTTTGATGAAGTTTTAACTGTATACATTCATTATTCTATGGGATTTTAGCAAAATAGTTGGAGAACTCCCAAATATTTTTTTCTATTTTTTAGAATCAAACCAAAAAAAATATTTGCAACAATATTTTCCAACAATAAGTTTTTCTCTTTTGTTGTTGCTATAATATGCAATTTATGTACCCAATCTCTATAAATTTGGTATCACATTTTTCTACGCATTGTCTAGATTCCGCACATATTCTTTAATTTATTTTTAGAGGGTTTGTACGGATTCTGGGACAGGATAATTTGGATTTACTTCAAAATTTTTTTATTATTTATTGACTTTCCGCGAAAATAATAATAAATTTAATAACTATTTAAACATCTACGAATAGATATGGACTGCTGTTAATGATTTATGCATACATTTTCTCATAACAACCAAAAAGATATTTTTAAATATTTTTTCTTTATATGAGAATAAAAACCGCTATAACTTTTGCGCGCATTGGCCAATTTCGTGAACGCGAGCAGATTTGAAACCGGATTTTTTTCCTTTACCTCTGTACCGAAAATCGTAGATGTGCTCGTAAAAAAAATTTTTAATTTTTTTCAAATGGAATTGTAAAGGAATTTTGTTATTCGCCATATACCAAAAATATACAAATGTAATACAATACACTCATAAGTAGATACCAAAACAAAAATGTCTAAATCTTTAAAGAAAAAACCAAAACAAACAATTAAAACACAAAACAAAGAAGAAACTGAGAATACAGTAATACGGCATATTCACTGAAACGGCCAGAGGCATCGTCAGTATTTCTAATGTCACTCACGGAAATGCAAATATATGCAGATGGATCTATTTTTTTTTTAACTTGACACTATTTCTAACATTCTTCAAACAATTTGGAGAGTGGCGAAGGATGGCGAAGTTAGTAAGACTCCACTTCAATTTTTAGGACTTGGAAAAAAATTCACAAAAAAAGTATTATAAAAATTGTGATTTCCAGCACATTTTGTGCGAATAATGTGAACAAATTTGTATATAAAAGTAATTAGAAAACCTTGTGCTAAAACTTCCATTTCGAAAAAAGTAATCTTATCTTATAAATTACAAAAACAGTGCTGGAATATTAAAATATGATATCTTTAGAGACAATTTGTTGAATTGTCACAGAGATTTGCTGATATCGATTTTTCGATTTTTGTCGCAGGTTGGGTCCAGTGTGCGATGGAGGCTCGAGGAATGTCTTTCATGTACCATAACGTGATCAATTTTATTTCTTGTTTTCTGGCCTAAACACACCCAAGTGCCCTAATGCATGCCAAGATACTTAAATCTGATCTGCTAACTACCATGTTTTTACCTCTGCAAAGTCTATCAGCCTCATACCATTGACAGATGTTTCACTGCGGAGACTGAATTTCCCGACTTCTGGGCCAAAGAAATTCTCCTTTCCAATTTAGGCATTAAAATCGCCAAGAATAATTTTAATATCATGGGCAGGGCAACGGTCATATGTTTCTTCAAAGCGTTCGTCAAAAATTTGGTCTGTTCGTATCTGTCTTCAATGAGAGTATGAGCGCAAATAAAGCAAATATTGAACATTTTGCTTTTATCCGTCAGATGTTTTGATCTCTTTTAGGTGTTGTTGTGATGCCTTTCCCAATCCATCGTATTTCCTGTACGGCAGTAATGTCGGCCTTGTATTTTGTAAGTACATTTACCAATGTGTAGACTGTACCTTCTTTATAAAAAGTGCGAACATTCCAGGTGCAGATTCACAAAACATGGGCCTTAAAACGCTTTCGGGGGTCGCACAGTGATACAGAATCGTTTTTCCCTGTCAAAACCCTGTAACTTTTGAACGGATTAAGACAAAAAACAAGTAAAAAGTCGTTAAGTTCGGCCGGGCCGAAGTTTTTATACCCTCCACCATAACAATAGTCTTAATTAAAATGGAATAATTAGGGTCCTTTCACAATTTTAGGTGGAACAACTTTTCGACAATGGATAGACTACTACTGCCTCCCACTATTGCTTAAATTACACTGTGAACACAAATGTTGGGGCAGAGATAATTCCTTTTGGAGATGAAAACCCTTGGTGTATGTATATTAAAAACCCCGAAGGACAGATGCGCCGTGAGTCGAACTTCCGCGTTATGAAGTTTTTGCAAGAGACCCTGTAAGCCATCATGAATTAGCATGATATCTTTGTTTGTTGTTTTTGTAGAACACTTAAGCAACAGTAAACAAAGATATAACGCTAATTCCTGATGACCCACAGGGTCTCTAACAAAAATTTCATCACGCCATAAGGCGGAAGTTCGACTCACGGCTGATCTATCCTTCGGGGTTCATAATATACTCACCAAGGCCTCTCTTCCCCAAGAGGAATTTTCCGTGCCCCAGACTTTCACCTCCACTTTGTTGCACAGTGTTATCTAATCTAATCTAAAAAAATGTGTTCAGCTAGGTGAAAGGTACCACCTACGGGGCTATATCAAAGAGTCAACTTATCTTTAAATTTTTTGGCGGAAAAAGTTTCATCAATACAATGTAGACTCTCAAAAATGGACCCATCTTGACGAATTTTAGTGAAAAAATTTCGTGACCACTGAAAATTCCCGAAAATCGGAAGGTACAGTTATATGGGGGGATATACCAAAACATGGACCTATATTGACGATTATTTTTGAATAGACAAAATTGTAGCTAAAATTCTCAAAATACCGATCATTACAGCTAGTACGGTTAAAAATTGCAGCTAAAATTCTCAAAATACCGAAAATCGGGAGATACCGTTATATGGGGGCTATACCAAAACATGGACTTATGTTAACGATGTTACGTTGGACATGTTTTATGACCACTGAGAACTTCAAATGTCAAATTACAGCTATTTCGGTTAAAAACTGTAGCTAAAATTCTCAAAATAACGAAAATCGGGAGGTACCGATATATGGGGGCTATACCAAAACATGGACCTATGTTGACGATGTTTCGTGGAGATGTTTTATGACCACTGAGAACCTCAAATGTCAAATTGCAGATAGTTCGATTACTAATTGTGGCTAAAATTCTCAAAATACCGAAAATCGGGAGGTACAGTTATATGGGGGCCACCGACGTAGGTTAAAAATTTTAAACTTTTAAATTTTTCATGAAATATGTAAAATATTTACAAGAAGTATTACAGAGAACTATTTAACTACATTGATATTATTGTCCAACATATTTGAAAGTATAAATATTATGAACAAGTTAGGTTTTTTGAGCAATTTTCTGCATAGTTGTTGTTAAGTTTTATGGTGTTGTTTAAGAATTTGATCGTAATTTTAGGCTGACTGTAAGTGTTACTGGGTAGCATATTACGTCCAATACTTTGGCTTATAAACAAAAACCATTCTTGCGTGTTTTGTTTTTGAAATTTTTGATAAGAGCAATTCAACAATAAAAGATAAAATCTCTTAATCTTTGTGGTGTTAAACTTTTGTATACACATCCAAAATTTGGAGACATTATCTGTTACAATTCTATAGATATTTGCATAAAAAATCTAAATTTTTTGGAGGTACCTCCGATTCTGATGCTATATCTCCGGATCAACGCGGTAGTGATATACTCTGACAATTTAAGCTGTTTTTGAGTGCATAAACTTTAAACAAACAAACGTACAAACATTTTTCTACCGCAGTGTCGTCCGTTGAGATTATTTGAAACTGGTCTCTTGCTACAAATTAGTAAATGTCTATTGTACAATAAGGATTTTTCTGTCGATTACTCTTTACATTGTATTTTGGGAAGTACTTTCAATGGATGCACATTACTAGAAATGTTCCTTTTTCCCTCTACGGCAAAGGACTTTGTGACGACAAGCGAAATAAAAAAAAAACCGATCGGAAACAGATTCTTCTTCGTCAAAATCTCAACAAGTATCAGTTGGCTTTGCGTACAGGAATATACCCTGAGCCTGTGTGAACTGAAGCTTTCATCTATAGATAGAACGAGTAGTGGCTACACAACCAAAATCCTTTAACCCAAAGCAATGCATTAGGAGATTTTCAGAATTGTGTAGCCATTTTCGGACGTATGAACTTGACAACAAAATACGGATGTTATCATTGATCACAAGTGTTGCGGAGGAGGTATCTGAAGAAATGGACTGGACCCACATAGTTAATTTTGGAAGTAGATCTTATTTTGGGAGTCATTCCTTTTAAAAGATATTGCGTCCACCAGTCATTTCAGTTCGAAGGTTTGTGAAGGATGTTCCCAGTATGGTCTATTTTCGAGCTAAAACTAAGTTTGGGCAAAATATTACTAAATCCAATGTTTAGACCAATAAAAATCGCACATACCACTTTAGCTGAAATTTTTGAAATTTGGAGGAAAAATACCAGAAGATCAAACCGAAAATCACAAACAAAGTTTGGACCAACGCAGTATCCGTTTCGAAAGTTGTCGTGCGCACCATCCACTACACATGATGGCTCCCAGAGCACTTGTTGCAAAAAAGAAAAACGTTTCCACAGAGGTATTTTTATTTATTTATTTCATATTTTTACTTATAACTAAATTATTAGCATATTAGTCTTAAGCTTACCCAGGTATATTTATTAATTGTCCAGAGACGTCTTAAACTGCATTTCTCTGAAATTTTGAAATACTCAGTGGAAGGTTGCCGAAAGAGTGGATCGATAGGGTCCATCCTCAAGTTGATCAAAATTTGGACAAAATATCACGAAGGCCAAATGTTAGACCTAATCGGTTGATCTGTTCCAACTATCGTGTTCTCCAGGCAGCCACCCAGACGGACGAACGTAGCTAAGTCGTTTCCAAGTTTTCTGAAACAGATTACTTCCAAACACACTTTGACTCTAAAATCATTACTTCGATGAGGCACATTTTTACTTATGCTGAGAGTATAAAATAATGTATGGTAACATGGGGCGCCTTCGCCACGTTTTTGTTCAAAATGTGCTCATACGGACACCGTTCATGTTTTTTCAAATATTATTTTTGATACAAATATTAGCATATCTTGACTATATGTTTTGATATATAAATGTTTATAATGCTGTTTTTAAAATATTATTTTTGAGAATTTACACAATGTCTAGAAAGTGGCGATGCCTCCCCACCCAAGGGGCAGCTTCGCCATCGATATTAAACATTCTCCAACGGACTCTAAAACTGTAATTCACCATACTTCTTCCTTAAATGTCAACATTATGCTAAAAAGGAACATGTTGCCTATTGAATAATCAAAAATGATTTCAAAATTCACAAAAAGTAACCGATTCTAGCGGTTAAATGAAGTAGGTACTTTGAATGTAGGTACAACAATCATAATATAACTAAAACAAGATAAGTTTGAGAAAATATTTCATTTTAACTTCACATTATAGTGTGGTATATCTATAGTATAACGAATTTAACTTAAACATGATAAATTTCTAAAAATGGCCCACCACGCGCCTATAATGGCGTAGGCGCCCCACCCCTTACATATTTCATAATATTAATATATAGACATTTGCAATTGCTTTTTTCATGCGAATTATTGGGATTTATATTCTTCAGTAGTTGTCTTCTAAGGGTGTAAAATGTGTTTTTGATATCACAAAAGGTAAAGAAGATATCACAAAAAATACCTACCTTAATTATTTTTCCCAATACCTGAAAACACAAAACCACGTGCGTCCGCTATCAGACCGATGACACATGTGCCAACTTTTGGTAGATGATAGATCTTCATTAAACTCACAATTTTGCCTTTAACGGAATTTTCCTAGCACTTATATTTTGCGAGAAAATCGGCGCTGGCGGAGCCGCCCCAGTGGCGAAGGCGCCCCATGTTACCCTATATACCTTGGATTGAACGCCAGAAATTCCTTTTAAAAGAATTCAAGAATTGTTGCCAGAGTTTTCCTTGTCCCTGATTCATTTATGAGAAGAACCACGATAGGAAACCAGAATTTCTACAAGAGAAGTCAAACGATTGGACGCCAAAATTAATCTATACCAAGATGCACGATTGGGCGACAGAATTAGTCATTTACATATCCGCGATTGGGTGCTAGAATTTCATGATGGACATCCTCACTATTGCTCAGCATTCAGTTCTCTATCAAGAAAATCACTATCGGCCTCCAGAAATTCTTTGTGATAAGATCTATGATTGGACACCAAAATATCTTTACGGAAATAACTACAATTGGGTTCATTGAACACCTGAATTTCCGAAATTGGAAAATTTACCGCATTCTGACACCGCAGCGTGATAAAAGACCGAAAAAGAAGACAAGCGTCTCGACGTTTTTTTTCCTTTATTTATATAACTCCTAAATTCTAACTGTAAATGTAAAAAATACTAGTGGATAACGCCATGATATCCAAACGTTCCCTCTGCATAAATCTACAAATTGGAAGCATGATTTTGAACCCTTGTGAAGTAGGAAACAAAGGAAAGGCCCTCAACATTCCATGTAAACAAAAAAATTAAATGTTAAGATATTTCTAAGGTTTGTACTCGTATTCTCTTTCTTTTGGTCATACCGAAGTGATATCACTGAATTACATAACATTCACTGTAGTTGTGAGTTATTTGATAAATTATACACCCAAAAATATATGAGATTATTAATATAAACATTGTTTTGAACATATGTATATTAACTCTGATATATTGTCAAAAAAGTTCTGAAAACAAGGGGAAATTGGCCAAGAAATCTTACGTCATTTTAATTAAAAATAGTAATGAAAATTATTTCATCAGTAATCTAAGTCTAAAATAAGGTTTACATCATGCTAACTAAGAAATTTTCGCTAACATGAACTTTCAAAAATTTGGTCAGGTGGGCCCCCCCCGAAATGAAATCCTGGCTACGTCCCTGATGGGGGCTATACCAAAACATGGACCTACATATGTTGACGATGTTGCGTGGAGATATTTCATGACCACTGAGAACCTCAAATGTCAAATTTCAGATAGTTCGGTTAAAATTTGTGGCTGAAATTCTCAAAATACCGAAAATCGGGAGGTACCGTTATATGAGGACTATACCAAAACATGGACCTATGCCCATATCCTTTGGGATATAAGTTTGTTGATCACTAGGAACCCTAAGTGCCAAATTATAGCTAATTCGGTCTGCAAATATGTCAAAATACCTCAAATCCGTTATATGGGGGCTATACCAAAGAGTGGACCGATATAGCCCATCTTCGAACTTGACCTGCCTATGAAAAAAATACCCTCGCGTGCAAAATTTCAGCTCTATCTCAATTATTGCGGACGCTACAGTGATTACAACAGACGGACAGACGGACATGGCTAGATTGACTTAGAATTTTATCCTGATCAAGAATATATATACCTTATTGGGTTGCAAATGATTAGTTCGATGTGTTACAAACGGAATGACAAACTTAATATACCCTCCATATTATGGTGGTGGGTATAAAAATAATATTTTTTTTTTTTGAAAAAAAAACTAATAATTTAGAAAAAAAAATAATTCTTTTTGAAAAAAATTAAATTTTTTTTAAAAAATTTAAATTTTTTCCAAAATTAAAAAATCCTCCTTGGAGTTTCATAAATCTCATATAACTCTTATAAAAACTCATATATTAAAAAATGTCAATTTGTGAAAAAAACTAAAATTTATATGGGGAAAACACACAAATTTTTACCGATATAATTTCAAAAAAAAATTAAAAAAGAGTTAAACCGACGGAACCGGACGGTTACAAAAGTATATATGGGCAGAAAGAGGATACTGTCTGGCATCATTCTTTGAAAACGGACCTTTGTTCCAAGCTGTTCCCTAAAAGTTCTAGTCCTCTAAAATTAGAAATTCACTAAAATTTAGTACCTGAGGAAAAAATAGCTCACTTTGTGTAAACGCTACGGTAATTTATTGAAACAGTTCTTAAAGACAACAATCCTAGATAGTTAACAAACAAACAACGAACACAGTATCTGTTATAGTTTCAGAAAAATATTTTTTTTTTTCTACAGAAATTTACAAAAATGACGTATTTTCCAAAATTGTGAAAAAATGGTCGTCATTAGGGGCACGCCCACACCTTCCAATATTTTGATCTAATTTTTTGTTGTTCTTAGTTTCAATATGTTTACTATCTAATCCCATATAGAAAATAACAATCGGTGACGACAAATAATTGGGGTTTTGGCCAGGAACATCGATTCCTGAACCACTGTGGGTCGTCAACTTTAGAGTGATTTGATTTTCTTTTTCTTTGTTTTCTCATAGTATGTTGCTTTTTGGATGTATAGGTTACTAGCCCAACGCCCAAACCAAGTTTTAACGTTCGTATAAGTAAACGCGCGGCACATGTTACCTCCCTACCTTTAACGGGCGTTAAAGCAGCTCCCCATATTTTATAACTAAACTTAAAATTATCTTTGATACTGCATTTCTTGATGAGAGTGTCAGAGAGATTACGTTGGCTATATGATGTCAAGAGAATAAATTAAGCCACTTATGAAAATAAGCAAGTCAATATATGATATAAAGTATGCTATTTAAAATTAGATATACAAAGCAATAGATCAGAGAGGGTGGAAATCAATTCTCATTTCGGCGTAAAATGTTCTGTATTCGGTATAAATGTCCAGATTTTTTTGCTGTTATCTAACCTAATTATGACTTTTTGAAGGCAATTCTCAACACTATCAAATTAATAATTAATTCATACAATGATTATGTACCCTTCATTAAAGCTGTATTTATTTAAACAAATATTTAACATTGTAATATAAATAATCTAATTAAAAGAATAATAAACAGATGTTTTTTCTAACGTCGAAAAAAACTAATTTTGCAAATATTGTTGGAATAATAAAACAATTTTGTTGAACAAGGAAAGCAGCAATTTAAACAGAATCGAAGCCCTAACAACGTCGACATGATGAACAAACAATAATCAGAAATTTTCTATTACATCCATAATGATATTATTTAAATTGTTGTCGAATATTGCAGATTTAATTTATGGTATGATGGTGTTTATTCGATTGGATGTTTAACACATTCTATGTTGTGTGTATGTAATTATGTATGTTAGTATGCATTTACTACGACACATGTTGTGTAATATATTTATTTGGCCATGGATTAGATACATGTCCTGCTGGGAATGTTAATGTAAAGGCTTTTTAATGGCTGTGTAAAATGATTGTAATTAAATTAGTGTAAATTTAAATAATTAAAACAAATACATGCAAATGCATGCATGGGTGAATGTACAGTTAGACAAGAAATGTATTGCAAAGACCAACATTGTAAAAAATTTCATATTAATTTTTCGGTTATGGCAACAAATTATGTAAAAACTATACGGTTTTTTGTGTAAATCTCTTGTTATTGTTCCTCAAAACAATATTCCGTCAAAATATACAAAGGTTTGTTGCGATTTATAATAAACGCGTACTATAATAAGAATTATCTACCACATTTGGGGTGATAATAAGATATATACCCTCAGCCTATGTGAATTGAAACCTTTATCTACGGACAGACCGAATGTATTTAGGGTCATTTTTGGACATTTGAACTTGCCGACAAAAATATGGATTAGGATTAAAGTTCAAAGGAATGGACGGATGTAGCCCACTATGCCAGGAAGCATGGACTTGTCCAGGGAAAACATAATATCGCTTTAACAGCACCACAACTAACAGCATCAGTATACATTTCCAAAGGATCTTCGAACAGACCCTAAACTGTACTTAGACACAAATGTTGAACTTTTGTGGGGGAGGTACCCGAAAGAGAGGACCGATATGGGCCATTTTAGAAGTTAAAAATATTAGGAGATCCATTTTTCGGGCTGTTTTCTCAAGAAGTATGGACTTGCTCTTGAAAAAAAAAAACATTTACCGTCGTAATTGAGGCAGCGAATGCAAGCTGCTTCAACAAAAATCAAAGTGATTCGAGAGCAGGCATTCAAGGGAACTTTTGTGTGGGTGGTTCCCGAACGGGTGGACAAATATAGTCCCTATTCGAACCTGATCTATATCTGGTAGATATATTAGGATGTGTAAAGTGTTGACCAAATCGGTCACTCCGTTCAAGAGCTATCGTTCGCACATTTTTTCGAAAACTTTTGAACTATTGTGGGGAGGTATCTGAAGGAGTGGACCAACCACTACACACGGTGTCATAGGGTTTATTTTTTGCACCTTTCAGGCTATTTTCTCAGGAAGGATGGACTTTCCTTGTACCGTCGTATAGAGGGCAGTGAATACAAGTTGCTGCAACAAAAGTCAAAGTGTTTCGAGAACAGGTCCTAAACTGAACTTATCCCAAAATTTGTGTGGGAGGTACCCGAAGGAGTGGACCGACTGAGTCCATATTGATACCTGATCTAAGTCTGGTAGAAATTTTTCGATGTGCAAAGTATGCGCCAAATCGGTTACTCCCTTCAAGAGCAATAGTGCGCACAAGTGGTTCGAATATTTGCGAACTTTTGTGGGGGAGGTAACGGAAGAAGTTTGGACAAAATATTACGAAAACCAAATTTTGCACCGAATCAGTTGGTCCGTTCGAGAGTTATCGTGCGCTCCATTCAGCCAGACAGACGGACATGGCTAAATCAACTCCAAATTTTCTGAAACGGATTTCGTCCAAACATACTTGGGTCTAAAACCATTATTATATACCGTCGCTAGCATAAATGTTGCAGGTATAATTACCAAATCGAGAATTACCAAACTAGTGTTCTTTAACAAGTTCCTTATCCACTTTGGACACTCATTGGAGCTTCAATGAGCTAATAATAATAATTGTTCCACAAACATCCCAGGCGGGACAAGGGAGACTTCTCTCATATCAATGAATGCACCCCGATACATATTAGCCCAATGATATGAGACCTACAGTTTATCACCGAGTCCGAAAGGCGTTTCCTAAGACACCACTTGTAGAGAAGTTTTACATGGCTGAAATACTCAGGAAATGTCGCCAACCTTACTGCTGGGTATTTTTGCCACCGTTGAAAATTTGATGTTGACTGATCGGGGAATCGAACCCATCACTTTCTGTGTGCAAGGCGGGTGTGCATACCATTGCACCACGGTGGCACCCGCTTCAATAATCCTTCAACGATGGATCAAAATTTACAAAAAAATGGATAACCAGTACCCTTAGAGTGGAACATGCCGAGCCTAAATTTTAGCTTAGTTAACATACAATGAAGCCTCGGCATGTTCCACTCAGCCTTTAGGCCAGAAAGGGTATATACACTTGATACGACCAAAAATGTGCCTCATCGAAATAACGATTTTAGGCTCCAAGTATGTATGGACGAAATTCGTTTCGGACAATTTCGAGTCGATTTAGCCACAGACGGACGGCTGTCTGTCTTCCTGGCTGGTGCGCACGATAACTCTCGAACGGATCAACCGATTCGAAACAAAATTTGGGTATCGGAATATTTTGTCCAAACTTAGTTTAAGCTCCAAGATGGGCCATATCGGCCCACTCCGTTAGGTACCTCTCCCACAAAAGTTAAACATTTTTCTGTGAAATGGTGTGGACGATAACTCTTGAAGGGAGCAATTGATTTGGTCCAAACTTTGCACATCGTATTATTTCTTCCAGATATATATAGGACTCGAATATGGACAATATTCCACCACTCCTTCGGGTATCTCCCACACAAAATTCCGATAATGTGAATTTTAAGAGCACCTCTCGGATAGTGTCGAACTTTTTTCAGTAGGTTGTCCTTGCGGCTCCCTTTACGGCGGTACAAATTTTTTCTAGCGCAAGTCCACACTTCTTGAGATATTAGCCTAAAAGCTGCAGAAAGGCAAATCCCCAAGATAATTCTCGCAGGGAGTTTCTGATTGGTTCAGACTTTGCACATCGTATTATTTCATCCAGTCATGTATCAGGTTAGAATATGGATTATACCGGTCCATTCCTTCGGGTACCTCCCACACAAGATTTGGAAAAAAGTGAGGTTTAAGAGCTCCTCTCGCATCGTTTTCATTCTTTTTTCGTAGGTTTTTCTAGCGGCCTCATTTACAACGGTTTCCGGAGTAAGTCTATACTTCCTGAGATAATGGCTCAAAAGCTCCAAATTTCTGCATTCACATACTAAAATGCTATTGTGCAAGATAACTCTAAAACTTTTTCAAAAATTTCTTCCAAACTTAGTTTAACGTAATTTAATACTTCGAGTCCTTTATGGAGAAATTTGGTTACTAAAAGTGTTTGGTATATGCCAATGATATGGTATAGCGCCACATTACGGTACCTACAGAATTTAAAGCAAACACATGATACAAAATCAATATATTTTATATTCGGATTGGTTTTTTATACCCTCAGCATTTATGCAAACGAGGGTATATACACTTTCATACGGGCAAAATGTGCCTCATCGAAATAATGGTCTTAGACCCCAAGTATGTTTGGACGAAATGTGTTTCAGACAATTTGGAGTTAATTTAGCCATGTCCGTCTGTCTGTCTGGCTGGATGGAGCGCACGATAACTCTCGAACGGATCAACCGATTCGGTCCAAAATTTGGGTTTCGTAATATTTTGTCCATTTTGTCCAGATATATATCGGACTCGTATACGGACTATATTCCACCACTTTTTCAGGTACCTCCCCCACAAAAGTTCAAAAATGTTCGGAAAAATTGTGCGCACAATAACTCTTAAGAGAGTGAACGATTTGGTCCATACTCTACACATTCTAATATATCTACCAGATATAGGTCAGGTTCGAATATGGACTACATTTGTGCACTCCTTCGGGTATCTCCCACACAAAATTTCGGATAAATTCACTTTAAGGCGTGCTCTCAAATCGCTTTGATTTTAATTGAAGCGACTTGCATTCGCTGCCTCAATTACGACAGTAAAAGTTTTTTTTTTCAGGGTAAAACAGCCCGATAGTTGTAAAAAACACCTGTGGCACAATATGTAGTGGCTGGAGAGGTCGAACCGAATAATGCATTCATCCACAATTTCGATATCGTAATATTTCTTCGAATATTAGATGGAATTCGAAGGTGGTGCTTATAGGTCCACTCCTTCCGTTACCTCCCCACAAAAGTTCGGAAATATTCGCTAAAATGGTAAGCGCGATATCTCATAAACGTAGCTCCCGATATGGTCCAAACTTTGGATCTCTAAATATTTTGTCCAAACTTAGTTTATGTTCAAATGTGAGCCCTATCGATCCAATCCGTGGGGTGAGACCCACAAAAATGTTCAACATTTTTGTGTGGTTAAGGGTCTGTTCGAGGATCCTTTGGAAATTTTTACCGAAGGTTTTCCTAGTGGCCCTGTTTACAGCGATATTATGTTTATCGTAGGCAAGTATGGTACAAAAGCCCTATCTATCGATATCCCCCGCAAATTTTTAATCCAATCCCTGTTTTTGTCGGTTCATACGCCCAAAATTTTAAAAAACCCCAATAAATACACAATTTTTTTGTGGTAAAAAGTGTTTAAATCCATACAGGCTGAGGGTATATCTCAGTTGGCAAAGCCGACGGATACTTTTTTACTTGTTTTTTTTTCTTTTTTTGTCAGTGGGACTGTTTATGCGATATTATGTTTTTAGTTGCAAGTCTATGTTTCCTGACATAGTTGTGTTATACGGTGACACACTGAACTGACTTGTGGCCGCGATATCTATCGATCGGAATAACTCCCAAAATAAGTTGCACTTCCAAAATGGACAATGTGGGCCCATTCCTTCAAGTACCTCCTAAGAAACACCTATTATCTTTTTATACCTATTATCAAAATCCATATTTCTGTCGCGAAGATCAAATATCCAAAAAAGCGGAGATATTCGCATTAAACTAAAACCTTGACTCTTTCTCAAAATACATTTTTGACCATTCCGACCCCTGAATATGAGGCTACTTTCACTAAAATCAATAGGCTTTCTCTCCTCTCTAGGACACCCATGAACTCCCAAAATTTCGTGACGTGATTAGGACAGACGGACGGACACACAAAGCCAGATCGACCCAGCTCGTCGAGATATTCATGTTGGTATATGTAAGTAGAAGTCTACGACTATTATTTCGATATGTTAAAAACTTTTAGGCCTAAAACCAACTTACAATACCCTCTCCACATTGTGGCGTAGGGTATAATAAAGCAAAAAATTGTGACGAACGGAAATCGAACTAATTCGGCTTATAGGACAAAAGTTCTATGGAGGGCCAAGTAAGTAAGTTATACAATATAAAATTTGAATGCAAAATCTTATGTCCTGCTTCTCAGTTACTATTGCATGCTTTCTTGCATCTTATTATATTTCCCTGGCGTTGTGTCCAAATTTATCTTCTAAATAAAGCATTTCCTGATATTACGTTCCTCAAAGCCATAACTTGACTGTAAGTAATGCATATTACTTAGAATGAAATGTTCTATCATCCCTAGTTTTTTTATTATTCCGTTACTTAGAAAAATATCACAGCTTCTGAATTTCATTAAGTTTGTAAATTGTTCTAAATATATCTAGAATATGTCTTGCTGTTTTGCTTTTTTAATATCCTATGGATGCGACATGATAACAACATACATACATATGTATATGTTTGTTTTTATGTCATTCAAGAGTTCCGTAAGGTTTAGTTATTTTAAATTCAACATTATGCAGATGTGTGTTATCGAGTGTTAAAATAAGTGTAAGTGTGTGTTTGCCTAAGTTGTATCTATGAATACCGTTGAATATTCATAAGCTAAATTTACTCATGTCTGCATTACTTTTTTTCCTAGCTTCAAATTACATTACAGTGAGTTATGAAGAAACGTCTTATAGGTACTTGGGCATGAAAATAAAAATAAAAAAATATATATTCTTTAAGTTCGGACAAATTATTAGCCCTAACTTCTGTTGACATCTAAAGAAGGTGATTGTATTATGATATGTTCAAAATGTGCCTAATACATAGATGTACATATTGACATCTACGAATTTCTCAATGTTATACTCTTTCGATTACACCCTTTTCAGAAAATTAGAAGGTGCTTTAGCTATATACTTCTTCTGGAACCTCTTCTTAAAAGTTTAAAATTATTCCGCTTAAATTGGGTGTAGCGTCCTGTCTGGGTTAGTTTTGAAATAACCTGCAATTAACCAGTTTTTGACGTGTTAATGATAGGCACAAAGTAGTGGCCCGAATCGCCATTAACACAGCCCATGTTGTTGATGTAGCTACGCCAATATGTAACTTCATATATCATTTTCAGTTATCTGGTTACTCTGTTCTGCTCTGGGCGGCGTAGGGGATGAAAGATACCAAGGAACGGTCCTGACCGGCTTTAACATGGCAATGTCCAGGATTGATCTTGGTCCCTCTTTCATCTCAAGTGGACACTGACCTCCTCGTGGTGTCACCTAGGGTAGCTGCCTTTAACACCCGTTAAAGGTAGTGAGCTAAAATGTGCCTCGCGTTCACCCATAAGAACGTTAAAAGCTTGGGTTTGGGCGCAAGTTTAGCAACCCTTTCCTAGAAAAAGCAGCCTACTATGAAAAAACAAAAGAAAAACAAATCCCTCAAAAGTTGACGAAACCCGCAAACGTTTTAAGGACCATGATCTGCGAATCTGCACCTGGAATGTTCGCACTCTTTATAGAGAAGGTGCAGTTTACGCATTGACAGATGTACTTGAAAAGTACAAGATCGACATTACTGCCACACAGGAAATACGATGGATTGGGAACGGCGTCAAAACAACACCCAAAAGTGACGCACTGTATTTAAGCCCGAGTTTGGTTGCTGATTTGTAGTTAGTCGGATGTTTAAACATCTGGTCTTCCAGATGTTAAAACATCTGGTCTCACCCCAGTGAATGATAGACTCACTGCAATTCGATTAAAAGCAAAATTCTTCAACATCAGCTTTATTTGCGTTCATGCTCCCACTGAAGACAAGGAGGAACTGTCCAAAGATATATTTTATGAGCTCTTAGAAGAAACATACGACCGTTGTCTTGCCCATGACATTTAAATTATTCTAGGCGATTTTAATGCCAAAATTGGAAAGGAAAATATCTTTGGCTCAACAGTCGGAAAATCATCTGTCGCCAGATCAAATCAAATTGATCACGTTGTGATAGATGGAAGACATTCATCGAGCGTGTTGGATGTGCGTTCGTTCCGAGGAGCAAACATAGCCTCGGACCACTACCTTGTTGCAGCAAAGGTACGCACCCGGTTAAACGTAGCAAACAAAGTACGAACGGACACAAAACGACAGTTAGACATCGGTAAGCTGCAATCACAACATATAGCTACATCATATTCCACTCAACTAGCCCAATTGCTTAACCAAAGCACTCCTCATCCCGATAACAAATCAGCGCAATGGCAAATTATTGTTCACTCCATGCAAACAGCCGCAAAATCCATACTTGGATACCAAAGACCTCCACCAAAGAATCCATGGTATGATCAGGAGTGTCGTGCTGCTACCGAAGAGAAAAATGCGGCATATATAGCTACTTTACAATTAGTAGCAACACGTAGCGCACGAGAGAGATATCGGGAGAAAAGGAGAGAAGAGAAACGTCTTTTCCGCAAGAAAAAGAGAGAAATGGAAAAGCGGGAGTGTGAAAAAATCGAGATGTACAGGAGTCAGAATGAAGTCCGAAAATTCTACCAAAGAGTGAAACATCAAACAGATGGCTTTGGTACAGGCACATCCTCCTGTAGAGACCAGCTAGGTAATCTGGTAACAGATACAGATAGCGTGCTCAGGATATGGAAGGAACATTTCTCCAATCTGCTAGTATCCAATAGTAGCGAAGACGATGATACCACAGATCCAATCCCAGAAGATGGTATAGAATGTATACCGCCCGTCCAAGATGAGGTATAAACAGCAATCAACCGGCTGAAGAATAATAAGGCAGCAGGAGCCGATGGCTTACTAGCCGAGCTGTTTAAAACCGGAGGCGACACGCTGATAAGGTGTATGCATCAGCTAGTTAGCTCCATCTGGCAGGAAGAACGCGTACCCGACGATTGGAACCTGAGCATCCTGTGTCCCGTCCAAAAGAATAGAGATAAGACTTTATGCTCCAACTATAGGGGCATACGTCTTCTCCCTATCGCCTACAAGATAGTGTCAGGGATATTGTGCGAACGACTAAAGCCCATGATCAACGAAATAATTGGACCATACCAATGTGGCTTTGGACCTGGCAAGTCTGCCATTGACTAGATATTTACCCTGCGGAAAATCCTGGAGAAGACCCAAGAGATGCAGATCGACACCTACCACCTTTTTGACGATTATAAAGCAGCCTTCGACACTACGTTCAAAGTTATTCCAGGCCATGTCTGAATTTGGTATCCCCGCAAAGCTCATTCGGCTTTGTAAAATGACTCTAACTGACACAAGATCTTCAGTTAAAATAGAAAAGAACCTCTCTGAAGAGTTTTGTACCAAAAGTGGTTCCAGACAAGGAGACAGTCTTTCGTGTGATCTTTTCAACATCCTGCTAGAAACGGTTATTCGAGAGGGAAACGTCAAAAGAAGTGGCACAATCTACACCAATAGCCACATGTTACTTGCTTATGCTGATGATATAGATATCATGGGACGATCAGAAGTAACCAATACCTTTATGAAGGTCGAAGGAGAATCTGCTAAAGTGGGTCTGGCGGTAAACGGCCAGAAGACCAAGCTGATGTTGTCGACGCGCAATGCGTCCATTGAGATCGGACCAACTGTTGAAGTTGGTTCCTGTAATTTTGAGATAGTAAAAGACTTCGTAAACCTCGGCACCGCCGTAAACACAACAAACGACATCAGTTGTGAAATAAAAAGAAGAATTGTATTGGCCAACAGATGCTACTTTGGCTTAAGTAACCACTTTAAAAACAAATCCACAACTCGTCAAACAAAAATAACGCTTTACAAAACACTGATACTACCCGTGCTGATATATGGTTCCGAAGCATGGGTACTTGCGCACGCAGAGTGTTTGAGAGAAAAATTCTTCGACAGATCTACGGACCGATATGCGTTGGCGGTGAATATCGACGTCGTGTGAACAACGAGCTGTATCTGCTGTACAACGACATCAATATAGTTAAACGTATCGAGATGCAGCGGTTGCCTTGGCTAGGCCATATAATAAGAATGAGCGATGATGAACCCGCTAAAAAGGCGAATAAATTCAAGCCACATGACGGTGTACGCAGAATTGGGCAAACAAGTGGATGACGAGATGACAAGGCGAGGTATTCCAAAAAGCGAAGCACTAAACAGAGAGAATTGGAGACCTTTTCTTAGTGCGGTCTATGGAACAAATGTTCTGTAATGGGTCAGCTAAGTAAGTAAGTAAGATGTTAAACAGTTCCGGAGTTATAACTTTCCTTGGAGAACACCCTGCTTCACTCTACTTCTAATTTCTCAGTTCCACAAAAGAGTGAAGTCCACACAGTTACGAGTAGTCGATTATCCGTCGTTTCAAAAACGGTTAGAAGGAAGTAGTTTCTATGTTCTCGAACCGCTGGGCATTGTTGACCGTATTAAAGGCCAAGAGCCACCATGGCATGTTCGCACGTCTAGTTCTAGTTCAGTCCTCTAGTGATATGTGTGGATATGGCGTGAAATGCGTTCGAATTACATGCTTCTAGAATCTTCGCTGTAAGCGACAGAAGGGAAATCGGCCCTCTCTTGCCTGGCTTCAGTGGCGGGACCACCCAGCCAACTTTCCAGACTTCTTGTATAATATATGGTGGCTAAGAATAAATTTGGGGCACGTGTCAAATTCAAAACCCCGTTTTCACCTAGTTGATTTAACATTACTATTCAGATTGAGCTTTGGGTGATTTCCTGTTTGAATGACATCTGCAACATCGCTCATCGTAGATTGCGGCAAGACCTCCTCGGGTGAGAGGGTTCTTATGCAGCGTAATACACTCCTCTTCGCCCTATCACTGCCGTTTACTATAACACCGTTGAATTAACAGCAGTTCTGTCATCATTCATTCACGGATACAAGAGTAATTTAACCGTTGCCCACAACTGACTCAATACCATGGTTCATAAATGTACGGCGGTCAGAGTTATGAAGTCGGGTGGTCTGTTAACGGTGAGATGATAGGAATGTGATCTAAGTCGGGAGAAGTGATGGGTTGTCAGGACACGTCATTTATCCGACCCGATGCTACCGATGTTATGTCTGGAGAGCTGTGCAATCTCATCTTACCCTCGTGGTTACGTCTTTATTCACCGTGCTATCAATTCACCGGCCAGCGCGGTAGATCTCAAGTCATTGCTGGCGGAATGACAAAGCTCGTGATGAGCATTGAAATCCCCTAGCACCGGACGGTTACTGATCTCCAAAAATTAACTAGTATCATGCATATAACACAGGACGCAACACATACCCATGCATAGAATCAAGCTCAATCGAGATAGGTCTGTACGGAAGAAACTGATTTACATGGAAGGCAAATTCCCTTGCTCCTCTTTCTGTAATTTTTTTAATTTTTGCCTCATAAGTACCCATACTAAAGATATGTTATATTACACATACATACTTTCAAAAGTCATGATTGCACTCATCTGCTGTATATCTATATTTACACCCATGCTCCTACATACATACATTTCAACACACCTCAACAGTCAATTAATATACGCGATCTCTGTGTGTAATTGGAGAATAAACATTAACGCCAATGTGTACACACATTAACACTAAATTTTCAACGTTCAGATAACATAAATAAATTGGCGATTTTATCAAACTCATTGTAGCCACCGACCGACCATAGTTGAGCACATGGGGCATAAACATTACATACCAATGTACAGATGTATTTTGCGCATTTAAACACATCCATATGTATGCGCTCCTAGTGTCATTTGTATTAGATGCATCTACAACGGACAAATGTCGAATTTGTATGTACAGACAAACATATGTACATATGTACAACAAATTCAAAAGTCCAATACGAATAGCTAACTGCCAAAACACAAACTAAATTACTCTCTGAATTGCTAACTAGATTGGAGTCTTTTAAAATTTTCAAAACTATTAGGGTGTATCGCAGTATCTGTGGGATATTTATATTTTTTAGAAAATTTAAAACAATTTTTTTTAATTAAAATGTAATCCTTTCAGTGGTGCTTGTTTTTTGTTTTTGATTTGAAAAATATATTTTTTCAATCTTATATTAACTTAAGCACCCTATATGAATAATCAAAACTAATTTTTTAATTTAATGTACATATTTAATTCAATTTCATCTTATAGAAGACCAGGAGGCCTTATAGAAGTGAAAGATGTCTTCTTATAGAAGAGCAGGACTTCTTCTCATAGAAGGGCATAACGTCTTCTCATAGGAGAGCATTAGGTCTTCTTATAGAAAAGAAGTAGTTCTTTATATAGACGAGCAAGACATCTTCTCATAGAATAGCAGAAGATCTTCTCAAGAAGGAAATTATTTTTTCTCATAGTGGGGGATGTCTTCGAATAGAAGAGCAGGACGTTTGCACATAGAAGGGCAGGAGGTCTTCTTATAGAAGAACAGAAGGTCTTCTTAGAGAAGAGCAGGACGTCTTCTCATAGAACGCAGGATCTCTTCTCAAAGAAGAGCCGAAAGTCTTCTAATAGAAAATCCGAAGTTCTTTATATAGAAGAGCAAGAGGTTTTCTTATACCAGTACAGGAGGTCTGCTTATAAAAGGACAGGAGGTCTTCTCATAGAAGAGCAGAACGTCTTCTCATAGAAGAGCAGAACGTCTTCTCATAGAAGAGCAGAACGTCTTCTCATAGAAGAGCAGAGGGTCCTCTCATAGCGGGGCAGGTGGCCTACTCATAGACCTTGCAGAAGATCTGAATGATTTATTTTAGAAAATCTGCAGGAATTGTTATACAAGATCTGGAGGTCATCTCATGGTAGATCTGGAGGTATTCTTATAGAAGGCCTGGAGGTCTTCTTTTAGAAGACCTGGAGGTTTTCTTATAGAATACTTGGAGGTCTTCTTATAGAATACCTGGAGGTCTTCTTATAGAAGACCTGGAAGTCTTCTTATAGAATACCTGGAGGTCTTCTTATAAAAGACCTGGATTTCTTCTTATAGAAGACCTGGATGTCTTCTTATAGAAGACCTGGAGGTGTTCTCATAGAAGACCTGGAGGTCTTCTTATAGTAGATTTGGAGGTCTTCTTATGTATATACAGCTGCGAAAAAAATAATAGCACCACCACCTAAAAATATGGTTTGGAGTCATTTTTATATGTAGGTGCAAATTTTGCTGACCGTTTCATGCGTTTTTGGAACAAAACGACTGTAAGGAATATAAAAGTAACAACAATAGCAATTATTTTCGACAATTAAAAAAAAAATAAACCAAATTTAACAAAAACTCCAAAAAGTGGACGAAAAAAATAATAGCACCTCCATTAAAAATTTGCTTAAAATGATAGATATTGGACAAATGTTTACACTTTATTGCTCCAGAATAGTAGTACATCAAGAGAAACAAGTGCCTACTGATTTATTGTTCAGTTGTATTCGATAGTAACGCCTCGGGATAGGCGAAGAAGCGGATTCTGGTATTGTTCGCAAGATTATTCTTAAAGGAATTCTGAATAACTATCCAAAATGATTTTCTGGTCTTTGGTTTTGATGCTGTAGTTGCCTTATTGACCTTAACTAACATTTTGTTGATTTGTCAACGCACAACCCTAGAGAATGGCCACAGAACATCTATAAGACAATTTCTTTGACTTTCTTCCAGATTATAACCCAGTCTAATACTAATCATATACTTTTGGAAGGACCAAACTAGTGCCATCTTATTTTCTAAATGAAATAGAGTCATATTTTCTAGGATTTCAACGATAATAATTAAATTCTTTACAGTTTTGTTGCCATGTATAGGGCTTAGTCTCTAAAGACAAAAACAGCTCTATACTATTACCGTTAAAGAATCCTTTCATAATGGTGTTTGCTATATATTTTTGTACTGTTTCCTTTGGTCCTTTTATAGCCTACTAGGACCTTTGAAATAGTACCTTTTTTCATTTTTGATGAAAATTTTGACTTGATGTTGTGTCAGAGATCAATTAATTCCACTACTTTACGCATTTTCTTGGTAGTTAATAGCGAGATGAATCATTTTCTTAGATTTTCAAACAATTATGCCAACTTATCTGTAAAACTTTGCTCTCAACAGAGGTGTTGTTCATTATTTTGGTATTCTATGCACTGTAGGTCTTTTTACGATCTATTTTAATGTAAACTATCTTATTTTTTGAAGGTTAAATATCAAAAATGGAAATTAAAGTTCAATAAGTCAAACAAGTGTTTAAATACATGAAAATGTTCCAAAAGTAAAATATTTTCTATAGAAAATCTAAGTGGTGCTATTATTATTATTATTTTCGCCTCTTTTTTGATAGTTTTTGGTAAAAACCAAATATTTATTATAATGTGATTATAAATTTTACTTTTTTTATAAAAGGGGACACTTTTGGATATGCACCTAGCAACAACATTAGTGGAAACAACAACAATCTTGATTGATTTTTTAGTGGCAAATAAATTGTTCACGGTGGTGCTATTATTGTTTTCGCTACTATATATATGTTGCACGAATGAATGACCTTATGATTGATTAATAACTAAAATAGCTTTTATTTCAAACCACTTTCAATTGATATGAAAGTGGAAAAAGCCTATATATCTATTATATATTTGAGTTTGGTGATAAGTGACTGACTAACTGACTCATCATCAACGCCCAGCTAAAACGGCTAAAGCTAGGAGCTTGAAATTTTACCAGTAGGTCACTGTTGGTGCAAATGTGCGAGATAAAGCCGGGTTTTGGAAAATTCGTCCTGGAACCACAAAAAATAACAATAACAAAAATCCTTATTATTCACTGTTATTACTTACATATGTACTTATTTGGCAACACATTTGTCAAATTAAATGCTATAATTTCTTAATACCGTAAGATATCACAAACAATTTCAAATTTTGTAGTTTACTTCTAGGCGCATTTATTTATTTTGTCGTAAACCAATATACATATATTGGAAAGACAATGAAGGTTGTTTTTTTCCATTGCAACAGAGGTCGCAGATGGTGATAATGGTATAAACTTCAAGTTAGCTATAATTATAAACTTCCAGTAAGCTATAATTACGTCTCTTTAATAATTTTGGTTTTAACATAACAAGTGTCGCACAAAAGATTTTCTTTCTTTAAAATCCAGTTAGACAAAAAATGATTACAAACGATGAATTTGTAAAAATTTTGATTTTTAATTTCAAATTAAAACAAAAATTCTTTCAATAATGTTTGGTTTGTTGAACATATGAGTTGCTGTTGAAGACAAAATTAGGGCAGAAATCGGTCAGAAATAACGATATCGATTTCTCTGTCGATAATCGGGAAAAGAAAATATCGACATGAATGCCCTAAAATCGATTAATAAATTATCGATGATTTTTATCATCACTTTTGAATAAAAAGTAGAGAGAACAAGTGGTGAAAGTGATCGACTGATCAAAATTTGTATTTTTATACCCTCCACCATAGCACGATGGGGCCGATGACATGTTTTTGAGGCAAAAAATCACAGGGGCAAGCTAGACCTTCAAAATTTCGTGCAGATGTTTATAATCGGCCTAGAAGCTAATCTGCCAAATTTGGTTGATATCGGTTCATATATAGATATAGCTCTCATATATATGTTCGCCCGATTTCGAGTAATTGATGGACCAAACACGAAAATTCTGTCCAATTATGATGATATTTGGAATATCTGGCGGAATTCGGACTGGAAATAAGTTTGCCAAGTTATTTTGAAATCGGTTCAGATTTGGATATAGCTCCCTTATATATTTTCGCCCGATTTAAGGTATTTCGTGCAACAAAAACGCAATTTCTGTCGAATTTCGAAAAAATTTGAAACGTGTGACAGGATTTGGTCTAGAAATATGTTTGCTAAATTATATTGAAATCGGTTCAGATTTGGATATAGCTCCCATATATATTTTCACCCGATTTTAGATATTTGGTGCAACAAACACGCAAATTCTGTCCAATTTCGATGAAATTTAAAATGTGTGTCGAAATTACGTCTAGAAAAAAGTATGCCAAATTATATCGAAATCGGTTCAGATTTGGATATAGCTCCCATATATATTTTCACCCGATTTTAGGTATTTCGTGCAGCAATCACGCTATATATGTCCAATTGTGATGAAATTTAAAGTGTGTGACGGAATTTGGTCTAGAAAACATTATTGAGACATCATATTGAAATCGGTTCAGATTTGGATATATGTTCATAAATTTTCTCTGTCGACGTTAATTGTTTTCTCAATTTAGTTGGTTGATACCGAACTTTCTTGAGAACATAGTTTAAATATTTTTTTTTTTTGACAAATTGGCCGAAAGGGAGGCGTCATGAATCAGGGGTTTGGTATTGTTGCCGTGTTCATGGCAGACTTCCGAAGCAAGTTTTCTTCCTTCACTATAATCCACATTAGGGCACCCTCTCTTCTTTATATCATTATCTTGTTCTAGCGTAAATACTGTGTCGCTAGCTAACCATAAGCTTTCAAATTTTAATACACGACTTTTTGACCTCCAATTTGTTATCCATTTTTGGTTAAGGCGTGCACAAATATTATAAATTTGCTGTTTAACTTCCGTCCTGAAGTTGTCTTGGCACCTCGATTAAATTTTGCAGAAATCCATTCTATAAGGTGTTTGGGTTTTCGCTGATTTTCCAGCCAAAAATTAAAAATATCCAAATTTTTAAGTTTTACTAAATCTGGAAGTTGATAATTTTTTTATTCGCAAGTATACGCAAAAATTGTTTTCAAAATCTGTTAGCCGACATTGTCACCTTTCACCAGATACATATTTTTACGAGAAAGCACCCTGAAGCCGAATGTTCTACTCCAAAGAACACATGGACGATACCACAGACTACATCAAAAACCATCACTTACTGACACAACAAATTATTGACCACATCTAATATTACATTTACACTTTTAATAATAATCTTAATTTACATACCATTACCCGTATTTTCCATTTTTAAAAAATAGATAATATCAACAGATCAGGTTTTGGCGCCAAAATACTTAAATTGTTTAATTACGACTGAATGTCAGAAATAAACGGAATCATAATTATGACATCTTTGACAGCTTGGCATGTCGCCGTGGGTCGTTGCCAGATTGTAATTTTTTGGTTTTGGAGGTTTGAAAGTGTTAAGAATATAATTCCGTTATTATTTGATTTCAATCGCTGACTTGAAAAAATGACTTTTTGCCTCAAAAACCTGCCATTGGCCCCATCGTGCATAGTATGGAGGGTATATTAAGTTTGTCATTCCGTTTGTAACACATCGAACTAATCATTTGCGACCCTATAAAGTATATATATTCTTGATCAGAATAAAATTCTAAGACGATCTAGCCATGTCCGTCTGTCTGTCCGTCTGTTGTAATCACTCTAGCGTCCGCAATAATTGAGATAGAGTGCTGAAATTGTGCATCCGAGGGTCTTTTTTCCATAGGCAGGTCAAGTTCGAAGATGGGCTATATCGGTCCACTCTTTCGTATAGCACCCATATAACGGTACCTCCGGATTTGAGGTATTTTGACGTTCTTCGCCACACTTGCAGACCGAATTAGCTATAATTTGGCACTTAGGGTTCCCAGTGATCAACAAACTTATATCCCAAAGGATATGGGCATAGATCCATGTTTTGGTATAGTCCCCATATAACGGTACCTCCAGATTTTCGGTATTTTGAGAATTTTAGCCAAAATTTTTAACCGAAGTATCTGCAATTTGACATTTGAGGTACTCAGTGGTCATGAAACATCTCCACGAAACATCGTCAGCATAGGTCCATGTTTTGGTATAGCCCCCATATATCGGTACCTCCCTATTTTCGGTATTTTGAGAATTTTAGCTACAATTTACAAAATATATAAAGTAATTCATGATGGCTTACAGGGTCTCTTGCAAAAACTTCATCACTCCATAACGCGGAAGTTCGACTCACGGCGCATCTGTCCTTCGGGGTTTTTAATATACACACACCAAGGGCTTTCATCTCCAAAAGGAATTATCTCTGCCCCAACATTTGTGTTCACAGTGTATTTTAAGCAATAGTGGGTGGCAGTAGGAATCTATATATTGTCGAAAACTTGTTCCACCTAAAATTGTGAAAGGACCCTAATTATTCCATTTTAATAAAGACTATTTCATGGTGGAGGGTTCGACCCGGCCGAACTTAACGACTTTTTACTTGTTTTGCGTCAAAGTGTTTTTGAATTGAAATACAATTCGTTTTACATTGAATAACAATAAACAACACGTAAGTATCGGTAGTATACTTGTGTTGTGTGTGTCTTGTGTTTTTACCTAGAAGTTCAATTTGTTGTTTGTCGCGCCGTACAACAACAAGTCAATCTTGGTTCCGAAAATATCTTTAGTTTTCTGGATCCTTATAAGTCCTTTCGTCTGGAACGGAACTTATACAATAACAACAATAATTTCTATTAAAAAAATAGTTTTAGTGTTGAGATTTTCTTTATAATTGTGTCACTTCCGCGAACGAAGTAGCTTGCACATGCTATTGATAAATATAATGATATGGCGATAAAATTGGTGAGAAACAAAAAAAGCTTATGTCATTTTGGTTATGTCGAGTGTTTTGAGTGTTATATATGTGCTAAAAGTGACTCCAAAAAGTTTTCAAAGCGAATGATTTGCCTTTCCTCCTGTTCTTTGTTTTTGATTGATTCACTGTAAGACCATTAATGTGTGCCCATCTCGATAGTTTGACTATAGCTCTTTACATGAGTATCTTTAATGTTTCTGAGAACTTCCCGCTGATCATTATGAACACGTCGTCAGCATAAGCGAAAGATTTTATTTGTAGTATATAAAAATCCTTGAGTATTTCATTTATCACGAGCGACAGGCCTTATTTTATTTTGAATAGTGTTCTCATTAACTTGTTGCATATTATGTTATAATATAAACTCGAGTGGAAATGGTGAGCATTGGCATCCAATCCTAGTATCATGAGGTTTATGCTCCCTATTTCTTTTACGTGCTTCTCCACATTTTAGCCCGGTGCGTCAAGGCTTTCCAAGGACTTGTAGATGAATGAGAAGGTTGTGTCGTTAATACCTCATCTGCTGAAATTAGAGTGATATTAGCTTAAAATTACTTTTCGGAACTATACAAGTTCTTGCCTTAACTCCGTTGGATGTGGAGAAGGTGGCATAGTTGCCATCACTTATCCCAGCAAGCTTATTTTTTTTATATATAGGCTTTTGGACTAAGACGATGGCAACCTCAGACTTCTTTAGGGCTGGAGGAATTTCAGATTCATGCATGATGCGATGTGGTTGCTGCTTACGATCTTCTGCTGTTTTTGTGCAAGGCGGAACCTAATCCATCCTAGACCAAAATTAACTATGCCCTCGCGGGTCCTTAGGTATTCTTGTCCCTGTGTCTAATGACACCCTGACGACAAGACCCCCATTCTCCGGACTGTAGCAAACCATTTTCCATGAGGTTGTCTCGAGATTGGGATTCTGCTTTCCGAGTATTATCGGTATGCGTGTTAGGTCCACAAGTGGCGGTTGTGCTCATGTTGACAAAACTCCTCTACAATGGATCTCCTTCCCACTAAAAACCGGTAGATGGCACCCTTATTAGAGTTCACCAAGGTAATCTATTGCGTTAGTACGAAATTCTAAGGAATCCATATTTTCGTGCAACCGAACTGCGTGTTGTTACCCAAGAACACAATGTCTCGCAGACGATCTTCGATAAGCAGCCATCGAATGTCACTGATTTTCCCATCAGTGTCAGCTCTATTGATGACTGCAACCCGCAGTTTTTCCGGTACCATTTGAACTTCTGGTTTCCTTTTGAGGTCTGCTACCCGTGAGAAGAGATCCGGAAAATACCTAGTACCTGAGATTACCTTGGCAGAGGAGATGGAAGTTTTGGGAACCTGGCTCGGGTTGGGTCTTAACACTCTTCACCGTGTTGATCTATGTAGAAGGATTGGTTTTGTTAGGAACCACACGTCCAAGTGCAGATACCGGTTCCGGATCAGACTTCCCAGCTTCTGAATCCTTATCTTAACCCCTTTGACTTAAAATCCTTTAACTTTGAGAGGTGTCCTGCCTATGTGGTGGCAGGGCCGCCCTTTGAAAACGATGTTGTGGTTGAAAGAAGTGAATCATTTGTGGGACGTTCAATCAAGGAAACATCGCTTCTAGTTAGGTGTCGATGTTGGCATTCAACTCGACTTAGTCTCTTCGGTCATCGGGATGAGAGGGACTTTGACTTAAAATCCTTCAACTATAAGGATGTCCTGCCCGTGTGGTGGCAGGGCCTCTCTTTGAATTGGGTGTTGTGGAGGTGAATCATTTGGCTTGGCCTTTGTGGGGCTATTGGGGTCGATGCTGACATTCAACTCGACTTAGCCTGCTCGGTCATCGGTATGAAGGTCACAATTTCTCTTGGACAAGTGAGGGTATGTTCTTTCGACCTTTCTCGCCACCTTGAGATTGAACCAGGGTTCAGTCCTGCCCTGGGAGGCTAGTTCGATCGGGTTTAGCCGAAGGACGGTTCTAAGGCCGAGTGTAGTTTATCGACGGCTATAGTCGCTGGAACGTCCGTGGTATAGAGTTCGTCATCGGATAAACTTTCCATAAATACCATCAAATCATAAGAAAATAGCTTTTACCACGTTTATTGTATCCTTGAACAAATATTTAAAAAAAATCCACGTTTATTGTATCCTTGAAAAAATATTTGTTTAAAAATCCGCGTTTAGTGTATCCCTGAAAAAATATTTTTTTTAATCCACGTTTATAGTGTCCTTGAAAAAATATTTTTTTCAAAAATCCACGTTCATTGCATCCTTGAAAAAATATTTTTTTTTAAATTCACGCTTATTGTATCTTTAATAAAATATTTTTTTTTAAATCGACGTGTATAGTTTACTTTAAATAATATTTTTTACAAATCCACATTTATTGTATCCTTGAAAAGAATATATTTTTTTTAAATCAACGTTTATTGTATCCTTTAAAAAATATGTTTTTAAAAATCCACAAAACAATGTTTTCAAGAACACAATAAACGTGGATTTTTTAAAAAATTTACTTTTATAGTATCCACGAACAAAATATTTTTTAAAAAATCCACTTTTATTCTGTTCTTGAAAAAATTGTTTTTTTTAATATCCACATTCATTGTATCCTTGAAAAAAATTGTTTTTTTTTTAAATATCCACGTTTATTTATCCTCGAAAAAATATTTTTTTCAAAAATCCACGTTTATTGTGTCTTTCAATTTTGTTTTTTTTAATCCATGTTTATTGTATACTTCAAAAAATATTTTTTAAAAAATCCACGTTTATTGTGTCTTTGAACATTTTTTAATTTTTTTATTATTGTATACTTGAAAATTTTTTTTTAAATCCATGTTTATGGTATACTTAAAAAAATATTTTTTAAAAATCCACGTTTATTGAATCCTTAAAAAAATATTTTTTTAAAAAAAATCCACGTTTATTGAATCCTTAAATTTTTTTTTTAATCCACGTTTATTGAATCCTTAAAAAATATATATATTTTTTTAAAAAATCCACGTTCATTGTATCCTTAAAAAACATTTTTTAAAAAATCCACGTTCATTGTATCCTTGAAAAAATATTTTTTTAAATGCTCGTTAACTGAATCCTTGAAAAAATATTTTTTTTTTTTTAAAGTCACGTTTATTGTATAACTGAAAAATATTTTTTTAAAAATCCAAGTTTAATGTATCCTGGAAAAAAAAATTTTAAAAAAAATCCACGTTTATTGTGTCCTTGAAAAAATATATTTAATCCACGTTTTTGTATCCTTGAAAAATATTTTTTTAAAAATCCATGTTTATTGTATCCTTGAAAAAATACTTTAAAAAAAATTTATTGTATTCTTAATAACATTTTTTTAATCCACGTTGTAGTATCCCTGAAAAATATTATTTAAAAACATATATTTTTTTAAAAATCCACGTTAATTGAATACTTGAAAAAATATTTCTTTAAAAAAATCCACTTTTATTTTATACCTGAAAATATTTATTTTTTAAATCCACTTTTATTGTATCCTGGAAAAAATATTTATTTTTTAAATCCACTTTTATTGTATCCTGGAAAAAATATTTTTTTTATTCCACGTTTATTGTGTCCTTGAAAAAATATTTTTTAAAAAATCCACGTTTATTGTGTCCTTGAAAAAATATTTTTTAAAAAATCCAAGTTTTTGTATCCGTGAAAAATATTTTTTAAAAAATCCACGTTTTTGTATCCTTGAAAAATATTTTTTAAAAAATCCATGTTTATTGAATCGTTGAAAAAGAAAACATTTCTTAAAAACATTTTTTAATCCACGTTTATTGTATCCCTGAAAAACTATTTTTTAAATATCCACGTCAATTGAATTCCTTAAAAAACGCTTATTGTATATCTGAAAAAATATTTTTTTTTTTAAAAATCAACGTTTTTTGTATCCTGAAGAAAATAATTTTTAAAAAAATCCACGTGTATCGTATCCTGAAAAAAAAATTAAAAAAATCCGGTTTATTGTGTGCTCAAAAAAAATATTTTTTGTAAAAAATCCACGTTTTTGTATTCTTGAAAAATATTTTTTAAAATATCCACGTTTATTGTATCCTTAAAAACATTTTTTATCCCTGAAAAATATTTTTTAAAATATCCACGTTTATTGTATCCTTAAAAACATTTTTTATCCCTGAAAAATATTTTTTAAAATATCCACGTTTATTGTATCCTTAAAAACATTTTTTATCCCTGAAAAATATTTTTTAAAAAATCCACGTTTGTTATATCGTTGAAAAAATAGTTTTTAAAAATCCACTTTTTTGTTTCCTTGCTAATTTCTTCGAAAGATCTGGGTTAATCTCCATGAATGAATAATGTTCCTTCAGCTGAAAATTCACATAAAAACATGCCGACAGGTTGAGTGTTTAGTTATGTAGTATTCTTTCTTATAAATATTTGGTGATGATTGAGTGTAAATTTATCAAATTGCTAGAGGTCACCTTTATTCACATCTTCATCTAATATGAGCTGATTAAAATTCTCCTTTTCTTTGCTTTTTATTATTTATCATAACATAGTACGCTTATCCCTACAAGGACGAAATTAATTTCCTACAAAAGATACTTTCTATTCCCTTGGTATAATTTCAATTTCCTATTTATGAAAAACACAAATAAATCAATATAATTAAAACCAACCATACAACTTCGAAATTTATTCTCCCCAAAATATTTGTTAACTTTATTCACTGATGTTTGTCTTCTTAAAAGTGGAAAGAAAAAGTTTACTCATTTAATATTTTTCCGCAATTACTCTGCAGCAATAAACAGAGCGTTTAAGACAAATATTTGTTTTCGCTTATCCTAATGGCTTCTAATGGTCATCTGGGGGGCATTTTAACCAAACCACTTCTTGCTAAGTACACTCTGTGAACATTCAATACGTTGTGCGAATGTATGTATGTGCGTATGTTTTTGTCGGACCTTTTTACTCTTTATCCTGACTTTTAGCATATCTTATGAACCCACTCTCTCACACTCTACTCAGACAACAGTAATGGATGACTTAAAAGAACAACAAGAAAACTTGCATTCAAATGAATTATGGCCGCTGGTTAGAAAGTGAGAAAAATAACAAAGAACAAAAGAAGGAGATCAACTTAAAGAAAACCGCTGCTACAAAAGCATAGCATTTAAAATATTCACACACTGCAACAAAAAGCAATAACAAGCAAAAGAGATAGCATAAAATAAAAGCAATTGGATTAGTAACACTTTTGTTCATTTTGCTTAGAAATTGTATGCCCAGCAAAGCGTGTCAATGTTACATTAGCAAATAAAAAAAAAAAAACGTTTTAAAGCTGTATCTTATGCGTATGCTTGCGTATCTAACTGAAATTAGGAATGGTTATGGTTTGCCGCTGACCTTTTCAAGTGCATCTGCATGTACTCGTACTTATTTACTTAGTTGGCCACCTACATAGTATTTGTTCTATAAGCATCCTCTCTGTTTGTTCCTTTATCTCTCCAATATAGAATATCGCACTTTTCGGCCACTTTAGTCCGTCGCAGCCTTGGTATTCTAATTTTAGGTGTACCGCCATGTGGGCCGTATTTATGCACCTTTTTAGCGGGTTCATCATCGCAATTGGTGTATCTCGATACTTTTAAATACACAGACGTCGTTGTATAGCAGATACAGCTCGTGGTTTATAAGACGTCGATATTTATCGTCAACGCATATTGGCCCGTAGATCTTTCGAAGAATTCTTATCTCAAACACACCAAGCACTGCATTGTCTGGTTTCGGAGCCATATATTAGCACGGGTAGTATCAGTTTTTTGTAAAGCGTTATTTTTGTTTGAGATGTGGCTTTGTTTTTAAACTGTTCGAAGGGACCATTTTCTATTTAAATGAGCTTTGCGGGGATACCAAATTCAGACATATCTTGAAATACTTTTGAACGTAGGGACTGTCAGAGGCTGCTATATAATTGACAAATTTGCCGCATTGTAAATATCGGCTCAATAGTGAATTTGTCAGATCTAAAGCCGCATTGGTATGGTCCAATTTTTTCCTTGACCATAGCCTTTAGCCTTATGCCCCTATAACCAGCTTATGCCTATACCTACAACTATCTGATGCCTACACCTTATTCCATACCATCTTTTGAGATTGTATCTCTGGTATCTCCGTCGTCCTCGTTAGTTTTGGATTCCAACAAATTGGAAAAATTTTCTTTTCATATCCTGAGAACTCTATCTGTAGGACCCTATTACATTGCTAGTCTATACAGCAGGATGTACCTGTACTAAAGCCATCAGTTTGATGTTTCACTCTTTAGTAGAATTTTCGGACTTCATTCTGTCGCCTGTACATCGCAATTTCATTTTCCCTCCTCTCATTTCCCCGCGGAAAAGACATTAGTCCTCTTCCGATATCTCTCTTTGGCACTAGGCGTTGCTACTCATTGTAGAGTAGCCCTATATGCCGCATTTTTCGCTTCGGCAGAAGTACACCACTCGTGGTCATACCATGTGTTTCTCGGTGGAGGTCTTTGATATCCAATTATCGATTTTGCGGCTGTTTTCATTATTATATTATCGGGACAAATAGTGCTTTGATTAAACATATTCCAGTTGAGTATAATATGCTGTGGTTACCTGTTGCAATTGAAGCTTACCGATGTCCAACTTCCGTGTTGTGTCTGTTCGTATCTTTTTTCCAACAAGTTGGTGGTCCTAGTCTATGTTTGTTTATCGAAACGATCGTATATGTAACACGCTCCATGAATGTCTTCCATCTATCACAGCGTGATCAATTTGATTTCTGGTTCTGTGGTCTGATGACAGCCATTGCTGTTATGAATGTCAGGGGGAATGTGCTGTTATGATTGTCGTCTAAGCGCTCGTAAAATATATCTATGATTTGTTCGTCTTTATCTTCAGTGGGAGCATGAGCGCAAATAAATCTAATGTTGAAGAATTTTGCTTTTATCCGTGTTATAGCAAGTCTTTCATTCACTGCGGCGAAGCTACAAATCCACAAACAAACTCATACTTTTTTATCATTGCAGTTATTTTACAGTGCATAACATTTAGGTGCTGTTGTGACGCCTTTCCCAATCCATCGTATTTGCTGTACGGCAGTACAATACATAAACTACACCTTCCCTATAAAGAGTGCGAAAGTTCCAGGTGAAGATTCGTTTGCTGTGGTCGTCAAGTTAAGAGGGTTTTCTTTGTCTTTGTTTTTTATTATTCCTTGGATGTTTGGTATCACAAATGGGCTATATCCGTCCACGTTTTGATATAGCCCCCATAGAACGGTACCACCCGATTTTCGATATTTTGAAGGTTTTAGCTTCATTATTACACCGAAATGGCTAAAATTTGGTACTTAGTCTTCGTTGTGGGAATAAAATTTCCCATATGAAATATACCGGTATAGGTCTACGCCTTAATATAGCCCCGATAGGACGGTATCTTCCGATTTTCGGTATTTTGAAGAAAGTGGCTTCAATATTCCACCGAAATGGCTGAAATTTGGTATTTAGTCTTTATTTGGGGGTATAAAACTTCTCATATCAAATTTTTCGGTATAGGTCCACTCCTTCATATAGACCACATAGGTATCTACAGATTTTCGGTATTTTGAAGACTGTGGTCTCAATATTCCTCCGAAATGGCTGAAAATTGGTATTCAGTCTTCAGTTGAGGTGTAAAACTTTCTACATGAAATTTGTCGGTATAGGTCGACGGCTTAAGCCCCCAATAGAACGGTACCTCCCGATTTTCGGCATTTTGAAGGTTGTGGCCTTAATATTCTTCCGAAATGGCTGAAATTTTTGATTTAGTCTTGTTTGGTGGTAAAAAAAACTTTCCCCCAGAAATGTGTCGGTACAGGTCCACGCCGTAATATAACCCACATAGAACGGTACCTCCACATTTTCGTTATTTTCAAGGTTAGGGCCTCAAAAATCCATCTAAGTGGCTGAAATGTGACATTTAGTTTTCGTTGGGTTCAAAACTTTTCACCTGAAATTTGGTCCACGCCTTCATAATGCCCCCATAGAAGTGTACCTCGCGATTTTCGATATTTCGAAGGTTGTGGCTTTAATATTCCACCGAAATGCCTGAAATTTGGTATTTAGTCTTCATTGGTGGTGCTGAAGTTTGTAGGTATAGGTTTACGCCTTCATATTGCCCACATAGAACTGTACCTCCCGATTTTCGGTATTTTGAAGGTTGTGGCTTCAATATTACACCGAAATGGCTGAAATTTGGTATTTAGTCTTCGTTGGCAGTATAAAACTTTCCCCGCGAAATTTGTCCTTACAGGTCCAAGCCTTTATATAGCGCCGAGAGAAAGGTACCTCCCGCATTTCGGTATTTTGAAAGTTAGACGCATTGTTTTACCGAAATTGCTGGAATTTGGTATTTAGTCTTCTTCATAAATGAAAGGAAACTAATTGTTCAGTTTTACTGAACACTACCTTTAACGGGTGTTAAAGGCATATATGGTAATATTCAAAAAAGTTTTACAATCGTTGAAGTTGAGGTTCACCATTTAATAAGTCGCGAACTGTTAATATATTTTATAAAATATGAATACATTTATATATATTGAAGTGTTTTAGCTACGATCTCATAATATGGACCATAACAAATAATTTTCGTGGAAGCTGCGCTGGTGGTAATATAAAAAAATGGGAAAAATGTGTTGAAGATTACAAGTTTTTTTGTGTTCTTTCTTGATTTCTGGCCACACCACGGAAAATTCAAACCTGTGCTCAAAGAAAGAACTAAAGAATACCCCTTAGGCAATATGGTTCTAGTGTATGACTTTTCGATATATACAGTGCATCCCCCTAAAATCGATGCTGACATTTTGAAGTTTTGATTTCAGTGTTTTTCGAATTTTTCTTATAATTAGATGGTGCAACTAGATAATAATCGAAACTAGTTTATAGGATTGAAGAACTCGCGATTCCACGTCGTTCGATGTATATCTCATGAGTGTGCTCCATACAGCTTCCTAGTAATAGGAGTCCAAAGGCGAAAATTTGGTGCGTAAATTTTCTGAAAAAAACCTATTTTTTGGCTTTAAAATTTACAACTGTAGTACAGGTACCCCTGAACCCCGCGTGATTTTAGTTTTTTTACGTGCCGGATCTAATAAGTCCTTCCGCGTTTGAATCCATCCACTATAACGCCGGATATAGATACCTTGAAAGTAGGAAAATCTGCAAAAATATATTTTGACAATTCCGCGAATTATACCGCGATTTTCTTTGATTATTTTTACATAAATGTAATCGTTTATACGCGATTATAATATTTGCCAAAAAGGTGTGTCACAAATTGCAAAGATTCAGGAGCAATATCCCCATTTATCCCAAAATAGAATGTGGTGGCACATCCGCAGTTCTTGACGAATCTGTCTAAAATAATTTATATTGACGTATTTTTAATAGGGGGTCATTGAAATCGGATGCACCTTATAATCATATGCACATCGCGTAATTTTTGCCCACTTGAAGGTTTTTTGAATAGTAAGATGCAACTGATGGCACACCTTGGCCGCTGAATGAAACATGGGAAAATCCATGCATATTGATAGACATGGACTCCCTGTATCCGAAAAGCACATGCACCTCAACCGATTTAAACCAATTCGCGAATTATACGGGTTTTAACTTCTATGTTTTTTCTTTGATTGTAATTTCAATATTACTCTCTACTTCTTATTTCTATTGCTTATCACAGAAAGCAAATATACTTTCACGATGACTAATTACTTTTCTCGTAGAAGTTTAAGCAAAATACTTCAGGATTTGGATGGAAATTTAGCGAAATAATAGAATAACTCCCAACATTTATTTTTCAAATTTTTCGTATTTAACCAAAAATATATTTTTGAAATAATTTCCAAAAATAAGTTTCCGTTCTTTGTTGTTGCTGTAATATGCAAGTTATAAACGCGATCTTTATAATTTTGGTCTCACATTTTTCTACGCGTTGTCTAGATTCTGTACGTATTTTTAAATTATTATTTTAGAAATTTTTTGGACTCTGATTTAGAATAAATAAAATTTATTCCAAGATTTCTTCAAAATTTTTTTATTTTCCGCGAAAATAAAAATAAATTTAACAACTATTTTAGCATCTATGGATAGATATCAGATGCTGCTAACGATTCATATATACATGTTCTTATTGCAACACAAAAGGAATTTTTAAATATTTTTTCTTTACAAGACAGTAAAACCGCATATAACTTTTGAGTGCAGCATCCAATTTTGTGAACGCGAACAGATTTGAAACCACGATTTTTTTCGTAACCCATGTACCAAAAATGGCGGATGTGCTCGCCAAAAAAGTTTTTATTTTTTTTTCTATGTAATTGTAAAGGAAATTTGAAATTTACCATATACATTAGGGCTATAACCAAAAAATACCACCGTGTGCGGAATATTGTCCTCATAGCGAAAACGCGTGTTTTAGTTCGATTCGATGAAAAAAGTTTCCGCACCGACTGCGATTACTAATTTGATATTTTTATACCCTCAGCATTTACTTTCATACGGGCAAAATGTGCCTCATCGAAATAATGGCTGGTGCGCACGATAACTCTCGAACGGAGCAACTGATTCGGTTCAAAATTTGTCTTTCGCAATATTTTTCCCAAACTTAGTTTAAGTTCGAAGTTGGGTTATATCGGTCCACTCCTTCCGGTACCTCCTCCACAAAAGTTGGAAAATGTTCGGAAAATTTGTGCGCACGATAACTCTTGAAGGGAGTAACCGATTGGGCCCACACTTTGTACATCGTGAAAGTTCTACCAGACTTAGATGAAGTTTAAATATGGACTCAATCGGTCCACTCCTTCGGGTACCTCCCATACAAAATTTCGGAAAAGTTCAGTTTAGGACCTGCTCTCGAATCGCTTTGATTTTTGTTGTAGCAACTTTTATTCGCTGTCTCCCATACGACGGTACAAGTTTCATAAGGGGCAAGTCCATACTTCCTGAGAAAATAGCCTAAAAGTTGCAAAAAAACCCCTATGGCACCGTGTGTAGTGGTTGGAGCGCAAGATAAATCTCGAACGGATCTGCCAATTCGGTCCAAAATTTGTCCTTCGTAATATTTTGTCCAAACATAGTTTAAGTTCGAAGATAAACCATGTCGGTCCACTCCTTCAGGTACCTCCCCAATATGTCACTAAAATGTTAGGACGAGATCACTTGAATGGTGTAACCAATTTGGTCCAAACTTTGGATCTCCTAATATTTTGTCAAAATTTAATTTAACTTCTAAAATGGCCCATATCGGTCCTCCAAAAGGGTACCTCCTCCACAAAAGTTCAACATTTGTGTTAATTCCTAATCGACATTTTTGTCGGCAAGTTCTGAAGAGACGCTAAATACATTCTATCTGTCCGTAGATGAAAGTTTCAATTCACATTGGCTGAGGGTATACCTCTGTCGGCAAAGCCGACTGACACTTTTTACTTGTGTATTTGAAATTTGCTTGTTTGAATAAATATTGAAAACAGTCTGTAACTTTCGCGAAATCGTTCCAAATGACCACATATTCTCTTTTCCGATAGGTACAATAAATATAAACATAAAATTTGCGAGTTTATAAAGAAAAACAAATAAGTAAAAAAGTATCAGTCGGCTTTGCCGACAGAGATATACCCTCAGCCTGTGCAAATTGAAACACTTTTTTCACAAAAAACTTATGTATTTAGGAGGTTTCAAAATTATAGGATTAAAGTTCAAAAATTTTGCGGAAAAGGTACTTAAAGGAATGGACCGACATAGACCATGGGGTGTCATAGGGGGTTCTTACACCCTTGGGGCTGTTTTCTCAAGAAGTATGGACTTGCCCCTGACACAACTTTTACCATCGTAATTGAGGCAGCGAATGTAAGTTGCTTCAAAAAAATCATTCACTTGCAAATAATTTCCGATCATCAAGCTTAACTCTAAACGAGAAAATTAATAAAAAATCATTAAAAATGATCTTCGCCCTTACAGGCAAAATTTCAAAAAATAAAAAACAGGCTGAGCCCTGCTGGGATTTGAAATGTTGTCACGGCGTGTTAGTGTTCAAAGCCAAAACTCATAACTTCAAAGGCAGCGCAAAAAAGCGTTTGTCGTAAAGAAAATACATTTCTGTGGCCAAGTATCCGCGTAAATGTACAAAACACATTTGCATTTGAAAAATGATATGTTCTAGGACAGAGAAGCCATTACATAGTCGATACGTCCGAAGATTTGCTTTACCACCAATGAAACCAGGTAACGTAATTTGGTGACTATGTGGGTTCGAGTCCTTGGCTTTCCTTTTTCACTTGCAAATAATTTCCGATCATCAAGCTTAACTCTAAACGAGAAAATTAATAAAAAATCATTAAAAATGATCTTCGCCCTTACAGGCAAAATTTCAAAAAATAAAAATCAAAGTGATTCAATAGCAGGTCTTAAAGTGAACTTATCCAAAATTTTGTGTGGGAGGTACGGGATGGAGTGCACAAATAAAGGCCATATTCGAACCTGATCTATATCTTTTGTGGGGGAGGTACCGGAAGGAGTGGGCCAATATAATCCATCTTTGAACGTGAACTAAGTTTGGACAAAATATTACGAAAGCCAAATTTTGGGACCGAATCGGCAGATCCGTTCGAGAGTTATCTTGCGCTCCAACCACTACACACGGTGTCATAGGGTTTTTTGTAAGTTTCAGGCTATTTTCTCAGGAAGTATCGACTTGCCCCTAATGAAACTTACAGCGTCGTAAAGAGGACAGCGAATACAACTTGCGTAAGCAAAAATCAAAGCGATTCAAGACCAGGCCCTAAACTGAACTTTTCCGAAATTTTGTGTGGGAGGTACCCGAAGGAGTAGACCGATTGAGTCCATATTGGAAAATTTGTAAACATTTGTCTAAATGGTCTAAAACCACTATTTCGATGAGGCATATTTTTGGTCGTATCAAAGTGTAAATACCCTCTTTAGCCTAAAGGCTGAGGGTATAAAAATTGCAATATATGTCAAAGGTGCATTAAATGCTCTGAAATATCGCGATTTGATAACAAATTGGTCCCGAATGGTTTGATATTGATTTTAAATTAGGTTAAAACTATTAATAAGTTATTACGAAAAGCGTATACGAGGGCAGTTCTTAGCCTAGCACAAAAAGCGCGGTATAAACAGAAAAAAGTTAAGTGTTTTGGAAACTAGCATCTCTGTTATGAACACATGTTAAATTTTGTTTCGATCTGGCAACTCCTTGATATAGAAACAGGTGTTCAAAAAAGACGCATCCGCAATTTTTTTACAATGGAAAATTAGAAATGCGTGCTGTCTTTAAATATTTACATAAAAAAGGTTTATCGGGACAAGAAATTCATAATGATATGGTGAATGTGTTAGGTGAAAGTGCTCCTTCATATGCAACAGTAAAAAATTGGGCTGCTGAATTTTAACGTGGTCGTAAATGATCGAGTCCATTTAATTTTGCATGAAGAACTACAGATGAAAAAGTTTCTGCAAGATAGGTGCCGCATTTGTTAACAGTCGATCAAAAACGCATAAGAATGAACATTTCTCAAGCTTGTTTGGGTCGTTTTAAGCGAAATAGAATGGATTTTAAGCGTCGTTTCATAACTGTTGATGAGACGTGGATCCACCACTACTCCAGAGACAAAAGAACAATCCAAACAATGGACTGAAGCTGGAGGAAGTGCCCCAAAGAAGTCAAAAACAATTCAATCGGCTGGTAAGGTTATGGCAACGGTTTTATGACTTAAAAGGTATTTTATTTGAATGACTATCTGCAAAAGGGTAAAACAATAAATTCAGAGTACTATTGCAACCTTTTGGATCAATTAAATGTACAAATTCGAGAAAAACGTCCTGGCTTACAAAACAAAAAAATAATTTTTCATCAAGACAACGCACCAGCGCACAAAAGTGTTTTAACAATGACTAAAATCAACGAATTAAAGTACGAGTTGCTTGACCACCCACCTTATTCTCCTGATTTAGCTCCCAGTGACTTTTACTTGTTCCCAAATCTAAAAAAAATCCTTGCTGGCAAGCGTTTTACCTCAAATGAAGATGCAATTACAGTTGTAAACCACTATTTTGAAGACCTTGAGGAAAACTATTTTAATCAAGGGATAGAATTGCTAGAAAAGCGTTGGACTAAGTGTATTGAAGTTTCAGGAGATTATATTGAAAAATAAAAATATTTTTGAAAAACTAACTATTCTCTTTCATTGATAGGCTAAGAAGTTTCCGAACCGCCCTCGTATGTCACTATAACAAATAAAATTAAATAATGCATTACTGAAATTTAATGCATTTGGTGCGGAAACTTATTTCGCGATTGAGAAATAATGACACCGTATTTCGTAGTGCTCTTTCATGCTCTACACGGCTATGCGGTGGTATTTTTGTATTTGCAAAAATTGCTAAAAAGTTATAACCCTAATATACATACATGCTTTTAATACTGTTCGAAGAAATTGGTTGTATACACTCACAAGAATAGTCAAAATTAGGGTCGACCGACATGACCGTTGTTGTATCTTTGCCGGTCAACACGGATCGACTGATTTTCGGTAGGCTATGCCGGTTTTTCGTTTTAAAGTTTAACATTTGTTTCCATGTTTTGGAGCTAATCAATGGTTTGCTATTTTTTGATGATGTTTGGCACGTTTCGTTGTTTCAGGTATAATTATAGCTCATCCTTTAAATAGTTACACTGCTCAAATGTATCAAAGTAAAGTAAGTGCATTCCTTATAGATCTTTTTCCACTGTACATTGTACTGAAGTTTATACAGAAACATTATTCTACTTTTAATAATTCGTTTTTAAACTTTATAATTTTGCTGGGTTATCCTAGAATAGTTTTCATATCCTGCATCAGCATCTTGCCAGTAGTGACCATTGTTAAATATTATGGCATAAATATACGGGCAAACATAAGTTTCATAGCAGAGCATTACTTTAACACAACCACATAAATACACTAAGCAGAAGAAGACACTCTCAGTAATGCACTGTCTCTCATACGCAATCTCTATTTGCCTCTAATCGAATATTTAGTGCATGGATAATTTATTGGCTTTAAACACTTAAAGGCAAACATTATCTTCATAAATACACTCTCGAGATACCAGTGGAGTTCTTACTTCAAGGTCTAGTGGAAATTAAACCTTGAGGAAATTATTAAAAGACATATAGTCAGCAGTTTTTCTTTTTTATTTGGCTTTCTGTTTTCAGAAAACATTATTGTAGAATGAATACATTATTAATAATAGTAATCATTTATGCGAGTCTAAGTTACTCCATGATATAATGGAGTCAATTTCTCTTAAATTATGTCAAAGATGAATGAGATGCATTTAAGGAAAATAGTTTTCAAATATAGTGGTATTTAATAATTTATGTACAAACTTTGTCAATGTGAGATACCTAGGAAATGTCAAGGATATAAAATTGGAATAATCTATAGGACTATGTATTAGTTGGTGTTTTAAACAGATTTGAAGTCAATCGATCAAAATATTAGAATTTAACATTCATCTCCAAAGCTTGGAGTTTATGTCCAATAAAAATCATCTTAAATCAGAAGAAATTCACATAATTGCTTACCCTTTAAGTATTTGATTTAAAATTTCTTAAAATCATGTATTCAGGGTTGATGTTCGATTTAATTGAACCCATTTCACTGCTCTGTAACCTGTCAACCCATATCATTACACAGTTTCAATAATGAGGAAACAAAAAAGAGCAAAGGAAACGCGCCAGATTAAAATCGAATTTCTGCCGTCACTGCTAATGCTTAATTCGTGTTATTTATTAATTCGACACTCAGACATTTTGTTTTACTTTTAAAGAAAATTTAGACTTTGATGTAAACGAAGGAGGCATTTTATTTTCCAATGATTCTTATTTACGTCAAGACATAATAATTATACTTTGCTTTATAAACGACAGACATTTTCAATTATTTTTATACCTTACCTTTTTTAATGAGTAGTTCTTATATATTATTTTTTTTATATTCTGTATTTTATACATTTGTTATATTTCATATTTTATACTTTTTAATGACAACTTTTTATGGACTTTATGATTTACAATTTAAAAATAGGTATTTTCTACCTCATTTCTTCGGGTCCATTGTTAAACCAATTTATTCATTCAGAATTTTAAATTTAGCTGCTACCTTTCTTTTCTTTCATGGAATTTAATTTGTTCGCCCATTTATGCTGGTAAGGATTTATTATCGCCCATGTCCCCTATCTTTGTCCTAAAGCTATCTAATTATAAAAGTTGAAAAAAAGGTAAAGTCGAATTCACCCGCTTATTGAGACTTATGTTTTTAATTTTTCATGGCTGATGGACCGTTGAACTTCACCATTTACGGAAATGTATAAATATATAATTTTTCTTAATAGGGGAGATACCGTGCTACCTTCGAAACTCATGCATCCATGTACCACGGCACATACCATAAAATTTCATGAAAATGGGTTCGTTTATTTTCGAGATACTTAAAAACTGTTCGAGGTCGGGACTTCTGCACCAAGAGAGAAAATTTCAATTCACTTGCTCTCAATAAGCGCTCACTGGACATCTGTAACATATTGTTACGAATGTAACTGATAGGTTTAAGTTAGTTTAGTTTAATTTCCGTTAATTTAAAAATTTGAATTGTAACGTAAAGTTTTTATTACGCAGTTACTTTATTTAAGCAACAACAACTACCATGTAGAACTCTCTTCATCATTCTAGTCGTTACATTACCTTTTGTTAATGTTCTTTTGTTTGTTTAGTTTGTCACTTCTTTTCTTACATTTATTTGTTGTTGTAATTACGTCATTGATCATTCCCCATGTATGTATGTGAGTATGGTTGTTCGCTTAGTGCGAATGTGCGTCTGTGTGTTCGTTGTACAGATTCGAGGTGTTGCCATATGCTCTAGATATTTCTCGAACAGGGAGACTTTGGGATATAAATGCAGGGGAACTGGCAATGACGGAGTAGTTGTGTTTTAAGCGTTGAACTGAACAGATCGGTAAAAGAATAGCTGCGTGCTAACTAGAGACTTGCTGCGTGCTTAGTAATTAAAGTCGGTTACGAAGAAGTGTAATAAAGTAAATAAAGCATTGTAGAAACGAACCCTGTTTTATTTGGTACAAATCGTATCGGGGAATAAAACAACGTCTACACGGAGATTAGTTAAATCTAATTCCGTAACAATTGGTGTCAGAAGTGGGATTACGATCATCCTACAATGAAGTTTAAGGATCTACGAGTGGAAGACTTGAAGAAGGAGCTAAGTAAGTTGGAGTTGTGTTCTACTGGCAACAAGGCCGAACTACAAAAACGCTTGTTGGAAGAGTTCGAGCGCCGTGGAATGAACATCGACGCATATGAGTTCGACAGTAAGGAGGAAGTCGAGTTATCGGCAAAGGGCGAATCCTCCGTTGAGGAAGTTTCATCGGTAGCTGCCAGTGGAGACGATTTGAAATCAATGTTGGCTATGATGATGCTGGAAATTAAGAAAATAGAAGGTAGCTCCATGGAAATGAATAAGAAAAATGAAGAAACTTCCAGACTTATGATGGAGAAATTAGATGCTAAAATGGAAGAAAATTCCAGAAAGAGTGAAGAATATTCCAGAAAATTAGAGGAAAAGTTGGAGGAGAACTCTAGAAAAATCACCGAAAACTTAATGGCAGAAAATTCTAGGATGTTTGAAGAAAATTCAAGAAACTTAAAAGAGGAGTTGGAAGAGAATTCTAGAAAAATTAACGAGAAACTCGAGAACATCACGATGGTGATTGAAAAGAGAGTAGAAAACGTGGAGGTACAAATGAAAGAGTTGGATAAAAAGATTTTGTCTGTTGACGAGAAAGTTCTGGCCCATGATGAGAAATTTGTGAACCTTGAGAAGAAAATGTCGGAACTGGAAATCAAAGGCGGCCCAGTGAGAGCTATCCATAACGCGTTAAAAATTAAGCCTCCAGTGTTCGACGGCTCTACCTCTTTAAATGTGTTCAAATTACAGTTCGAGACATTGGCTGCTAGAGATTCTTGGAACGACAACGACAAGGCGGTATCACTCCTTATGTCATTGAAGGGTGATGCTGCTGACGTATTACAGAGTATTCCCGCCGCTTCTAGGAATAACTATGGAGATATAATGGCTGCTCTTGAACGTAGGTACGGTAGTGAACACAAGCAAGAGATCTACCGATTGGAACTGAGGGGAAGAGTCCAGAAGCCAAATGAGACCTTACAAGACTTTGCGGCTGATATAGAGCGGTTGGCGCAGTTGGCATATCCAGGAGAGATACATCCATTGGTGGACCGCATAAAGATTGAGACATTTGCAAGTGGTATTCGTGATCCAGAGATAAAATTTGCGACGTATGCGGCACCGATAGGAACATTTGCAGAAACCGTGTCATTTGCCCTGGCCCAAGAAACCGCGAGGATGCTGGTGAAACCTAAAGCTTACAACGTGAGGAGGCTGCAAGTTGAGGACAACAATTCCCAGACCGTTGTCGATCCGCTAAAGGATGCACTAATGCGTGTGAAACGAGGGGCTGGTAAAACGAGAAAGACTTGCTACAACTGTCGTAAAGCTGGACACATTGCACGAGAATGCATATTGCAACGACCAAGGCTCAGATCCACCTCACCGCCTTCAAAAAGCGACGACCAACCGGTGGCCAAGAATCTGGAAAGAGAGACATCAGGTGAATCAAATAAAATGAATTCCGTCAATCACGAGGCGCCGCTGGCAGAGGATGAAAACGATGGTCCCACAATTTCTATAGCCATAGTCCAGCAGAAGAATCACAACTTGACGGTTAAAGGCTTCGTCAATGGTGTATTGCGTACATTGACATTGGACACCGGTGCAACAAAGTCCATTATTAGACCGGATTTGGTAAAAGGGAAGGTATTGCCGTTAAATGGAGTTAAATTGCGGACGGCCACAGGCGAGACTACAACGGTGCATGGAAAGGCCTACCAAAGACTGAGCATGGGTAGGAAATCGGTAAATTTCGATTTTGTCGTGGCCGATATTGTGGACGAAGTTATACTTGGCGTGGACTTTATGATTGCCTTCGACATCAACCTGGACATAAAGCACCGTGTGATGACTTGGTCCAATGTGGAAATACCGATAAATGTGGGCTACAACGAGAAAAGCAAGCATCGCCAAAGTGCAGAATCCGACGAGATCGCTGTAGATGTCCGTACGCTGAAGGTGGAAGCCGCTGACAATTGGCCCGTAGGAAAGTGGAAAAATCTCGCGACGAGGAGGAAAAAGAGAAGATGTACGTCGAGGAAAGGTCTATCGAAAAGCGGCCGTACAGCAAGGAAGGGCAAGTCCGAGGAAGACCAGGTGGCACTTAGGAAGGTGACCACGAAGAAAGAAGGTATAGCATCGCGATTCCTGGAGAGAAAGCAACGTCGTCCAGAAGAGCAAGAGTCCAAAGCTGACGCAGTAGAGGGTACATCTAAATCAGTTGCCACCACTACAGAACGAGAACTGCATCTAGTCAAGAGGAACAGGCTTAAGCGGGAGGCAGTGTTACCAATGCCCATACCACCGAGAGGGAACTGTGCCTATTCGGGACGAACAGGCTTAAGCGGGAGGCAATGTTACGAATGTAACTGATAGGTTTAAGTTAGTTTAGTTTAATTTCCGTTAATTTAAAAATTTGAATTGTAACGTAAAGTTTTTATTACGCAGTTACTTTATTTAAGCAACAACAACTACCATGTAGAACTCTCTTCATCATTCTAGTCGTTACATTACCTTTTGTTAATGTTCTTTTGTTTGTTTAGTTTGTCACTTCTTTTCTTACATTTATTTGTTGTTGTAATTACGTCATTGATCATTCCCCATGTATGTATGTGAGTATGGTTGTTCGCTTAGTGCGAATGTGCGTCTGTGTGTTCGTTGTACAGATTCGAGGTGTTGCCATATGCTCTAGATATTTCTCGAACAGGGAGACTTTTGATATAAATACAGGGGAACTGGCAATGACGGAGTAGTTGTGTTCTAAGCGTTGAACTGAACAGATCGGTAAAAGAATAGCTGCGTGCTAACTAGAGACTTGCTGCGTGCTTAGTAATTAAAGTCGGTTACGAAGAAGTGTAATAAAGTAAATAAAGCATTGTAGAAACGTAATCTAAAACGAACCCTGCCCCGGCTGAGGTTTGAACCTGGGTTCTCTCCAACAAACAGACAATGTTGTCGAGATCTCAGCGTTCTAAGCCACTGCCAATGTATCATATCAACAAACTAGTCGACATGATGCCAATGTATCATATCAACAAAACTAGTCGACATGATATCCAAAACTTCAAAAACTGAAGGCATTACAATTCATGAAGGAAACCCCCCTTCGATTGTATATGTGTATGTATTGAGAAAATGATTCCTAGACAAGACACTAGGGTGACTTGATAAAGAAAAAGACTTCCATAAATACTTCATAATTACAAAATTGTAAAAATGTTTGTATAAATAGAAGTTATCAAAATCAGCCTTTGTCTTCTAGCCATTAGCATTCAAATATGCCTGATGAGCCTGGCTTAAACCACCAGGCGAAACGATCGTAGCGTAATGGTTGAGTGTGTGGTATTTCGCTAGAATTCATTTTTCAATACAAAACTCCTTAGGCCATATTAGCTCGATTAATCCAATTAATTAATTAAAAACTTTCATAAATAATGGCCTTCGTCCTAAAAAGACAATAATAAATAAAGAACCCTGTTTTATTTGGTACAAATCGTATCGGGGAATAAAACAACGTCTACACGGAGATTAGTTAAATCTAATTCCGTAACAATATACACACATTTATAAATAATGGTGGTTGTTTATTAAAATGAATGGAAATAAGCAACAACAGACACATAGGTACATAAAAAATTCCAAAGAAATACATAACAGACTTTATTTAATAAAAGAAAAAACGGAATGAAATAATTAATAAAAAGTTACACTTTTAAAAAGAAAAAGATAAATAGAAACATCGATGAACGCTTCTCCTTGGTTGTGAAATAAAACACATTTTCCTCAAAGTTGAAATCATCAGCGGGAAATCGGTAGCTGGAATGAAATGATTGTTAATGTAATAAATAAGTACATCCATTTTTCAAACATACATATGTATGTATGCATCTGAAAAATTTATTGATGTAATTACCAATATAAATGCAATTTATTCCTTGTCCAATAAAATATTTCCATTCACCTTTTTCATTCAATTATAAAATGTCCAATTATAAAATGTATTGGGCATTTAATTTACTAGAAAGCACCATTTCTTTAAGAAAACATAAAACACTGATTTATTCACTCGCATTACCGTCTTTACTCAACATTTTATTTAGACAACTGAAAATAGAACAACATAATTAATAGTTTTTTGTTTTCCTCTTCGCTTGCTACGTTGCTTAACAACAACAAAGCACGAAACACACGTGTTTGGCAAAAGCTTCTGCGTCTCCTATTACGCCATATACACAGCTCTTTGTTATAAAACACCATTCCGCATCCGCGAGATCCCAGTTGTTACTCTCTTTGACAAAAATCCTCTCACCACCCATAAAAAAATATGTTCTTACATAAAAAATATGTTGGTACCCAAACAAATAAAATTGAGATATGTTACAAAATGTTGCAAACATATATTTGTTTGGACACAAACATATTTCTAACATTATTTTTCTGCGTGTAAGTTTAGCAAATATAGCGATTATAAAACAATAGGCAACCGAAATTCATAAACAAATATATAGCACAAGCAAAATGCCCGCTACTTCGTATGCGGAAAGGGAATAATATACAAATTAACTCAATATCACTCAATTTCTCGGATGTTCTTTTAATAGGTTTGTTGCTAACTCTTATTCTATAATGTTATTAAAACGGGTTCTCCTTGCTCATTAAGAAGTATATTCTGTTTTTCACAATCCTATACGAGCCCTCAAATTTTTATTCCTAGAATGTGTAAAAATGTAAAAAAATTAAATGTACTGCCTCTTGAACCAAATTTATTTATTTATTTATTTATTTATTTATTTACTTATTTATTTATTTATTTATTTATTTATTTATTTATTTATTTATTTATTTATTTATTTATTTATTCATTTATTTATACGTTGCGATAGAAGCCTATTGGCCAATTGGATAGATATATATTACACAATGTAAGTTAAACTTATTAAAACAAAAATTGCAAAAAAGGCTCCCCAGCCTTATAAAAGAATCAAAACTGGAACTGAGAGAAAAAAATTATATTGCTGGTAATTCAACATGATCGAAAAAGCATGTATTCAGAACAATGTACAACTCAGTAAAATACCATACATGTATTATGTAGTAGTATTACTATTAATAGTAAAGGCTTCAAACTTACGCCGAAATTCAAAACATGGGAAAGATAAGTTACGTAGTTCATTGGGTAGGTGATTCCACAGCGGAGCAGCACGAACAACAAAAGAATTTTCTAACCAAGAGGTGGAAAAAAGAGGCAGAATTATCTGTATGTTACGAGTAGATCTTGAAAACGAAAAACGTTCCCGAAGTAATACTGGCAGATCCAAGTATATCGACTTATAAAGAAAAGACACAACACGTTGTTGGATAAAAACTTTAAAAGGTACTCCTAAGAAATTGTGAGCATGAGCAGAAATGTGGTCCCTTCTGCGCAAACTGTAAACAAATCTGACAACCATATTAAAAAGCTTTTCTAGTCTCTTCAACTGCTCATCAGTTGTACCTGATATAACCTCAATGCCATAAGAAATAACTGACATTAGCAGTGCGTGAGCCAGATTCCTTTTAACAAAGAGGGGCAGGTAGAACTCAGTGCTTTATAATTTACGGAGAACGTTTATGATCTTAGGAAACAAAGCATCAATATGTGCAGAAAAATCAAGTTTAGAATCGATAATGACACCTAGACACTTCATCTTGTCCACGAAATGTATAATCAATAAGTATATTTACACTACCACCTAGACGACTAGTGGGAACAAATATCATTGACTTTGATTTGGAAACATTAATCACCAAATTGTTGTTATCGAACCAATGTGATATGTCGCATAATGTAGAATTAATATTATACTGCAATTCGGCAGCAGTTTTGCCATTAAAAAATAGATGAATGTCATCAGCATACAAAAACGTCTGTGTACACTGTTGGCACTATCATTAATGTATAAAATAAACAGAAGGGGCCCCAGGATGGAACCCTGGGGTACTCCTCTGTATATATTACGAATATTGGAAACACTACCATTGAATGTAACGAATTGGGAGCGACCCAATAAAAAAGATGAAATTAATGCACAAGCAGATGAATGAAATTTAGTACCACATCCAAACGAAATTCATAAACAAATATATAGCACAAGCAAAATGCCCGCTACTTCGCATGCGGAAAGGAATAATATACAAATAAACTCAATATCATCCAATTTCTCGGATGTTCTTTTAATAGGTTTGTCCAATATCGTTGCTAACTCTTATTCTATAATGTTATTAAAACGGGTTCTCCTCGCTCATTAAGAAGTATATTCTCTTTTTCACAATCCTATACGAGCAGGAGCCCTCAAATTTTTATTCCTAGAATGTGTAAAAATTGTTACACTAGGTCTCTTTTGGTCAGGGTAGCGCGAGGTTGGAATGTACTGCCTCTTGAACCAAATTTAGTACCACATCCAAATAGTACCAAATTTGTACCTTTTAAGTACGACTTTCTAAACATACCTCCATATCTCAATCCTGTACTCCAACAGTAATCTTAATTTCCAATTTCCAGCTCTATCCTTTCACCCAAATCCAAATTGTACCAAATTTAGTACCATTTAGTACTTTTCGAAAACATAAGTACGAAATTAAAAAACATATCACAATCCTACACTCCATTAGTAATCGTAATTCTAAATTTCAGGATCCCAGCTCTATCCGTTAACCCAAAACCAAATTAGTACCATTTAGTACTTTTCGTACACAATAAGTACTAATTTCTAAAATTACCTCAATCCTATACTCCAACAGAAATCTTATTTCCTAATTTAGAATCCCATCTCCATTCATTCAATCTAATCCAAATAGTACCAAATTTAGTACCTTTTAAATGCGAATTTCCAAAAATACCTACATATCTCAATCCTACACTTTAACAGTACTCATTATTCCAATTTTCGGGTTTTCAGCTCTATCCGTTTACCCAAATCCAAATTGTAACAAGTTAAATACCATTTAGTATTTTTTCTACACATAAGTACGAATTACCAAAGCTACTTCAATATCTCAATCCTACATTTCACTCTCTATGCGTTAACCCAACTCCAAATTGTACAAAATTTCGTACAATTTTGTACTTTTCGTACACATAAGTACGAATTTCAAATCTACCTGCATAACTCAATACTAACTACACTTCAATAGTAATCCTTATTCCAAATTTCAGGTTTCCAGCTCTATCCGTTCACCCAAATCCAAATTGTTCCAAATTTAGTACCGTTTAGTACTTTTCGTACACAGATGTACGAATTTCCAAAACTACATCAAGCCTATACTCCAACAATAATCATTTTTCCAAATTTCAGGATTCCGCCTCTATCCATATATCCAAATCCAAAATGGAACCAAATTTAGAACACTGTAGTACTTTAAGTACACATAAGTACGAATTTTCAAAGCTACCTCAATATCTCAATCCTACACTTAACCAGTAATCCCAATTAAAAATTTCAGGTTTGCAGCTCTATCCGTTTACCCAACTCCAAATTGTACCAAATTTAGTACTTTTCGTAGACATAAGTACGAATTTACAAAACTAGCCCCATATCTCAATCTTACACTTCAACAATATTCTTAATTCCAAATTTCTGGTTGCCAGCTCTATCAGTTCACTCAAATCAAAATTGTACTAAATTTAGTACCATTTAGAACTTTTCGTACACATGAGTACGAATTTCCAAAACCCACCCTCATATCTCAATCCTACACTTTAATAGTAATCTTAATTCCAAATTTCACGTTTCGTGCTCTATCCGTTCACCCAAATTCAAATTGTACTAAATTTAGTACCATTTAGTACTATTTGTACACATGAGTACGAATTTCCCAAACCATATCCTTTTAAAAACACCACCTGATTTTCATCCAAAATTCCAAGATTCTAGCAATATCCGTTCAAAATATACAATTGGTACTAAATTTAGTAACTTTTAGTACTTTTCGTACCCTTCTAGTTCGAATTTCCAAAAACCCAGCCTTATCTCACCCCCACACACCAACGACAACCAACACTCAAAATTTCAAGCTTTTAGCTTCCTCCGTTTCGTCTGGGCTATGTTCTGTCAGTCGCTCAGTCACTCACTCATCACTAAGCTCTTTTATATATAGAAGATTTTGGACTACGGGACATTTCTGAAAATTTCAGGAAATTAAGTTCAGTAGTTTTGAAAAAATAACGTTGATGTGAAAAGAGAGGTGGTGGTTATCAGTTTTCAAGATATAAAACATTTAAAAAAATGGGCGTGCTCCGGTAATTTGGCTCCAAATATGTACTTAAGGTCAGAGACACAACACCATTGTCTCCCACAATTAATGCTGAATCCGATATAATCATAAGTTTGGTATATACATTAAGGGTTTAAAAGAAAGGCGTGGGAAGGTACCCCACCTCCTCTGAAATTCATAGAGTATACATTGCCACGTCAAAGCTTGAATTTTGTAGTAGTTTTGGAGATATAACATATTTAAAAAAGTAAGCGTGGTCGGGTCCTTAGGCCCAAGAGAATTACCTAGATTCTAGATTAATTCATAAATTTTATAGGTTCGTTGTTATTGCAAATGTAGTGTTTTTTACAGTGTTTTATTTAACTTGCTTTGGTGTGTGTTTAGTTCAAATCTGGTAACTCATTTTTAACACAGTTGCCGTTTACCAATCGAACTAAAACTTTGCACACTTTTCAGATGTGAATGACAATACATGAATATGAAATCAAAACCAATATTGGTCCATTTTTACACTGTTTTACAGTGTTTTATCTAATATGCTTTTCAAATCTGGTAACTCATTTTTCACATAATTGCGGTTGACCAATCGAACTTAAAATTTGCACACTTTTTAGATTTGGATGACAATACATGAATATGAAATCAAAACTAATATTGGTCCATTCTTACAGTGTTGTTACGGTGTCTAACTTGACCCCCTTTTCAAATCTGGTAACTGCTTTTTAACACGGTTGCAGTTGACCAATTGAACTAAAACATTGCACACTTTTCAGATTTAGATGACAATACATGAATATGAAACCAAAACCAATATGGGTCTATTGTTTCCTATAGCCCCCATATAACGGTACCACCCGATTTCCGGTATTTTGCTTTTCAAATCTGGTAACTCATTTTTCACGCAGTTGCAGTTGACCAATCGTACTTAAACTTTGCAAACTTTTCAAATTTGGATGACAATACATGAATATGAAATCAAAACTAATATTGGTCCATTCTTACAGTGTTTTTACGGTGCCTAACTTACCCCCTTTTAAAGTCTGGTAACTGATTTTTAGCACGGTTGCAGTTGACCAATCGAACTAAAACTTTGCACATTTTTCAGATTTAGATGAAAATACATGAATATGAAACCAAAACCAATATGGGTCCATTTTTTCCTATAGCCCCCATATAACGGTACCACCCGACTTCTGGTATTTTGAGGAGTTTGTCTTCATTTTTAGCCCGAATTTGCTGTAACTTGGTATTTGAAGTTCTCAATAGTCCAGGAACTTACCCACTAACAATTGTGGACGTAGGTCAAGGTTTAATATAGCCTCCATATAACGGTACCACCCAATTTCAAGCATTTTAATCGACATTTTCTGCTCAAATGGATTGTAATTCGGCATTTGGGGTTTTCAGTGGTAAAAAAATGTATTTACTAAAAAGTTAAAAATAAAAAATAATTTAAAAAAAATTAAGTTTCAGTGTTTTATTTAGAAATGCACTTAAAACTAAAAAATAATTTGTCGCTTAGCCTCAATAAATATATTCTTTCTCATGATAGAATCTCTCAAATAAAACGCTTGCCGTTTAATTTTGCCACCATTCATAATTTATATGCAAGCGTTTTATTTGAGATATTCTATCATGAGAAAGAATATATTTATTGAGGCTAAGCGACAAATTATTTTTTAGTTTTAAGTGCATTTCTAAATAAAACACTGAAACTTAATTTTTTTTAAATTATTTTTTATTTAAATATGAAACAAAATATGCAGCATATTTTCACCAGGGACTATCCCTGTACATTAGCTGAAAATTTCAGTAAAATTGGTTCAGTAGTTTTCTAGATGTAACATATTTTAAAATGTGCGCGTTGTCATCTCTCGGGGTCCCAAATAAGTACGTAAGGTCGAAGACACAACCACAATTGACTCGCAAATTAATCTCCAAACCGGTACATTCGTAATTATTTTTGGTCACATTTTCTTTGCATAAAAACGTAAGTTGGGTTATGGCGAACATTTAAAAAAAGAATTGTCCAAATATGTCCAGCCGTTCTCAACTGATGCCATTACCAACAAACGACTTTTAATTTTTATCTATATAGATTTTATATATATTTTGTATTTTTTTTATATTTCTTATTTTATTTGTTATTTTTATATTTTTATGTTATATTTGGGAACACCAGCTGCCTAAAAGCTGTATTATAATTCCATATAATGATATTTGGTAAATTTTCACATAGCGGCAAATTTATTTGAACATTGCTTAAAGACATTAATAAATCTTGTTTAAAATGCAGCATGTGGAACTCACAAAAAATTATTTCCTAGTTAATATTAAACGAAACAAAGTTTTGCCACTGGGATATTTTTTCTTAAAACTAAAAAAACTATTTCGTCTTTCCACAAAAAATTACCAACCTTTTTTTGGTATAGAAAGTAATGCAACACAAAAAAGAAAATCAAACTCGGTGTGTAAAATAAAAGTTTCTGGTCAATCGAAGTTGCATCAATTCCAAAAACTTTAACCAATAGCCAAAGTTTCAGTTAGCAAAAAAACGAAGGCAATAAAAGAAATACACGAACACTTAAAATGGAGAAGGGAACTCGAATGTCCCAAAACATTTCTTTAGAAAAACGAAAAAAAAAATACAATAGTAGGAAAAATAATATTGTATTAGCATTTTCCTCCTAACCAGAATGGAAAACTTAAACACTGGAGTCTTTATCGAAACGATTTCATATGAAAAGCAGATGTACATTGACAGAATTGTAGTTAGGAATATTTGTAAGTAAATGATTTCCTCAATTTTCAGGATATAATACGATTTTCAACAAGTTACCAACAAAATATTTTATCAGGTTCCTATTCCAACTATTAAGCAAGCAATATCTGCAAGGATATATTTCTCAAGGAGTTACAAAAGTTAGTGTGGTGAAATGTTAAAAACATTTAACGAAATGTTAAAAACAGAATACTGCAACCCAAATACAATTAATTCTCGAGAATCGACCCCTGTGATTAACGTCGCATATTGTATTTTACAGTTAAACGAAATTAATACCGTCGACATTTATTATTCAAAGCGAATTAATTAAAACAGAGAAAATGAATGACAATGAACTAATCCCCCTATAATAACATCACATGAACAAAAAACTGTGAATATACCAAAGAATTTCTAATGTAAAATTCTTCACATAGCAGAAATGCGTACTCTAGCTTTTGGAAATTGTTTTGCAAACCCCCGCTTTCGAATCGAATATTTTCCCTTTGTCGGCAAATGTACATCAAGAAATGTTTCTACGATGCTATATGACATAACATCATATTTTATTATACCTTATAATGGCAGTGAGAGCTTAATACGTATTTATGATGGCATTCGACCGACCTCTTCCTCTTTCCTTCACCTGACTTGTGATAATTGATTTAAGGTGTTCCACAGAAATGAAACCTAATCAAATTATAGACAGAATGTGAGCAGATCACGGCGTATAATTTCTAGTGTATTTGTAAATATTGTGAATTGAAGGAAATTATCTTAAATAAATAACGATAACGGTAATTGGTATCAATATGAATTAAGAGCAATTAGCTCTATAGAACAAAAAATATATTTTTTTGTTGAAAAAATAAGACATTAGAGTTTTTCACTAATATTACCGATATGGAATGCTAGATATCAAACAAAGGCCTTAATTAGCCTTGACATGGCAAAGTTCAGAACAAAAATATCTTGGAGAGGGTGCTACGAAAAATGTGCACAAAATGCAGGTGAAAAACAGTTAGATACTTGTTTTACTGCGGGGTTTTTTGCATTTTCTAATTGTTTGTTCATATGTCTGTCCTTCCCCGTTCATAAATTGACATTGGACCTGCTTAGATTTTCGCGGTTTGGTCACAAAAATAACCCTTTTTGTGAAGTGATTTCTTTACAATGGTAAAAAACACATAAGTAGATAAGTTACACTTATACAAAGCAGAGATTGCACAGTGGATCCACTTGTATGGAGAAAGTGGCCAAAAATATTTAGAGTGTAAAATTCAAGCCAATGCGCCGGTTACTGCTTTGTGCTGCTGCGAAGAGTGTTTTAAGAAACCACGAGCGTAGCATTCTCCCCCCTTTCCCATATGGAGGGGGTATACGTTAAGAATGGTTTTATGCTGTTAATACAAAATTACATGAACAAAGGTCCCACTTATCTTATGATGCCAACATAGGCTTGGGGAAACAAAACAATCTCCAAAACAACATAAAATCCAACCAATTTAGCAGATTAAAAAATTCAAAATGTTTGTCTGAAAATTGGTAAACTTTTTAATATAGATCTTATAGCGTTCTTCCTGGAAGGCACGTACAGCCAACGTAAGACAAATTTGAAAGAAGATTTCTTTATCTTGCCACAGATGTCAATTATGTTAAGGTACGTGGTCAGATAACAGAGTTATACGCTAATATATCCATAGAAACCCTATTCTAGGGCAGCTTTACTCAGCGACCCACCATTTATAGTATGGCACTAGATGGCAGCTGATCTTAATATTGAATAATCTTAAATCCATGACCTACTTTGGAAAATTATTCCCGAGGTGGGCACTGGTGGGCATCATGACTAAAACCTTATGTCAAATTTAAGTATATGATCGAATTGGCATTAAAAAATACACTAAGAAAATATGCAGCTAATTATAATTCTACAACACGCTAAAACACTATTTGTTAATGAAAATTAAGCTATTAGCTCCTCCTTCAAAATCCACTATAATATTTAGCTATACGTATTAGTTTCGCGATATTTTGAATATATTTACTTGCACTTAAAATATAGGTTGCACTCACAACAAAAAATATTGGTCAAATGTTGTGACTTTTAAAGCTATTCTTAAGAAGTTCGCGTTTGAATGACACAAAAACTAATATATTTTTAAAAAGATCCATGTCATAGTTGTCAGAGTTGCCAGATGTTGTACCAAAATTTTGACATTCATTTTTTTATTTTTGGCCAATGGGTGGATCCACTGTGGATTGGTTAGAAAAAATGTGAAAGTATTATTCTAAAAACATAAATTGTAAATACAAAGCAAAAATTATTCTGTATAACACTGCAAAGTTAGCTGTCCGTTTAAACGGACAGTGGCAAAATCCACTACCGTAAATTTGTATGGGAAATTGGTGTTTTTTTACAATTATGGATAAAGTAAACATACCGTTCTTTAGGGCGTACGATGGAAAATATTTTATAAAATGAAGAAGATAGAGAATTTCTTTAAAAATATAAAACAGTTGGCTTTATGCGTACGACTAAAAATGAAGTTTACTTTATACATTTTTGTAAAAAACACCAATTTCCCACACAAATTTACGGTAGTGGATTTTGGCATTGTCCGTTTTAACAGACACCCGATTCCGGAAAAACTATAAGTTTTATTTATTAAAAAGATGCTTAAAAATGAAAATAAAACTGAAATCAGTAAAAAAAATTTTAAATTTTCAACAAAAAAATTTTCTGGTGCTAAGTGGGTTAACAATATTTGACTCACCGACGAAGTCTCTTCCTACAAATTTGTAAATGTCTATTGTACAAAAAAGGATTTTTCTGTCTTATTTTTATGTTTTGTTTGGCCTTTCGAATGTTAATAAAATCAAGATTATTGAGATTGAGGTCAATGGTTATATTTTATTTATTGCATATTATTTCCAATATTTCGAACTTACATTAAATTCCATCTTCAGGGATTTTTCTTTCTATTAATCTTTGAATTGTATTTTGGGAAGTACTTTCAATGGATGCACATTTCTAGAAATGTTCCTTTTTCCTTCTTCGGCACAGGACTTTGTGACGACAAACGATATAAAAAAAACTGATCGGAAACAGATTCAGATTCGTCAAAATCTCAACAAGTATCAGTCGGCTTTGCGGACAGGAATATACCCTGAGCCTGTGTGAACTGAAACTTTCATCTATGGGCAGATCGAATAGCTGCTACACAACCAAAATAATTTAACCCAATGCTATGTATAAGGAGATTTTCAGAATTGTGTAGCCATTTTCGGACGTATGAACTCGCCAACAAAATATGGATGTTATCATTGATCACAAGTGTTGTGGAGGGGACCAGAAGAAATGGACCGGACCGACATAGTTCATTTTGGAAGTAGATCTTATTTTGGGAGTCATTCCTTTTAAAAGATGTTGCGCACACCAGCCATTTCAGTTCGTGACAGTATAATTTTCAGTTTTTTGGGAAATATGGACTTGCCCACGAAAAACATAATACCGCTCTAATCTAATTACAGACCTTTAACTGCATTAAACAACTATTTTGAAGTTTTGTGAGGGATGTACCAAGTATGGTCCATTTTCGAGCTAAAACTAAGTTTGGACGAAATATTACTAAATCCAAAGTTTGGACCAAATCTGTTGCTCCGTTCAAGAAAAATCGCACATACCACTGTATCTAAAATTCTTGAAATTTTGTCTGTCTGTCTGGCCGCTGGAGCGCACGATAACTCTCGAACAGTTCAACCGATTCGGTTCAAGATTTGGCTTTCGTAATATTTTGTTCAAACTTATGTAGTTTTAGTTCAAAGATGGGTTATATCGGTCCACTACTTCGGGTACCTCCCCCACAAAAGTTGGAAAATGTTCGGAAAATTTGTGGGTACGATAACTCTTGAAGGGAGTAACCGATTTAGTCCATACTTTGCACATCGAGCAATTTCTACCAGACTTAGATGAGATTCCAATATGGACTCAATCGGTCAACTCCTTCGGATACCTCCCACACAAAATTTCGGAAAAGTTCAGTTTAGGGCCTGCTCTCGAATCGCTCTGATTTTTGTTGTAGCAACATGTATTCATTGTCCCCTATACGATTGTACATGTTTTATCAGGGGCAAGTCCATAGTTCGTGAGAAAATCGGTCCACTCCTTCTGGTACCTCCCTCACAAAAGTTCTAAGTTCTAAGTTTCGCTAAAATGGTGTGCACGGTAACTCTCGAAGGTAGTAACCGATTTGGTCCATACTGTGCACATTGTATTATTTCTACGAGGTTCGAATATGGACCATATATGTCAATTCCTTAGGGTACCTCCCGCAAAAAAAATTTCGGAAAAGTGCAGTTTAAGAGCTGCTCTCGAATCCCTTTGATTTCTGTTGTAGCAGTTTGTATTCGTTGTCCCCATTATGACGGCACAAGTTATTTCAGGGGCAAGTCTATAGTTCTGGAGCAAATGACCCGAAAGCTGCAAAAAACCCCTATAACATCAGTAGCTGGAGCGCACGGTAAGTTTGCAACTGATCGGCCGATTCGGTCCAAAGTTTGTCCTTCGTAATATTTTGTCCAAACTTAGTTTAAGTTCGAAGGTGAGCCATATCGGTCTACTCCATCGAGTACCTCCCCCACATAGATTAAAACAAAAAATTCAATAAATGGTACCCACTATAACTCACGCCGAGTTAGTCCAAGGGGATCCAAAGATCTCCTAATATTGGGCGTCAAGTTCTTTCACTCTAAATGCGCACGACAATTTACAAAGGAGTTCTAAAACAGGCATTTCCAGTAGTGAGAAGAATTTTCGGATATCCCGAGTGGCAATTTCATCACCATTTTATAAACTCTTGTACACTTCGAGTCATCAAATCTTACATTTTTGAAAAGAAATTCGGATACCCTGGAGGGGCCGCCATATTCTACAGTTGTAAATATTCTCTGTAAAATGTATGGGAATGACTTATGCGTAAAATATACGACTCTAGGAGACAGTACGCTTCCAAAAATAAACTTGTTGAAAGAAAAAAGCAAGCTTTGTTAGGCATTACACCTGATTATTTAAAGAATCCTGGCCAAAGCTGGATATACGGGTGTATCCTTAATCAGGAGGGATATACTTTCACTGAATATTACTAAAAGTACTTCGTTTTCAATATAGAGTGAATTTGCATCGATATTCTAATACAATCTTTCTGTATTCCCAAGTTTTAAAGGGGGGTTCTATTCAAATGAGCCAAATTTTTTACTTAAATTTTTGACTTTATTATACCCTATACTACAATGTGGAAAAGGGTATTATAAATTTGTTTTGGTAAAAATTCATGTAACACCGCGAAATATTCGTCGGAGACCCCCAATGTGGTATACCAATCTTCATATCTCGACGAGATAAAGCGATTTTGAGATGTGTGTCTGTCCGTCCGTCCGTCCGTCCGTCTGTCCATTATAAATTGTAAACACGCTCCAGGCCGCAATTATGGACCGATCTTCACGAAATTTTGTATGGAGGTCGGGTTCAGATCAGAATAGATCCCTATTCTTATTGGTGATGATCGTGAAATATTTAGCGGGTGAAATGGACCAAAAACATAATATTTATCCAATTTTCTAGCGGCTCTGTAGGTCTCAATAGTAGTCCGATCAACGCGTAATTTTAAATATGGTAAGTGTTTATCACAAAGGAGAAGCCTGCAATTTGAGATGGCGATCGGATAATATTTAGGGGGTTAAATTGACCAAAACTTTTGTGTGAAAATTGTGAAAATTTTTAATGAACAGCTTATATCTTTGTTTCTGAAAGACACATTCCCCACTCTTGAGTTATATATGGAAGACGATCTCTTGACCTTTCAATTGATGTCAATTATGTTGATGTACGTGATCTGATAACAGAGTTACAGCCTAATATATCCAGTTTTTTGTTTGCAGTGTAATCAGAAACCCGCTAGAGGTCGCAATTATAGCTCAATAGTCACGAAATTTTGCACTAGGTAAGAGTTTAGGGTGAAGAAAATGCCTATAATTTTGCATGATGATCTGATGTTATTTAGCGGTTGACATACATCATTACTTTTGTATGAAAAATATACAAATTTTATTTTTGGTTCATATTTTGATTCCTGGAGGGCATATACCGGCAAAGTAGCCTACATATGGAAAAATAACTACTGATCTTTCCCCTGATGCAAACTGCAATAATTTGTCTGCTAGATAACGCACCTACTGCCTGTTATATAATGTGTTTTGTGCAGAGAACCACAATTTCCTCCCATGCTACAAATTGTCTCTTTCATGACAGAGAAATTTTCAGTTCAGTTGTCAAATTGAATTTTAATACAAATATTGCAACATGGGGTCGCCTCGCCACCTATTTTATATCTCAGGATTAAGGGTAAAGGGGATACAAACAAAATACGACCAAATATGTGTATCATCGAAATATTGGTTTTAGACCCAAGTATATTTGGACGAAATTCGTTTCAGACAATTTGGAGTCTATTTAGCGCTGTCCGTTCATCTGTCTCTCTTACTGTCTAACTGGCTGGTGCGAACCAAATTTTATACAACGTAATATTTTGCCCAAACTTTGTTTACTTTCGAATGTAGGCTATGTCCACACCTCCCCCAAATAAGTTCAAAATTGTTTTCGAAAAATTGTGTGAACGATAACTGGCGAACTGAGTAATCGATTTGCTCCAAACTTTCCATATATTATTATTCCTTCCAGATATAGATCTGATAAGACTATATCGGTCCTTAGGGTACCTCCCACACAAAATTCGGAAAAGGGAAATTTAAGAGTCCTCTCGAATTGTTTTGAATTTTCTTCAGCAGATTGTACTTGCGCCGAAAATCCGCAAGTTAACTCTCAAGGGGATTTACTGATTGATCGAAACTTTGCACATCGTATTATTTCATACAGTCATGTGTCAGGTCAGAATATGGACTATATCGGTCCGTCCTTCGAGGATCTCCCACACAAAATTTGGGAAAAGTGTAGTTTGAGGACCCGTATCGGATCTATTTGATCATTATTTTATTTTTTTTTTTTTGGAAGAAGAATGTTCTTTTTACTGTCCCTATTCTGGTCCCTTTCCCGGGGTAAGTCATACTTCCTGATATTATAGTCCAGAAGTTCCGAAATCCCCTGCCGACTCCAACTGAAAAAATAATTCTCCAACTTTTTCAAAACTCAGAAGATAGCTTACTAAAATTGATTAGTTATAGCCCCATATTACGATACCTACAGATTCCACGTATTTTGAAGCAAACTCGTGTTACATCTTCTATCTTCTTTACTGTATAATTGAACATGAATAATTTTGGGATTTATAAATTTGTTTGCATGCATGTTTTTGAATTTCTATTCATTGTTATTTATTTCAACCGGTATAAAATATATTTTTGATATCACAATATATTATTTTCGAATATTTTTTAGAAATGTAAAATTTATATATTTTTGCACAAACATCCCAGTAAAGACAAGGGAGGCTTCTTTTATATCAATGGATTCATGTTAAGTTATTGATATGTGGCCTATTTTTTATCGCCGAGTCCGAACGGCGTGTCCTATGTTGCCACTTGAAGAGACGTTTTTCATGGCTGAAATACTCAGGAAATATCGCCAACATTACTAAGGGGTATTTTTTAACCGTAGACAATTTGATGGGAATCGAACCCGGACATCCAGCGTGCAAGGCGGTTGCACATAGCTAATTCCTACTGGTTGTGGTGTAGGGTATCACATGGTCGGCCCCGTCCGACTATAGCCTTTGCTTACTTGTTTTGTTTTCCTTGTGTTATTCTTACATAAATTGGATTTGAATGCAAATGAATGACTTAGTTTACTCCAAACACATGAAGCCAAATATAATAAAACTTAAAAACTTCATATGTTGTATAATTCGGAAAAAATGGAGGTTCACAAACATTTTGCAAGGGGGTTCTATTCAAATGACCGGCAGCGTATTTTTACTTCTAACTAAATTATTATCATAAAGGAAGTGGAGCCATGACTACTGAGGTCTTAAGCTTACACAGGTCTATTTACCAATTATCCAGAGAGGTCTTAAACTGCACTTCTCTGAACATTTTTAAAAAATTCTGTGGAATGTTATCGAAAAAGTGGATCGATATTTGGACAACATATCACGAAGGCCAAATTTTGGACCGAATCGGTTGATCTTTTCGAGAATTATCGTGTTATGGCAGCCACCCATAACACTCGAACGGACCGATCCAAAATTTGGTTTTCGTAATATTTGGTCCAAACTTAGTTCTAGTTCGAAGATGGGTTATATCGGTCCCTCCCCCACAAAAGTTCGAAAATTTCTGCGCACGATAACATTTGAAGGTAGTAACCGATTTCGTCCATATTTGCACATCGTGAAACTTCTAACAGACTTAGATGAGGTTTCAGTAGGGACTCAATCGGTCAACTCCTTCGGGTACCTCTCACACAAATTGTCGGATAAGTTCAGTTTAGGACCTGCTCTCGAATCGCTTTGATTTTTGTTATGGCAACTTTTATTCACTGCCCCCCATACGACGGTATAAGTTGCTTCGCGTACAAATCCATAGGTACCTCCCCCACAAAAGTTAAAAAATGATCGAAAAAATTGTGCGCACGGTAACTCTTGAATCGAACATGGACTATATTTGTCCACTCCTTTGGGTACCTACCACACAAAATTTCGAATAGTTTCACTACCTGCTCTCGAATCAATTTAATTTCTGTTGAAACAACTTGAATTCGCTGTCTCAACTACGACAGTAACAGTTTTTTCATGGACAAGTCCATACTTCTTAAGAAAACAGCCCGAAACGTGTAAAAACCCCTATACCACCGTGGTTGTAGAGCTTGAACCGAATAATGCGTTCGTCCACACTTTGGATATCGTAATATTTGTTCGAATATTTTTGTTGGTGTTGTTTATAGGTCCACTCCTTCCGGTACCTCCCCCACAAACTTTTTTCATAGGCACGTATTGTACAAAAGGCCTATTTACCGATATCCCCTCTCAAATTTTTGCGCTTTGTCGGTTCGTATGCCCAAAATTTTGGAAACCCAAATAAACACATTTTTTTCGGGATGATGATTTGTCTTTTGTTTGCAGGCAGATCAAGTTCTATGATGGGCTATATCGCTCAACGTTTTGGTATAACCCCTATATAACGGTACCGCCCGATTTCAGGTATTTTGACGATTTAGATTCTAACTTATCTAACTTATATTCCAAAAATTATTGTCATAGGTCCATGGTTTGCTATAGCCCCTATATAACGGTACCTCCCGGTTTTCGGTATTTTGAGGATTTTAGCTAAAATTTTTAACCGAACTAGTTGTAATTTGACATTTGAGGTTCACAGTGGTCAGGAAACTTCTCCACCAGTAATCATCAGCTTAGGTTTATGTCTTGGTATAGCTCCCATATAACGATACCTCCCGATTTTCGGTATTTTGAGGGTGTTAGCTAAAATTTTTAACCGAACTGGCTTTAATTTGACATTTGAGGTTCTCTGTGCTCACGAAACTTCTTCAGGGTTTAGCTACATTTATAGCCGAACTAGCTGTAGTTTGACATTTGAGGTTCTCGATGGTCACGAAACTTCTCCTCCAAAATTCGGACTAGCTGTAATTTGAAATCAGAAGTTTTCAGTGGTCACGAAACTTCTTCAATAAAAATCGTCAACAAAGATCCCTGTTTTGGTATAGCTCCCATATAGCGATTTTCGGTATTTTGGGGGTCTTAGCTACATTGCTTGACGGAACTACCCATAATTTGACTTTGAGGTTCCCAGCAGTTATACAATTGTTCCACCAAAATTGTAAAGATAGATCCACACACACCGGTCCATACTGCAGATCACCTAGGTGCATGTATATATAAAAATATTTTCTCTGCCGACTTGTTTTATGCGAATGAATGATGACTTGATAGTTAATTTTTGTGGTTTAGTCTTTTTCATTTTTTCTTTAGGCTTGTTGATTTTTTCGTTAAAAGTTCTGTTGGATTTATCTTCAAGTCATTAAGTGACATAGAGGCTACATAAATTATGTCAACACTTCTTTATACCACCTATTTTGTAGCACTGATTTATGATTTTAAAATAATTAGAGCTGTAGTTTACTAATCACCTTAAAGTCGTTTTCGTAGATGATTACTGACAACAAGGATTTTGGAATATTAAATTCTATTTAATATTATTTATAAAATCTCTTAACACCCAAATAAAATTGGCAATCGAATTTATTTTTTTCGTACACCACAAACTATAATCTGTTAAACATTTATCTATTTTTAAAGAGAGATCATCCTACAAATTCAAATACTACCAACATACTCGTAGTTATCTTCTTTAAATGGCTGCAATTGTAATCTTCTTTATTAACTGGATTTAACAGTATTTGGGCGTCAGCTAACAAAGTTCTCTCTTTTGGTTTTTGAATATGGCTTATGGCATAAATACTAGTTGAGATTACAATAAAAAAAATTTACACTGCCAACAAAAAAAGACCATAAAAAAGTTTCAACAATTAAACACCGGGTGACCATAAAATGTGTGAATTGTGAAAGCCATTGTGGTGTGTTCCCACATGCACACAAAATTACGCATCCATATATATGTACTTACATATGTATGTATGCCCATAACCATGAATACAAAACACACATGATTCGTAGAAAAACACACCCAGGATTTCACTGGGAATATGCCGGATATGGTCAACATGCTGGACATGATAATTTTCGTGTATTGGTTTACAGTTTACTCACCGCCCATTTTTAATATTTTACTCTATAGGAAATAAAAAAACATGACAACAAATGTTTTTGTTTCCATTCTATGTAGCATGGCCGTGCAGAGTATAGTGGATTTTATTATTGTTTTATGTTTTTTATTATAACGTAGTTGGTATTTTAAAAATTGATATTGCGGATATTTTTGTGTTGTAAGTACAGACAATTCAATTACAGAATTTTATATCTTTTTATTGGATATGAAACGTTTCAAAATGAAATTGCCAACACAAGTTGGATTTTAAGAAAAAATTCCAATAAATAGCAAGATCTGTTGACTTGGTGTTTCAATGGTGTTCATAGGGTTTTCAGCTTACATTTAATGAATATATATTGCAAAGCCCAGATGTCACCTGGGAATCTGTCTTTAAAGGTAGTTAGGTAACATATGCCACGCGTTCGCTTATAAGAACGACTAGCAAAATGCCCGCTACTTCGTATGCGGAAAGGGCATACAAAATAAACAATATTTAATATGGAATTAGTGTTCACCATCTAAATATTTTGTTGTACTAATACCAATTTTAATTAATATTTATTCATCAACAGTGAACCACATTTTTAGAGGCATTTTAATTAAAAGATTTCTGTCATACTATGGTAAAATATTCTTGTAAGAATACACCCAAGACTAATTTTGGTACCATGCCACATTTCAGACTTTGTACGCATTTAATGCAATACTAAAAAGGTACGAAATTTAGTACTTTTCATACACCTGAGTATAACCTTCAAAAAATTACTTTCTTATATCAACCCAATATGCCAACCGCGACTCTAATTTCCAACTCTATCAGTTCCCCCAAAAACCACCCGCATATACCAGCCCTGTCACTACGCCCAATAAAAAATTGAGTACCATTTAGTATACTTATTAATTATTACCAAATACTAACAGTAATCTTAATTGCAAATCTCAGAATTCCAGCAGTATCGAACCGTTCACCCAAATCCAAATTTTACCAAATTTAGTACTTTGAGTACCCATAGTTTCGAATTTTTAAATTCTACACTGCGACAGTAATCGTAATGTCATATCTCAAGACTCCTGCTCTATATGTTCACCCAAATACAAATTTTACTAAATGTAGAACCATTGAATACATTCCGCGTCCATAAGTACGAATTTCCAAAACAACCTCAATCCTACACTCTAACAGTATTGTTACTTCAAAATTTAAGGATTCCAGCACTACACGTTCATTCAATTGTACCAAATTTAATACCATTTAGTACTTTTCGTAACCATAAGTAGGAATTTTCAAACCTTTCTCAATCCTACAGCCCAACAGTAATTTAAATTCCAAATTTCAGGATTTCAGATCGTACTTTCAGTACCCATAAGTTCGAATTTTTAAAACACCCTAAATCCTACACTTCGGCAGTAAGCGTAATTCCAGATCTCAAGATTCCTGCTCCATCTGTTCACCCAAATCTAATTTTTACCAAATTTAGTACCATTTAGTACTTTTCGTACCCATGAGTACGAATTTCCAAAACTTTAGGGTTCTAGCTCAATCCGTTCACTCTAATCCAAATTGTACCAAATTTAGTACCATTTAATACTTCCCGTACCCACTAGAACAAATTTTCAAAACTTCCTCAATCCTACAGCCCAACAGTAATCTTAATTCCAAATTTCAGGATTCCAGCGCTATCCGTTCACGCAAATCCAAATTGTACCAAATTTAGTACTTTTCATACCTATAAGTACGAATTTCCAAAACCACTTCAATCGTACACTCGAACAGTAATCTACCCGTTCACTCAATCTAAATTGTACCAAATTTAGTACCATTTAGTACTTCCCATAACCATTAGTACAAATTTCGAAAACTTCCTCAATCCTACAGCACAACAGTAATCTCAAAATTTCAGGATTCCAGCTCTATTCATTTACCGAAATCTAAATTGTACCGAATTTAGTACCATTTAGTACTTTTCGTACCCATAAGTACGAATTTCCAAAACCACTTCAATCCTACACTCCAACAATAATTTTAATTCCAAATTTCAGGGTTCCAGCTTTACCCGTTCACTCATATTCAAGTTGTCCCAAATGTTGTACTATTTAGTACTTTCCGTACCCACTAGTACAAATTGCCAAAACTTCCTCAATCCTGCAGCCCAACGGTAATCTTAATTCCAAATTTTAGGATTCCAGCGCTATCCATACACCCAAATCCGAATTGTACCAAATTTAGTACCATTTGGTACTTTTCGTACCCATAAGTACGAATTTTCAAAACCACTACAATCCTACATTCCAACAGTAATTTTAATTCCAAATTTCAAAATTCCACCGCTATCCGTTCACCCAAATCCCAATTGTACCAAATTTAGTACCATTTCGTACCCATAAGCAAGAAATTTTTAAAACCAACCTCATATCACAATCTTACACTTCAACAGTAATCTTAATTCCAAATTTCAGGTTTCTAGCTCTATCCGTTCACCCAAATCCAAATTGTACTAAATTTAGTACCATTTAGTACTTTTCATACATACGAGTACGAATTTCCAAAACCATTTCCTTTTAAAACATCACTTTCCAACCTTGATTTCCATACCGAATTCCAAGATTCTAGCTATAGCCGTTCAAAATATACAACTGGTACTAAATTTTATAACTTTTAGTACTTTTCGTACACTTATATGTCGAATTTCCAAAAACCCGTTGGTACATCTTTCTAACTCTCCACCAGTGACCCTCATTCCAAATTTCAGAATTCTAGCTCTTCCCGTTTGCCTAATACAAAGGGTACCATATTTAGACCTTTTAGTACTTTTCGTACCCTTCCAGTTCAAATTTCCAAAAACCGAGCCTTATCTCACGCCTACATACTAACAGCAACCTACACTCAAAATTTCAAGCTTCTAGCTTCAGCCGTTTCGTCTGGGCGATGATCTGTCAGTCACTCACTCACTCACTCACTCACTTATCACTAAGCTCTTTTATATATATAGATTATTTATTATTTATTATTTATTATTTATTATTTATTATTTATTATTTATTATTTATTATTTATTATTTATTATTTATTATTTATTATTTATTATTTATTATTTATTATTTATTATTTATTATTTATTATTTATTATTTATTATTTATTATTTATTATTTATTATTTATTATTTATTATTTATTATTTATTATTTATTATTTATTATTTATTATTTATTATTTATTATTTATTATTTATTATTTATTATTTATTATTTATTATTTATTATTTATTATTTATTATTTATTATTTATTATTTATTATTTATTATTTATTATTTATTATTTATTATTTATTATTTATTATTTATTATTTATTATTTATTATTTATTATTTATTATTTATTATTTATTATTTATTATTTATTATTTATTATTTATTATTTATTATTTATTATTTATTATTTATTATTTATTATTTATTATTTATTATTTATTATTTATTATTTATTATTTATTATTTATTATTTATTATTTATTATTTATTATTTATTATTTATTATTTATTATTTATTATTTATTATTTATTATTTATTATTTATTATTTATTATTTATTATTTATTATTTATTATTTATTATTTATTATTTATTATTTATTATTTATTATTTATTATTTATTATTTATTATTTATTATTTATTATTTATTATTTATTATTTATTATTTATTATTTATTATTTATTATTTATTATTTATTATTTATTATTTATTATTTATTATTTATTATTTATTATTTATTATTTATTATTTATTATTTATTATTTATTATTTATTATTTATTATTTATTATTTATTATTTATTATTTATTATTTATTATTTATTATTTATTATTTATTATTTATTATTTATTATTTATTATTTATTATTTATTATTTATTATTTATTATTTATTATTTATTATTTATTATTTATTATTTATTATTTATTATTTATTATTTATTATTTATTATTTATTATTTATTATTTATTATTTATTATTTATTATTTATTATTTATTATTTATTATTTATTATTTATTATTTATTATTTATTATTTATTATTTATTATTTATTATTTATTATTTATTATTTATTATTTATTATTTATTATTTATTATTTATTATTTATTATTTATTATTTATTATTTATTATTTATTATTTATTATTTATTATTTATTATTTATTATTTATTATTTATTATTTATTATTTATTATTTATTATTTATTATTTATTATTTATTATTTATTATTTATTATTTATTATTTATTATTTATTATTTATTATTTATTATTTATTATTTATTATTTATTATTTATTATTTATTATTTATTATTTATTATTTATTATTTATTATTTATTATTTATTATTTATTATTTATTATTTATTATTTATTATTTATTATTTATTATTTATTATTTATTATTTATTATTTATTATTTATTATTTATTATTTATTATTTATTATTTATTATTTATTATTTATTATTTATTATTTATTATTTATTATTTATTATTTATTATTTATTATTTATTATTTATTATTTATTATTTATTATTTATTATTTATTATTTATTATTTATTATTTATTATTTATTATTTATTATTTATTATTTATTATTTATTATTTATTATTTATTATTTATTATTTATTATTTATTATTTATTATTTATTATTTATTATTTATTATTTATTATTTATTATTTATTATTTATTATTTATTATTTATTATTTATTATTTATTATTTATTATTTATTATTTATTATTTATTATTTATTATTTATTATTTATTATTTATTATTTATTATTTATTATTTATTATTTATTATTTATTATTTATTATTTATTATTTATTATTTATTATTTATTATTTATTATTTATTATTTATTATTTATTATTTATTATTTATTATTTATTATTTATTATTTATTATTTATTATTTATTATTTATTATTTATTATTTATTATTTATTATTTATTATTTATTATTTATTATTTATTATTTATTATTTATTATTTATTATTTATTATTTATTATTTATTATTTATTATTTATTATTTATTATTTATTATTTATTATTTATTATTTATTATTTATTATTTATTATTTATTATTTATTATTTATTATTTATTATTTATTATTTATTATTTATTATTTATTATTTATTATTTATTATTTATTATTTATTATTTATTACTTATTACTTATTATTTATTATTTATTATTTATTATTTATTATTTATTATTTATGATTTATTATTTATTATAATTTCCGGATTCCAGCGCCATCTCTTCATACAAATGCAATTTATACCAAATTTAGTATTTTCTGTACTTATAAGTACGAATTTCAGAGTTACCGCAATCATACACTTCAAAAGTAGTTTTAATTCCAAATTTCAGTATTCCATCTCTATGCGTTCACTCACATCCAAATTGTACCAAATTTAGTACTTTTCGTGCCCATAAGTAGGAATTTCCAAAACTTCCTCAATCCTACACTCCAACAGTAACCTTAATTCGAAATTTCAGGATTCCAACTCTATCCGGTCACCCAAATATAAATTGTACGAAATTTAGTACATTTAGTACTTTCCGTTCCCATAAGTATGAATTTCCAAAACTACCTCAATTCTACACTCCATCAGTAACCTTAATTCGAAATTTTAGGATTCCAACTCTATCCGTTCAACTAAATTTAAATTGTACCAAATTTAGTACCATTTATTACTTTCAGTACCGATAAGTATAAATTTCCAAGACTAACTCAATCCTACACTCCAAAAGTAATTTAATTCCAAATTTCTGGATTCCAGCTATATCCGTTCACCCAAATATAAATTGTACCAAATTTAGTACATTTAGTACTTTCCGTTCCCATAAGTATGAATTTCCAAAACTACCTCAATCCTACACTACATCAGTAACCTTAATTCAAAATTTCAGGTTTCCATGTCTATCTAAATCCAAATTGTACCAAATTTGGTACCATTTAGTACTTTTCGTACACATAAGTATGAATTTCCAAAACTACCTCAATCCTACACTCCATAAGTAATCTTATATCCAAATTTCAGGATTCCAACTCTATCCGTTCACCCAAATACAAATTGTACCAAATTTAGTACTTTTAGTACTTTCCGTTCCCATAAGTATGAATTTCCAAAACTACCTCAATCCTACACTCCATCAGTAACCTTAATTCGAAATTTCAGGATTCCAACTCTATCCGTTCAACTAAATTTAAATTGTACCAAATTTAGTACCATTTAGTACTTTCCGTACCCATAAGTATAAATTTCCAAGACTAACTCAATCCTACACTCCAAAAGTAATTAAATTCCAAATTTCAGGATTCCAGCTCTATCCGTTCACCCAAATCCAAATTGTACCAAATTTAGTACTTTTCGTACACATAAGTACGAATTTCCAAAAATAACCCTCATATCTCAATCCTACTCTTCAACAGTAGTCTTAATTCCAAAATTCAACTTTTCATCTTTATCCGTTCACCCAAATCCAAATTGTACTAAATTTAGTACACTTTAGTACTTTTCGTACACATGAGTACGAATTTCCTTTCATAAACACCACTTCCCAACCTTTATTTCCATACCAAATTTTAAGATTCTAGCTATAGCCGTTCAAAATATACAATTGGTACTAAATTTTATAACTTTTAGTACTTTTCGTACACTTATAGGTCGAAATTCCAAAAACCCTTTGGTACATCTTTCTAACTCTCCACCAGTGACCCTCATTCCAAATTTCAGAATTCTAGCTCTTCCCGTTTGCCTTATACAAAGGGTACCATATTTAGTACCTTTTAGTACTTTTCGTACCCTTCCAGTTCGAATATCCAAAAACCGAGCCTTATCTCATGCCTACATACCAACAGCAACTTACACTCCAAATTTCAAGCTTCTAGCTTCAGCCGTTTCGTCTGGGCGATGATCTGTCAGTCACTCACTCACTCACTCACTCACTTATCACTAAGCTCTTTTATATATATAGATTATTTATTATTTATTATTTATTATTTATTATTTATTATTTATTATTTATTATTTATTATTTATTATTTATTATTTATTATTTATTATTTATTATTTATTATTTATTATTTATTATTTATTATTTATTATTTATTATTTATTATTTATTATTTATTATTTATTATTTATTATTTATTATTTATTATTTATTATTTATTATTTATTATTTATTATTTATTATTTATTATTTATTATTTATTATTTATTATTTATTATTTATTATTTATTATTTATTATTTATTATTTATTATTTATTATTTATTATTTATTATTTATTATTTATTATTTATTATTTATTATTTATTATTTATTATTTATTATTTATTATTTATTATTTATTATTTATTATTTATTATTTATTATTTATTATTTATTATTTATTATTTATTATTTATTATTTATTATTTATTATTTATTATTTATTATTTATTATTTATTATTTATTATTTATTATTTATTATTTATTATTTATTATTTATTATTTATTATTTATTATTTATTATTTATTATTTATATTTATTATTTATTATTTATTATTTATTATTTATTATTTATTATTTATTATTTATTATTTATTATTTATTATTTATTATTTATTATTTATTATTTATTATTTATTATTTATTATTTATTATTTATTATTTATTATTTATTATTTATTATTTATTATTTATTATTTATTATTTATTATTTATTATTTATTATTTATTATTTATTATTTATTATTTATTATTTATTATTTATTATTATTATTTATTATTTATTATTTATTATTTATTATTTATTATTTATTATTTATTATTTATTATTTATTATTTATTATTTATTATTTATTATTTATTATTTATTATTTATTATTTATTATTTATTATTTATTATTTATTATTTATTATTTATTATTTATTATTTATTATTTATTATTTATTATTTATTATTTATTATTTATTATTTATTATTTATTATTTATTATTTATTATTTATTATTTATTATTTATTATTTATTATTTATTATTTATTATTTATTATTTATTATTTATTATTTATTATTTATTATTTATTATTTATTATTTATTATTTATTATTTATTATTTATTATTTATTATTTATTATTTATTATTTATTATTTATTATTTATTATTTATTATTTATTATTTATTATTTATTATTTATTATTTATTATTTATTATTTATTATTTATTATTTATTATTTATTTATTTATTATTTATTATTTATTATTTATTATTTATTATTTATTATTTATTATTTATTATTTATTATTTATTATTTATTATTTATTATTTATTATTTATTATTTATTATTTATTATTTATTATTTATTATTTATTATTTATTATTTATTATTTATTATTTATTATTTATTATTTATTATTTATTATTTATTATTTATTATTTATTATTTATTATTTATTATTTATTATTTATTATTTATTATTTATTATTTATTATTTATTATTTATTATTTATTATTTATTATTTATTATTTATTATTTATTATTTATTATTTATTATTTATTATTTATTATTTATTATTTATTATTTATTATTTATTATTTATTATTTATTATTTATTATTTATTATTTATTATTTATTATTTATTATTTATTATTTATTATTTATTATTTATTATTTATTATTTATTATTTATTATTTATTATTTATTATTTATTATTTATTATTTATTATTTATTATTTATTATTATTATTTATTATTTATTATTTATTATTTATTATTTATTATTTATTATTTATTATTTATTATTTATTATTTATTATTTATTATTTATTATTTATTATTTATTATTTATTATTTATTATTTATTATTTATTATTTATTATTTATTATTTATTATTTATTATTTATTATTTATTATTTATTATTTATTGTTTATTTATTTATTATTTATTATTTATTATTTATTATTTATTATTTATTATTTATTATTTATTATTTATTATTTATTATTTATTATTTATTATTTATTATTTATTATTTATTATTTATTATTTATTATTTATTATTTATTATTTATTATTTATTATTTATTATTTATTATTTATTATTTATTATTTATTATTTATTATTATTATTTATTATTTATTATTTATTATTTATTATTTATTATTTATTATTTATTATTTATTATTTATTATTTATTATTTATTATTTATTATTTATTATTTATTATTTATTATTTATTATTTATTATTTATTATTTATTATTTATTATTTATTATTTATTATTTATTATTTATTATTTATTATTTATTATTTATTATTTATTATTTATTATTTATTATTTATTATTTATTATTTATTATTTATTATTTATTATTTATTATTTATTATTTATTATTTATTATTTATTATTTATTATTTATTATTTATTATTTATTATTTATTATTTATTATTTATTATTTATTATTTATTATTTATTATTTATTATTTATTATTTATTATTTATTATTTATTATTTATTATTTATTATATTTATTATTTATTATTTATTATTTATTATTTATTATTTATTATTTATTATTTATTATTTATTATTTATTATTTATTATTTATTATTTATTATTTATTATTTATTATTTATTATTTATTATTTATTATTTATTATTTATTATTTATTATTTATTATTTATTATTTATTATTTATTATTTATTATTTATTATTTATTATTTATTATTTATTATTTATTATTTATTATTTATTATTTATTATTTATTATTTATTATTTATTATTTATTATTTATTATTTATTATTTATTATTTATTATTTATTATTTATTATTTATTATTTATTATTTATTATTTATTATTTATTATTTATTATTTATTATTTATTATTTATTATTTATTATTTATTATTTATTATTTATTATTTATTATTTATTATTTATTATTTATTATTTATTATTTATTATTTATTATTTATTATTTATTATATTGCAAAATTTAATATTATTTCCTCTTTTCTATTAACCAGGTAGAAAGAAAACTCGCGACTTTTTAGGTTTACTTTACACTTTATTACACTTGAACACTTTGATGGATTTTTACACAAACTGAGAGTGCTTCATTTACTATACATCTGCTTATATACATTATTCACGTATTCTAGATTATTCCAATTCTTTCCAAACGAAATTCTAAACGACAAATTACTTTTAATATGTTGATTAATCGGTTATTAACTAAGATCGATTACATAATACATTTACCTACATTAATGACATACAGGTGGCGTTGACTAAATATATGTGTTGCTATCACAGTGTTGCAATTCATTCACAATTAACATATTATTTATTATTTATTATTTATTATTTATTATTTATTATTTATTATTTATTATTTATTATTTATTATCTATTATTTATTATTTATTATTTATTATTTATTATTTATTATTTATTATTTATTATTTATTATTTATTATTTATTATTTATTATTTATTATTTATTATTTATTATTTATTATTTATTATTTATTATTTATTATTTATTATTTATTATTTATTATTTATTATTTATTATTTATTATTTATTATTTATTATTTATTATTTATTATTTATTATTTATTATTTATTATTTATTATTTATTATTTATTATTTATTATTTATTATTTATTATTTATTATTTATTATTTATTATTTATTATTTATTATTTATTATTTATTATTTATTATTTATTATTTATTATTTATTATTTATTATTTATTATTTATTATTTATTATTTATTATTTATTATTTATTATTTATTATTTATTATTTATTATTTATTATTTATTATTTATTATTTATTATTTATTATTTATTATTTATTATTTATTATTTATTATTTATTATTTATTATTTATTATTTATTATTTATTATTTATTATTTATTATTTATTATTTATTATTTATTATTTATTATTTATTATTTATTATTTATTATTTATTATTTATTATTTATTATTTATTATTTATTATTTATTATTTATTATTTATTATTTATTATTTATTATTTATTATTTATTATTTATTATTTATTATTTATTATTTATTATTTATTATTTATTATTTATTATTTATTATTTATTATTTATTATTTATTATTTATTATTTATTATTTATTATTTATTATTTATTATTTATTATTTATTATTTATTATTTATTATTTATTATTTATTATTTATTATTTATTATTTATTATTTATTATTTATTATTTATTATTTATTATTTATTATTTATTATTTATTATTTATTATTTATTATTTATTATTTATTATTTATTATTTATTATTTATTATTTATTATTTATTATTTATTATTTATTATTTATTATTTATTATTTATTATTTATTATTTATTATTTATTATTTATTATTTATTATTTATTATTTATTATTTATTATTTATTATTTATTATTTATTATTTATTATTTATTATTTATTATTTATTATTTATTATTTATTATTTATTATTTATTATTTATTATTTATTATTTATTATTTATTATTTATTATTTATTATTTATTATTTATTATTTATTATTTATTATTTATTATTTATTATTTATTATTTATTATTTATTATTTATTATTTATTATTTATTATTTATTATTTATTATTTATTTATTATTTATTATTTATTATTTATTATTTATTATTTATTATTTATTATTTATTATTTATTATTTATTATTTATTATTTATTATTTATTATTTATTATTTATTATTTATTATTTATTATTTATTATTTATTATTTATTATTTATTATTTATTATTTATTATTTATTATTTATTATTTATTATTTATTATTTATTATTTATTATTTATTATTTATTATTTATTATTTATTATTTATTATTTATTATTTATTATTTATTATTTATTATTTATTATTTATTATTTATTATTTATTATTTATTATTTATTATTTATTATTTATTATTTATTATTTATTATTTATTATTTATTATTTATTATTTATTATTTATTATTTATTATTTATTATTTATTATTTATTATTTATTATTTATTATTTATTATTTATTATTTATTATTTATTATTTATTATTTATTATTTATTATTTATTATTTATTATTTATTATTTATTATTTATTATTTATTATTTATTATTTATTATTTATTATTTATTATTTATTATTTATTATTTATTATTTATTATTTATTATTTATTATTTATTATTTATTATTTATTATTTATTATTTATTATTTATTATTTATTATTTATTATTTATTATTTATTATTTATTATTTATTATTTATTATTTATATTTATTATTTATTATTTATTATTTATTATTTATTATTTATTATTTATTATTTATTATTTATTATTTATTATTTATTATTTATTATTTATTATTTATTATTTATTATTTATTATTTATTATTTATTATTTATTATTTATTATTTATTATTTATTATTTATTATTTATTATTTATTATTTATTATTTATTATTTATTATTTATTATTTATTATTTATTATTTATTATTTATTATTTATTATTTATTATTTATTATTTATTATTTATTATTTATTATTTATTATTTATTATTTATTATTTATTATTTATTATTTATTATTTATTATTTATTATTTATTATTTATTATTTATTATTTATTATTTATTATTTATTATTTATTATTTATTATTTATTATTTATTATTTATTATTTATTATTTATTATTTATTATTTATTATTTATTATTTATTATTTATTATTTATTATTTATTATTTATTATTTATTATTTATTATTTATTATTTATTATTTATTATTTATTATTTATTATTTATTATTTATTATTTATTATTTATTATTTATTATTTATTATTTATTATTTATTATTTATTATTTATTATTTATTATTTATTATTTATTATTTATTATTTATTATTTATTATTTATTATTTATTATTTATTATTTATTATTTATTATTTATTATTTATTATTTATTATTTATTATTTATTATTTATTATTTATTATTTATTATTTATTATTTATTATTTATTATTTATTATTTATTATTTATTATTTATTATTTATTATTTATTATTTATTATTTATTATTTATTATTTATTATTTATTATTTATTATTTATTATTTATTATTTATTATTTATTATTTATTATTTATTATTTATTATTTATTATTTATTATTTATTATTTATTATTTATTATTTATTATTTATTATTTATTATTTATTATTTATTATTTATTATTTATTATTTATTATTTATTATTTATTATTTATTATTTATTATTTATTATTTATTATTTATTATTTATTATTTATTATTTATTATTTATTATTTATTATTTATTATTTATTATTTATTATTTATTATTTATTATTTATTATTTATTATTTATTATTTATTATTTATTATTTATTATTTATTATTTATTATTTATTATTTATTATTTATTATTTATTATTTATTATTTATTATTTATTATTTATTATTTATTATTTATTATTTATTATTTATTATTTATTATTTATTATTTATTATTTATTATTTATTATTTATTATTATTATTTATTATTTATTATTTATTATTTATTATTTATTATTTATTATTTATTATTTATTATTTATTATTTATTATTTATTATTTATTATTTATTATTTATTATTTATTATTATTATTTATTATTTATTATTTATTATTTATTATTTATTATTTATTATTTATTATTTATTATTTTATTATTATTTATTATTTATTATTTATTATTTATTATTTATTATTTATTATTTATTATTTATTATTTATTATTTATTATTTATTATTTATTATTTATTATTTATTATTTATTATTTATTATTTATTATTTATTATTTATTATTTATTATTTATTATTTATTATTTATTATTTATTATTTATTATTTATTATTTATTATTTATTATTTATTATTTATTATTTATTATTTATTATTTATTATTTATTATTTATTATTTATTATTTATTATTTATTATTTATTATTTATTATTTATTATTTATTATTTATTATTTATTATTTATTATTTATTATTTATTATTTATTATTTATTATTTATTATTTATTATTTATTATTTATTATTTATTATTTATTATTTATTATTTATTATTTATTATTTATTATTTATTATTTATTATTTATTATTTATTATTTATTATTTATTATTTATTATTTATTATTTATTATTTATTATTTATTATTTATTATTTATTATTTATTATTTATTATTTATTATTTATGATTTATTATTTATTATAATTTCCGGATTCCAGCGCTATCTCTTCATACAAATGCAATTTATACCAAATTTAGTATTTTCTGTACTTATAAGTACGAATTTCAGAGTTACCGCAATCATACACTTCAAAAGTAGTTTTAATTCCAAATTTCAGTATTCCATCTCTATGCGTTCACTCACATCCAAATTGTACCAAATTTAGTACTTTTCGTGCCCATAAGTAGGAATTTCCAAAACTTCCTCAATCCTACACTCCAACAGTAACCTTAATTCGAAATTTCAGGATTCCAACTCTATCCGGTCACCCAAATATAAATTGTACCAAATTTAGTACATTTAGTACTTTCCGTTCCCATAAGTATGAATTTCCAAAACTACCTCAATTCTACACTCCATCAGTAACCTTAATTCGAAATTTTAGGATTCCAACTCTATCCGTTCAACTAAATTTAAATTGTACCAAATTTAGTACCATTTAGTACTTTCAGTACCGATAAGTATAAATTTCCAAGACTAACTCAATCCTACACTCCAAAAGTAATTTAATTCCAAATTTCTGGATTCCAGCTCTATCCGTTCACCCAAATATAAATTGTACCAAATTTAGTACATTTAGTACTTTCCGTTCCCATAAGTATGAATTTCCAAAACTACCTCAATCCTACAATCCATCAGTAACCTTAATTCGAAATTTCAGGATTCCAACTCTATCCGTTCAACTAAATTTAAATTGTACCAAATTTAGTACCATTTAGTACTTTCCGTACCCATAAGTATAAATTTCCAAGACTAACTCAATCCTACACTCCAAAAGTAATTAAATTCCAAATTTCAGGATTCCAGCTCTATCCGTTCACCCAAATCCAAATTGTACCAAATTTAGTACTTTTCGTACACATAAGTACGAATTTCCAAAAATAACCCTCATATCTCAATCCTACTCTTCAACAGTAGTCTTAATTCCAAAATTCAAGTTTTCATCTTTATCCGTTCACCCAAATCCAAATTGTACTAAATTTAGTACACTTTAGTACTTTTCGTACACATGAGTACGAATTTCCTTTCATAAACACCACTTCCCAACATTTATTTCCATACCAAATTTTAAGATTCTAGCTATAGCCGTTCAAAATATACAACTGGTACTAAATTTTATAACTTTTAGTACTTTTCGTACACTTATAGGTGGAAATTCCAAAAACCCTTTGGTACATCTTTCTAACTCTCCACCAGTGACCCTCATTCCAAATTTCAGAATTCTAGCTCTTCCCGTTTGCCTTATACAAAGGGTACCATATTTAGTACCTTTTAGTACTTTTCGTACCCTTCCAGTTCGAATATCCAAAAACCGAGCCTTATCTCATGCCTACATACCAACAGCAACTTACACTCCAAATTTCAAGCTTCTAGCTTCAGCCGTTTCGTCTGGGCGATGATCTGTCAGTCACTCACTCACTCACTCACTCACTTATCACTAAGCTCTTTTATATATATAGATAAAAATTTGGCTTGGCGTCAGGTTAGGAACCCACACTTATACAAAATCCTTCTATTAAAAAATCAAAGAAAACAAACCCCTCTAAAATAGAAGACCTTTCAAACGTTTCAACTACCATGATCTGCAAATCTGCTTTTGAAATTTGCGGAATATTTGTAAAAAAAACTTCGAATTTGATGTTAGTCGGAGGTTAAAACTTCTGGACTAAATTTTTCAACATCAGCTTTTTTGTCCATGCGTCCAAAATGACCAGTCCAGTCTTTGGTCCAAAATGACGATTTTTCACGTAATCCAGAATTGCATGTATTACTGCAAACTCTCATCTGTATTTAAAGCGTTATTCAGTGGAAACCAACAAAATACAATCAAAAGGAAAACATGTGGGAATGTATGAGTGAAAAATGCATCAATCAAATGATGTTTATCGTTTATTTTTGTTCACATACAGTGTGCGTGAGGGAGAAAAGCAAATGCAAGGACAACTCAGTGTGATCGCTGAATATACTACCGTTGCAAAAAAAGCGCATAGATTTTGTTTAGGTTGCATATTTTTTATAGTCAGACTGACATACAGTCTGTCGCAAAAATTAGTATACACCGTTGAAACCAAAATGTATTAGGGATAAATATCACTATAACTTATTGAAAACAACAAAAAATTAGTTTTATTTGATAGACAAGAAGGTTGTCTTCCGTAATAACAATTAAAAGTGCGATATTTTTGCATACAGTAGCAAATGTACGGTTCGAATCCCAAAAAGACCAAAATTTATGTCGCAAAAATTAGTATACAACGGAGAATCCTCATGGAACTGTGTAAAAAATTCTTGATATTTTTGAACAAAATGACACTAAATCAGTACTTAAGATCATAAAGAGTATATTAATTGGTTTTAATGGCAGTTATAGTACTTATAGTGACAAGTCCAACGTACACTGGATCGTAAAATCCACAAAAATTGGTCATCTACAAATACAACAACTGTAGCGGCAAAATTCCGAGTGTTATGTCCTGTTTTTGAATTCTAAAGCCATAAAATGCTCAGAAAAGCTCTAAAGTTTCAATTTGGGGTGATCTTGATCGAGTTTCGACTTGTCCTGTTTGCAAAAAACGGAAATTTCTTGAAGGAAATCCATACTTTTGGGGCCATTGTCCTTTTGAAACATGTAATAATCCTTAATCCTTACACATAAGGACTTCCCTTTTGAGTAAATTTTCTCACAAATGTTGCCCCTTTTCATATTCCCACCATAAGTAAATAGTAGAAGAACCTCAAGGTCCGTTGTAAGCCCTACAATTATACTGTCCTACCGGCCTTTCAGCAGTATCGGACATGCTTCTCGTATCCCTAGTGTATAATTTACTCCTAATGTCTAATGAACTACTTCTAACTGATCCATTTAATTGTATTTGGGTCCTAAGTGAAGCGAACACAGATTTTCAGAACGTTTTCGCACAATCCATGCGTTAAAACAGCAGAGAAAGCTCTGTATTAAAATTTTAAATTAGCTATCATATCATTCTGTGGTGGTGGAGTATCACTGTAGAGCTTACACCAGAACTTGAGGTTCTCCAACTATTTATTTTGGTGGGAATGTGAAAAGGGACATAATTTGTGAGAAAATTAACTAAAAAGCAAAGTCCTTTTGAGTAAGGATTAAGGATTAATACATGCTTCAAGAAACTCCCGTTTCTTCAAAAGGGACAAGTCGAAACTCGATCAAGATCACCCCATATTGAAACTTTAGAGCCTTTCTGAGCATTTCATGGCTTTAAAATTCATAAACAAGACATAACATCCGGAATTTTGTCGCTACAGTTGTTATATTTGTAGATGACCAATTTTTGTGGATTTTACGATCCAGTGTACGTTGGACTTGTTACTATAAGTACTATAACTGCCATTAAAACCAATTAATATGCTCTTTATGATCTTAGGTACAGATTTAGTTTCATTTTGTTCAAAAATATCAAGAATTGTTTACACAGTTCCAGGAGGATTCTCCGTTGTATACTAACTTTTGCGACATAAATTTTGGTCTTTTTGGGATTCGAACCTAATGTGTACAAATATTGCGCACTTTTAATTGTTATTACGGAAGACAACCTTCTTGTCTATCAAATAAAACTTATTGTTTGTTGTTTACAATAAGTTATAGTGATATTTATCCCTAATACATTTTGGTTTCAACGGTGTATACTAACTTTTGCGACAGACTGTAACTGTCAAAGAAACAAGTAAAAAAGTATCAGTCGGCTTTGCCGACAGAGATATACCCTCAGTCTGTATACAACATTTTTTCCCAAAAAACGTATGTATTTAGGGGGTTTTAGAAATTTTGGGAATTTGAACCGACAAAAATGTTTATTAGGATTAGAGATCAAAATTTTTGAGGAGGAGATACTAAAAGGAATGGCTCTACATTGATCATTATGGAAGTGGATCTCCAGCAACTACATATGGTACCATAGGGGGTTTTTACAACCTTCGGGATGTTTGCTCAAGAATTATGGACTTGCCACTGAAAAGGCGTTTACCATCGTAATTAAGGCAGCGAATGCAAGTTGCTTCAGCAAAAAATCAAAGTGATTCGATAGCAGGTGAACTTATCCGAAATTTTGTGTGGGAGGTACCGGATGGAGTAAACAAATATAGTCCATATTTGAACCTGATCTATATCTAGTAGTTATATTAGGATGTGTAAAGTATGGACCACTCCCTTCAAGAGTTACCGTATGGACAAATTTTCTGAACATTTTTGAACTTATGTGGGGGAGGTACCTGAAGGAGTGGACCGATATAACCCATATTCGAACTTAAACTAAGTTTAGGCAAAATATTACGAAGGCCAAAATTTGAACCGAATCGGTTCATCCGTTCGAGAGTTATCGTGCGCTCCAGCCAGCCAGACAGACAGACGGACGGACATTGCTCAATCGACTCCAAATTGTCTGAAACACATTTCGTCGAAACATACTTGGGGTCTAAAACCATTATTTCGATGAGGCACATTTTGCCCGTATAAAAGTGTATATGAATAAAAGTCAAAATTTTTTAATATTCCATTTGAAAAAAAAAATTAAAAATATGTTTTTGAAGCTACATAAAAGATTTGTGGTACAAGGATTGAGAAAAAAAATCACATTCTCAAATCTGTTCGAGATACTAATTTTGGTTATGGCGGTTTCAATTCTAATTATAAGAAAAATCTTATTAAAACGCTATTCATTATATTGAGAAACAGTGTTAATTTATGGCTTCCTACATACTGTATGTTTACGGAGGTCCCATAACTTTAGTGAGAAAGTTGTACATTTTCTCGGAAATTAAGAAAGAATTCCAAAAAATTGCTTGCTTGCAACTTGTTTTAATAAAATTTAAGCCGTTTATGTGTCGGAAAATATTTTAAAAATATGTACGTAATCTAAAAATCGCGAAGATTCAAATGAAACCAAAATGAATGAGGTATAATCTTCAAATGTAAATCGCGAAATCTTCAAAATCACTTGATGCGCATGCGGTTTATCAATACGGCGAATTTTTCTCTTTTAATTTGTACACATTTGCCAGGATTTACTTTGGCGGTTAGATGTAGCATCGCCTGCAGCGCACAATGTCGCGAGTTCATATTAACTGTGGCCAAAAATAGAAGGAGTTGTCGTAGGTGCATCAATTTTGGTACACATACCTATTATTGACTTACAATCTTCAGGACAAAAAATTGCGTTGGTCGGTCCACGTTTTGATATAGCCCCCATAGAACCGTACCTCCCGATTTTCGGTATTTTTAATGTTTTAGACACAATTACCAACCGAAAGTATTCAAAGTTTGTGGTTAGTCTTCGGCAGAGGTATTAAACATTCCAACAGAGAATTGTGGGCATAGGTCCACGTTTTGATATAGCCCCCATAAAACGGTACCTCCCGATTATCGGTATTTTGAAGATTTTAGCCTCACTATTAAACCGAAATTGCTGAAATTTGGTATTTAGTCTTCGTAGGGGGCATTATACCTTCACCTTGAAATTTGCCTGCATAGGTCCACTCCTTCATATAGCCCCCATAGGACGGTACCTCCCGATTTTCGGTATTTTGGAGGTTTTAGCCTGATTATCACACCAAAATGGCTGAAAATTGGTATTAAGTCTCCTTTGGGGGACTTATAACCTTCCACCAGAAATATGTCGGTATAGGTCCTCGTCTTCCTATAGCCCCCATAGAACCGTGCCTCCTCATTTTCGGTATTTTGAGTATTGTGACCTCAATATCCACCCGATATGAATAAAATTTGGTGTTTAGTCTTCATTTGTGAGCATATTGAATATATCAAACTCTTGTCTTTATATATGAGAAATTTCCTTTAAAAATTTTTTTTGACCGATTAGTGGTCAAAAACGGTAAATTTTTTGTAAAAAATCGAATTTTGATTTTCGCTGCTCACAATTTTTTTAAAAATTTATATTTTTGAAATTCTCTCGTTTTAAAGCAAGATTATTAGGTACTTAATAAGCCCACAAAAATATATGATGATCGGTTCATTCGTTTTCGCGCTATAGCCAACACCGCAAAACGATTTGTTAAAAAAGGGGGTATCCTCTCAGTGAGGTGGTCGCTGAAAAAGAGAAATGACACATTCGTCTGCAAACCTCTGCAGCTGGGACCTATATATATTTGAAGTACTCACTTTTTACTACTCATGCAGCAAAAAATATCGATATACACTTTTATACAATTTTTTTCCCACTCCACTTGTTGAAATAAAAACCAAGTTTTAATAGCAGATTCGGTTGCGACTTCTTGTCGTTTATGCTGCTTTAAAATTCTAAAGCAAAGAAAGTTTTTATTTCAATATAATTCAAGTAATTTTACAATTCACCTTAGTTTTACAATATTGCGTAACGTAACACAGAACTTCTAATTTTGTAATGATTCTAGAGAATATAATAAATTTCAATTGAGTATGAATTCAAATGAGGTTTAGTCGTGAGAGAAATTTTAGTACAATAGATATTTAACTCAAAGTGAAGAGTTGTATTTAACATTACAAAACGATAAATTTAATCGGGAATTAAATATTTGTAACTGTTGGTAACAATTCTCCCCCCAGTAAGGGTCGACTTAAACCATTACTTTAACCCATTACCGACGTCAATTACAGCTAATTTAACAGCAGGCCTCTCCAATACGCCATTCTTTGTCTGCACTTTTGCTCGCCTTACTTGACCATCTTTAGCTGTGGTGACTTCAAGTACTCTGCCTTTGAGCCATGAATTGCGCTCAGAATTTTCGTCAACAATGATTACAATATCACCTTCGCTTATGGGCTTTACCTTTTGGAACCATTTACTACGCCTAGTCAGAGTAGGAAGCATTTCTTTAATCCAGCGGCGCCAGAAATGATTTGCAAAAATTTCACTTTGTCTAAGGCACATCTTATGGTCCAGATCCTGTGCATTACAGAACGGCTTAACTCCATTTGAACTACCTAAGAGAAAATGATTTGGTGTTATTGCCTCTTGGTCCTCTGTTTCCAATGACACGAAAGTTAGTGGTCGTGAATTAACCATCATCTCAACTTCCATCAAGGCACTTCGAAAGCTCTCGTCAGTAAATGTCTGATATGGCGATATCTTATTCAAAACAGTTTTAATAGATCTTACCAATCTCTCCCACGCTCCCCCCATGTGGGGAGAAGCAGGTGGATTAAATTTCCACGCAACGCCACTGAAAGCCATGTCTTTGTGAATTTTATCAAAATTTATATTTTTAAGCTCCTCTTTTAAAAAACGATCAGCTCCCCGAAAATTGGTTCCATTATCGCTGTATATTTCGGCTGGAATTCCACGTCTAGCCATGAAGTTTCGTAAACACATTAAAAACGAATCTGTCGAGAGGGTGTACGCAATTTCAAGATGTACGGCTCTGATGGTGAGACACGTGAACAAAACTCCCCAGCGCTTTAGTGACTTCCTGCCCAATTTGACAGAAATGGGACCAAAATAATCAACGCCAACAAATGTGAATGGGCGTTGGAAAGCGCCAAGCCGTGCTGCTGGAACAGGTGCCATTTGAGGAGCAATAGGCTTAGCCAAATTTATTTTACAATGTTGACAGTTTCTTCTGGTAACTTTATACATTACTCTCAGCTTAATGACAAAATACATTTGACGAATTTCATTTAAAACTGTTTCATGATTCAAATGGTGGTAGGCGAGATGATAATGCATAACAATCAGTTTGGTTAAATGATGTTTTGGTGGTAGTAATATTAGATCTCTTTGCGTTCCACATAAATTGTTGCCATATAGAGCTCTATTTTTTACCCTTACAACGCCGTTGTCGTCGATGTAAACATTTAAGTTTCGAAAAGCTCCAGACTTCGAAACATCGTTTTTATTTAATAGTAACAAATATTCATCCATGAACGATGCCGCTTGTGCCATTTTAAATGCAATATTTTTTGCTTTTTGAAGATGACTTGCATTCATCACTACTTTTTCTCCGGTTCCTTTCATTCTTTGGTGAAAACGATCAGCTAATAAAACCCAATTGCCAAGGGCGCGCTGTAGCTTAAACCAACTGGAAAAATATTCAAAATTAATATCGATGAACTTTGTCACACGAGTATGTATAAATAAGTGCCGAGGTCGAATTTCACTCGTGTCTATTTCATTGTTTTTTATTGCAATCGGCCAAGTACTTTCTGCATCTTTTAACCACTTTGGACCACCAAACCAATCGTTGTAAGCTTCCGTCGGTGGCCTAAATTTGGTAGCAAAATCTGCAACGTTCATGGTAGTTGGGACCCACCTCCACTCTTTAAGTTCTGTGGTTTTCAATATTTCTGCTGTTCGAAACATTACAAATTGTTTATATTTTCGTGGGTCGCCCGACAGCCATTGGAGTACCGTTTTGGAATCGGTCCACATTACCTTACGGTGTATTTTTAAATCATGAGCGCAAATGTTTTTTACAAGTTTCGTTCCAATGACAGCTGCTTGCAACTCAAGACGAGGTATAGAAAGAGGTCGAAGTGGGGCTACTTTCGATTTTGCTGAAATAAGTCGCAATTCTACATCGCCATCGCACTCAAAACGAAAGTATGATACTGCAGCACATGCCTCCTCGCTGGCATCAACGAATGTGTGTAATTCGATTTTACAATTACTGTTAGGTATTTTCAACGAATAGCAGCGTGGAATAGAAACATCCCTAATAAGTGGCAAAAATGTAAGCCAGTTTCTCCATTCTGTGTATAACTCTTTGTTAAGTGGTTCATCCCACTCAATGCCGCTTCGCCATATGTGTTGCAGTATAGATTTCAAGTATGCCATAAAACAGGATACAAAACCCAATGGATCGAAAACCGACATTAAAACTTGAAGAACTTCTCTTTTTGTTGGAATTATATCTTCACTGAATATTGGTCGTTTGATTCTTACGAATTTCAAATTTATTTTGAATGTATCAGATTTTGAATCCCAATAGAGGCCAAGAACTTTTTCGTACTGATTGATGTTTTCATTACATTCGAAACTTTTGTTTGTATTAGTTTGAACTTCTCCTAGTGCTTGTAAGACTTCATACGAATTCGATAACCAGTTCCGCATTATGAATCCTCCACGAGCGTGCACCTCTCTCACTCTCTTTGAGAGTTTAATAGCTTCCTCGACAGTGTTCGTGGAATCTATGAAGTCATCAACATAATGTTGCTTAGTTATGGCTTCAATAACTTCGGAGTCGTTCTGACCGAATGTCTCTGCATTTTTGTTTCTCACGTAATGGGAAATGAACGGAGAGCATGATGCTCCAAAGGTGAGAACATTCAGTTGGTAAATGAGTATAGGATTTTGGCTATCCCACCATAAGAATCGTTGGGCACAAGCGTCTGTTTTTCTTACTTTTATACGGTGGAACATCTCCGCAATGTCGCTGCATACCGCAATTGCTCCCATCCTGAACTTGAACATAATGTGCATTAGGGGTCTAAGTAGATCTGGTCCCTTAAGCAAAAAATCGTTTAGAGATACATCATCAGTTTTGGCGGCGGCATCCCATACCAAGCGAATTTTACTTGGTTTATGCGGATTTCGTACTATAAATGTAGGAAGATACCATACTTTATCCCCATTTCGTTCCATAACATTGGATGATAATTTTTGAGCATAACCTTTCTCCACTAAACTTTCAATCTGTTTCTGTAGAACTTCTGCAATTTTAGAGTCATTACGTGCTTTTTTCTTAATACAGTTTAAACGTTTAATGGCTGTTGGTAAGCTGTTAGGTAGCATCGGATTCTCTTCTTTCCACAGAAGGCCTACTTCGTATTGACCATCAATAAATGTACATGTCTCTGCCATGATATGAAGAGCTCGTTCATCATCTGTTGACATACGGAGAGAAGTCGACAGAGCTGAGTCGCTTTCTCCCAAAAAGAATTGTTTGACTACTTCGTGTAGTTGTTCGTCTTTTGTGCACGCACATGAGTGCAAATTTAATGTTTTTACCATTGAACTACCACCAAAAAGTGTCCAACCAAGTCTAGTTTTGGCAGCAACTGGTTGGTGCCATTTCCCTTCTCTAGTCTTACTGTACGAAATCAGATTTGGATTATTCACCCCAATAATCATGGAAGGAACAGCACTTTCGTATTCTTCTAGAGGAATGTCCACCAAATATGGGTATTTCTGCTTAATGTCGCTTAACAACAAAGTTTCTGGGGACAGATTTAAACTTTTTACCGTATGCACATTCTTGAGGGGGTAAATGGTAGAGCTATGTTTGGCCGATATTTTTAAATCGAATTTCCTAGAGGCATCTTCAAAACGTACTACGTCACCTGTCCAACGCATACACAATGGATCACTGATACCTGTAACTCCTAATCTCTCTGCCACATCTTCCTCCAAAAGTGTTAAACTAGACCCATCATCCATGAGGGCGAATATCGTGACGGACTTGCTCCCATTATAAAGAGTTACAGGCACAATTCGAAAAAATGAATCTCCTGTTCCCGACGTTTTATGATTGTTAAGAGTGCTCAATGTACTTACAGTTTGATGGTCGTCAGTGTGGAGCAAGGGGTTATGGCGTACAATGCATCCGTTTATCCCACATTCTCGTTGGAACCAACACTTACGTCGATGTCGTCCAAGACAAACACAGCACAAATTCTTTGTTTTTACTACATCCCATCTTTCTGCTGGTGACATTTTGCTGAATTTGGAACACTGTGACACCTTATGAGGCTCTTCACACAGAAAGCATTTTGGTGATGGATAATTATCACGACATTCCGAATGTGTGTTTAGACGGGTTTCTTTCCTCGGCATTCTTTTATCATAATTATACTCAAAAACAGGAACAGTGACTCTGCATGTAGCCTCAGCAATAATATAAAGCCAGTCGGAAAAATCCATTAAATTCGGACGATGGTTGTCTTTTGAGTGCAATGCCCACTGTATCATTAAATCCGGCGAAAGTTTTTCAACTAATTCCTGCAATAAAGTAGGGTTTATAAGATAATCATCCAATTTGCTTGCACGTATAGTAGCACAAATATTTTTGATGGCAAAGGCAAACTCTATTAATGCTTCAAGTTTACCCTTCGGCAAAGTCATCTTCCTTACATCTTCGATTAAACTTTTAAGAACGCACTCTGGCCGCCCGAAGTACATTTTTAAAGTTCTAATGATGTGTGGAACCATGTCGGGTAACATCAAACAATTCCTTACAGCTTCACGAGCCTTACCGTGTAAACACTTCTGCAGTCGAATGAGATTTTCTTCATTGCTATACCCGGCAGCATTTGTACTTTGTTCAAATGCACTAATAAAAATGGGCCACTCCCTTGGATCACCATTAAAATGTGGCAAATCTTTTGAAAAACTTTGACGAGCAAAAAATTGTGTTGCTGAAATATTAATATCACTTGTGTTATTGTTTACGTTTTGATCTGTCAAAAGACTGTTGTTGTTGAGAGTACCAGGGGGTGTGTTCAGTCCGTCACCAATTTCATTATGACTCTCATTAGAGTACAGCGGTTGAAAATTCCTGTGAGTACTATGACACAGCGGTAGATTTGAAATGTCATTATTATGACTCTGATGGATGTTTACATTTCTTAGAGCGGATTGTGTGTCAATTCCGCTTGTTCCATTATTAATAGTCTGCGTTGTTGTATTTGCATTCTGTTGGCATGGAATTGCAAACGGTTGTCCAATTACTGCTGACGATTGAATGTTTCTCTCCGTTGGCCGTACATCTGTCTCTTGCGTAGTAATCTCTGTAATGCTAATCTCCTGAGAACCATCGGCTTGCAGTAACTCATATTTTCGTCTAAGAAATTCCTCTCTTAATGCCATCTCTTCTTCTAGCTTTCGAAGTTGTAGTTGTGTTTTTGTGGTAATTCCTGTTGGAACTGTTGTTGTGAAAACAGAATGTTGAGTACCAATACCTGACGGTTGCTGAAAATATGATGTCTCATCGATTTGTTCAGTGCTTATACCATTAGCTGCAGCTTCGACATTGAGGTTATGGGGTAAATTTTGTTGTTGCTCTTGGCATTTCTGGCATGTCCAATTAATTACTCCACGATCGTCATCAATGTTACAGCAAACCAGATGGTAATTTATTTTGCACCTCGAACATGTCACCATATTACCGTCATCCGGGTTGGGACACAAAAGACAGCTCGAAGGAATATCATCGTTACGTAGCGCCATATTCTTAGCCAAATAAGAATTTTAAAGAATTGTTGAAATAAAAACCAAGTTTTAATAGCAGATTCGGTTGCGACTTCTTGTCGTTTATGCTGCTTTAAAATTCTAAAGCAAAGAAAGTTTTTATTTCAATATAATTCAAGTAATTTTACAATTCACCTTAGTTTTACAATATTGCGTAACGTAACACAGAACTTCTAATTTTGTAATGATTCTAGAGAATATAATAAATTTCAATTGAGTATGAATTCAAATGAGGTTTAGTCGTGAGAGAAATTTTAGTACAATAGATATTTAACTCAAAGTGAAGAGTTGTATTTAACATTACAAAACGATAAATTTAATCGGGAATTAAATATTTGTAACTGTTGGTAACACCACTCAATTTAAAATTTGCTTCAGAACATTAATAAACTTAGTAATACATGTTTGGGTAATGTAAACACGATATGATTAATATTTACATGCAAACAAACGTGTAGCCAAGTTTATTACATCCCAAGAGAACTTAGGAACCATTTTTGCAGCGACCGTTACTTTTAAATTTTAAATATTAACGCATAATATTATTTATTAATTTTAGAAAAAAACACAAAAATACGTATTAACTAAAATTGTTGGATTTAAATCCTCATATAGCAAAAACTACTTCACGTATCAGTACCAAAATTCAGATTCTTCTTAATTAATATGTTTTCTATCACCCCCCATCAATTAATTTGTTCAACGAAGTATTTAGTTTTTACCATTTTTGGCCACGGTCGTGACACTGTGCAGCGTAGTGTGCAAAAAATGGTATAACGCTTACAAGAACGGTATAACGCATACACTTTTTATGCGCATTCGATTTCACTATCAACCATGAAAAAATACTTCGATCTATATCGAAGTAAAATCCATCAAGAACTTTGGATGTAGCATCACACACTATTCTTGGGATAAATCGGATACAGCTCCCATGCCACTAAATTTTTTTAAACCGCTGGTTTGCTAAAACCCGATTGACGTGTCATTTCCTTCATTGACAAGGAAACGATCCACAGAAAACACGATTAAATCCGCGATATTTTCAAAAACATTGTTCGCACATCTTTCGGTTTTTGCAGTTGCTGTTTACGCCGTTCTAGCGGATGGATTTTCACGATCTATGACTTATATGATCCGGACCGTCAAAAAACTAAAATATCTTGGGGTCCCAGCACAATCAAAACGATATTGAAAATACTGTATCCAAAAAATAGCGTTTTTCGAAAAATATATCGCACTAAATTTTGGCTTTGGCGGTGGATTACTGTGATGCTGTGTGGGCTACATAGTCAATATACATATCAAATTATGCGTAATCGCGAGTACTTTAATCCCTTTAATGGTTCTTGGAAAAAGCCGAATGCGCATCTTTGTCAAATAAAAAATACAAAAGCACCTAAATCTGGCTTCAAAATTTCAGCATCCATAAAAGATGGATGCAGTGAAAATTTTGAAAAGTGATACATTAGAAGTGTAATCTTCATTTTGTATTCTTCTACTTTTACTTTGGGCAGATATCCGTACTTTAAACGGTTTGACCGGCAATCGAACAACAACGTAAAAAAACTCGTTTCCTTCAACGTGTTTTTGCCTACTTTTATTCATTTACGCGGTCATAGGTTCGGCGCAAATTAACTTTTTTAGCCAATATTTTGAGCTTCGATCAAAAACACTTAATTTGATCCAACTATGGTCATATTTTGTGATACGCTTGAATAGTGCGTGTATTATAATAGTGCAAACCTTGGCTTCATCAATGTTAAATTTTTTTGACTTTCCCTCATATACCCTCGTTAGCATAAATGCTGAGGGTATAAAAATAGCATAAACCGGTAATCATGTTGACGATTTTCTGATTTTATTGACGATTTGACGATTTCTGATCAAAAAGTGTAGGCTTCTCGACATTCATAAGGGTCAACAGACCAAAAAATAAGAAATAATAAAAACATAATTAAAAAAATTAAGTTACAATGTTTTATTTATAATTGCACTAAAATCTAAGAAATAACTATTCTTCATGAGGAATCTCTCAAATAAAACGCTTGCATTTACATTACAAATGGCGACCATATTAAACCACCTGAGCTAACTATAATGAATATTATAAGGAAAAGCAAGTAGTCGTTTCCCGAAGTAAATAATCAATATTTGCAGGTTTCCGACGGCGAAACCTATTACTTCTTGCATCTCCGAAAAGAGAAGAACTAAATAAACCATCAATACTGCGGAGTTGATCGCCTCATGGAATTGAAGGGTACAAAATATTGCTGTACTAAATTTACGAATATTTCCAGTTTATATCTGCTCCATAAATTCAAACTAGTTTCTCTCTGTGTATGGGAAGGATGTGGTTTTTTCTATATAGTATATTAGCTCAGACCTAGAGCAATACAAATCGCCCAATATTTTAACCGTTAAGTTATCTTAAGGCCAACATTGAACCCTATTATGCAATAGGATTCATAGGAATTTGAAGTTTCAGGGAGAAATGTACCCAAATTTCAGTAGAAGCTCAAGTTTGTTTTGCACCATTTGTCTTGTATCATTCATTTTTCATTTAATCTTTATAAATCTGACAAGAAACTGTCATCTTATGCCAAATTATAGACAATTAAGGTCCACAGCTTTCATAAGGTCTTATTTTCTCGGTATTAAAGTCATAGTTCGACCAATTTTAGCGTTTCAAACTTAAAATAGCTTTTATTTGTTCCAATTTTAACAAATCGTAACAGAAGCATTCGAAATTTGCATTTTTACCCATGTTATTAAAGAATGTGCTATTCCGATGAAACACTTTAAACAGTACAAATTTTGGACATTTTGAAAGAAAATTAAAAAAAAAATTATAACGGTACGTTATGGAAGCCAAACTTTTTGTTGAAAGATACTTCATAAGATTACAAACCAAGATATATAAACATTCCCGAGGCTATTCCACGGATATCGACTAAAATGAAGTAACAAAAGCAATATGAAATGTGTTATTGACATGAAACGGAGTGTATTATCAAGGCCAAATTTTGGACCGAATCGGCAGATCCGAAGTAACAAAAGCAATATGAAATGTGCTATTGACATGAAACGGAGTGTATTATCAAGGCCAAATTTTGGACCGAATCGGCAGATCCGTTCGAGAGTCATCTTGCGCTCCAACCACTACACACGGTGTCGTAGGTTTTGTTTTGCACATTTCAGGCTACTTTCTCAGGAAATATGGACTTGCCCTTGATGAACTTGTACCGTCGTTTAGGTGGCAGTGGTTACAAGTTGTTACAACAAAAAACAAAGCGCTTCAGAACTCTTACGAAATTTTGTGTGGGAGATACCCGAAGGAGTGGACCGATTGAGTCCATATTGGAATCTAATTTAAGTCTGGTAGAAATTTCATGATGTGCAAAGTATAGATCGAATCGGTTACTACTTTCAAGAGTTATCGTGCGCACAAATTTTCCGAACATTTTCAAACTTTTGTTTGTGAGGTACCGGAAGGAGTGGACCAATATAACCCATCTTCGAACTTAACTAAGTTTGGACAAAATATTAAGAAAGCAAAATTTTGGACCGAATCGGTTGATCTATTCGAGAGTTATCGTGCGCTCCAGCCAGACAGACCGACAGACAGACGGACGGACATGGCTAAATCGACTCCAAATTGTCTGAAACGGATTTCGTCCAAACATACTTGGGGTCTAAAACCATTATTTCGAGTAGGCACATTTTGCCCGTATGAAAGTGTATATGGGCAATATTTTTGAAAATTTAACATAGTTGAAGCCAAACTTTACTTTTTTATAACTCGTGAATAGTGGTTGTATATTATACAAATAAAATGCTTTTGAATAAAATTATATGTTTTTAGACTTGGCAAAAAATATTGGCCTTAATAATTAATTTACGTGGAAGCTGTGGCTATATTTACATATGTTAAAAAATGGGTTGAAGCCAACGTGTTTTTTGTTTTCTCCCGATTTGTTATTAAACCACACTATTTACGACTTTCCTGTCATAGTAAAAGTAGAAGCCAACTAAACAAACTAACTAATTCATAACTTTTAAAAATTTGATCTGCGTCTACCATTAAATGATGCTGACATTTTGAAAATAGATTTTAAGTGTTTTGGAAATTTTCTTCTAATTTCGTTCCGCAAGCAGGGTTTTCAAAAAAATCATGTATCGGATTGAAGAACTCGCGATTCTGAGTTATTTGATAAATGTGTCGTGAATGTAGCCTACACAGCTTCAGAGAAATCTGTATCCAAATACGAAAATTTCGTGCGAACAATTTTCTAAAAATCATATTTTTCGGGCCTACGTTTTACAATTGTCATTCGAATAATCGTATCTGATTGCAAATTTTAGATTTTTACGTTGCGGATCAATACATCATTACTCGTGAAAATCCATCTACTTAAACGTGAGATACAAGAAATTCCAAGGTAGGAAAATCATCTGAAATTGTCTTTGAAAATATCGCGCATTTTATCGGATTTTCTGCGGGTCATTTCCACTGAAATGAAAAAACTGGTGAAGCATCTTCGTTTTTGCGGAAACAGAGATTTAAAAACGTCACTGATAAGGGAGCTACATTAATTTTATCCCAAAAAATAGTGTGTGATACTACATCCACGGTTCTTGGTTGAGCGCCTTGAAATAGATATATATCGATGTGGATTTTCATGTTGACATTGAAACCGGGTGCGGAACAAAATTGTATGCACTTTGCGAAAATTAGCGATGTTTTATAGGGTTTTTAATGCTTAGATGCAGCCGATGCTACATCTTAGCGTTCAAATTATATTTCGAAAAATATATACAAATTAAAAGATAAGGTCTTGCTGTACATGAAAATCACATGCGGACAAAATGATTTTGATAATTACGCGATTTACACATATTTAAAAAATGCATATACGTTAAAACGGTTTAATTGAACTCTATTTCCTTTTAAGAAGCCTTATGATTTATCTCAACAACCCGATAACTTTCCTCAATTGGAAACCTTCTATGTGAATGTAGATAAAGCAACATCCACTCATTTTCTTCAGAGTTTCAAGGAAAATAAAAGAAGTACTCCTATAGATTTTTTCAATACTTTCAACTCTAGAATGCATGTGAAAACTATTTTATTTTTTACCCAAATATGTGTCCTAACTAGTATCCCGATCATTATAAATTTGGTCTCATTTGACTCCCCGTGAAGTTTTTATTTAAAACTAATTTTTTTGTAATTTTTGGCAGGTAAATGGGCCTATATTTTCAAAAAAGTCGGATTACATTTAAAATTTTGTTAATTTTTTGTAAATTCCGCGAATACTGTTAACATTTTACACATATTATGCAATTTACATACTGACGTCGCTTCGTGATAACTTTTTAGTGATAATTGTGCTCATTAAAATAACACTGTACAACACAAAAAATAATTACAAGATAATCCACCCAGATTATAAAAGAGGACCGAAGAAAGAAGACATGTGTATCGGCGTTTTGAAAGTTTACGTCGGGAAGTAAACTAAAAAGGCGTGGCAAGTTCCGCCCATTTCTACAGGTTTAGAAATATTCGACATCAGATTCCTCGGAATCCTTGCATTTCAGGTATAAAGTGTCTTTGGCAATATTACTGACGACAATGCGAGGTATCTTTTTTAAAAAAATAACCCTCATGTGAGTCACTAAAGGGGTCATTTCGATCCCTTTTTCAAAAACGTTTAAAAACTCCTTTAAGATGTGATCGTATCAGTTCAAAATATTCTACAAAATTATTTGTCATAAAATTTTACTATAGGTCCCCGAATAAAAGTAAAATCACGGTTTAGGGTTAATGTTGTACGTTATCGGAGTTTATTAAGTTTTTTCCCACAAAACTTCATTCTAAATAGAAGTAGTCAAAGACAAAAATATTCTCCATCAAATTTCAATATAAGTCGCCGAATAAATGAAATATGTTTTTACAATATATATCAAGAAACTATATATGTACATAAAGTTTGAAAACAAAACACCCTAATATTTTTTTAATAAATTTGTTTTGTTCTTTTTTCCAGTTGATGCATGAAAGTAATATGAAATTTTGTTTTAGACGAAAGGTGTTAAAAGAAGAAATATTTTACACAAAATTTCACTGTAAATCCCAGGACAAGCTAGATATCTATGTAAAATACTTTGTTAAGAAAATTACTTTACAAAATTAGATATTATAGGTAGAAATTATTTGTTAAACTTTTAGACTCTTAATTAAAATCTATTCCATGTTGAGACAAAATCTCCTAAAATACTTCACTTTTTGGGGATTGTGTCAAGAGAAGAAATGTTACAAATAAAATTTTGTTATGAGTCTCTGAACAAAAGAAATTTGTAGCTATAATATTTAACATCCCCAGAAGCATTCGCTTTTTATACCCTCAGCATTTATGCTAACGAGGGTATATACACTTTTATACGGGCAAAATGTGCCTCATCGAAATAGTGGTTTTAGACCACAAGTATGTTTGGACGAAATGTGTTTCAGACAATTTGGAGTTGATTTAGCCATGTCCGTCCGTCTGTCTGTCTGGCTGGCTGGTGCGCACGATAACTCTCGAACGGAGCAACCGATTCGGTTCAAAATTTGGCTTTCGTATTATTTTGCCCAAACTTAGTTTAAGTTCGAAGATGGGTTATATCGGTCCATTCCTTCCGGTACCTCCCCCACAAAAGTTCGAAAATGTTCGGAAAACTTGAAGGGAGTAACCGATTTGGCCCACACTTTGTACATCGTGAAAGTTCTACCAGACTTAGATGAAGTTTAAATATGGACTTAATCGGTCCACTCCTTCGGGTACATCCCACACAAAATTTCGGAAAAGTTCAGTTTAGGACCTGCTCTCGAATCGCTTTGATTTTTGTTGTAACAACTTGTATTCGCTGTCCCCCATACGAAGGTAAAAGTTTCATAAGGGGCAAGTCCATACTTCCTGAGAAAATAGCCTGAAAGGTGCAAAAAACCCCTATGGCACCGTGTGTAGTGGTTGATAAAGATAAATCTCGAACGGATCTGCCAATTCGGTCCAAAATTTGGCCTTCGTTATATTTGTCCAAACATAGTTTGAGCTCGAAGATAAAACATGTCGGTCCACTCCTTCAGGCACCTCCCTCACAAAAATTCAATAATCTTCGGAAAAAATATGCGCACGATAACTCTTGAAGGGAGTGACTGATGTAATCCATACTCTGCATATCCTAATACATCTACCAGATATAAATCAGGTTCGAATATGGACTATATTTGTCCACGCCTTTGGGTACCTCCCACACAAAATTTCGGATAAGTTCACTTAAAGACCTGCTCTCGAATCACTTTGATTTTTGTTGAAGCGATTTGCATTCGCTACCTCCATTACGACGGTAAAAGTTTTTTTTTCAGGAGCAGGTCCATATTTCTTGGGAAAACATCCCGAAAGGTGTAAAAAGCCCTATGTCACCAATGTGGCTCTCGAACTGTTCTACCGATTTGGTTCAACATTTGGTCTTCGTCATATTTTATCCAAACTTAATTTCATGGGGCAATAACAATCCCCAACTTCCGGTACTTCTGCCCAATATTTAAAAAATGTCACTAAAATGTTAGGACGATATCACTTGAATGGTGCAACCAATTTGGTCCAAACTTTGAATATCCTAATATTTTGTCAAAATTTAGTTCAACTTCTAAAATGGCCCATATGGTTCCTCCCTAAGGGTAACTCCCCCACAAAAGTTCAACATATGTGTTAATTCCTAATCCACATTTTTGTCGGCAAGTTCAAGTGTTGAAAAAGGGCCACAAAATTCTGAAGAGACGCTAAATACATTCTATCTGTCCGTAGATGAAAGTTTCAATTCACATTGGCTGAGGGTATACCTCTGTCGTCAAAGCCGACTGACACAGTTTTACTTGTTATATATGATTTAGGGCCATATTCTACCGTTTTATTCACATTTTCGTTATCTACGGTCACAAAATATATTTTATTGACTTTTTTCATAATAAATTCTTTCAGAAGATTATGTGTGATCGATTCAAATTGTTTTTGGGTTTTTTAAACGTTTTTGCAAAAAGGGACAAAAATGACCCCATTACTGACTCTCATGAGGATTAATTTTTTCACAAAAATATACCCCGTATTATTGACAGTAATATTGACAAATACACTTTATACCTAAAATGCAACGATTCCAAGGAATCTGATCTCGAATATTTCAAAACCTGTAGAAATGGGCGGAACTTGCCACGCCTATTTAGGTTACTTCCCGACGTAAACATTCAAAACGCCGATACACGTGTATTCTTTTTATACCCTCAGCCTTTAGGCTAAAGTGGGTATTTACACTTTGATACGACCAAAAATGTGCCTCATCGAAATAATGGTTTTAGACCCCAAGTATGTTTGTACGATATCCGTTTCAGACAATTTTGAGTAGATCTAGCAATGTCCGTCCGTCTGTCTGTCTGTCTGTCTGTCTGGCAGGCTGGTGCGCACGATAACTCTCGAACGGTTTAATCGATTCGGTTCAAATTTTGGGTATCGAAATATTTTGTCCAGATTCGATTTAAGTTCGAAGATGGGCCATATAGGTCCACTCCTTCAGGTACCTCCCCCACGAAAGTTCGAAAATATTCGGAAAATTTGTGCGCACGATAACTCTCGAAGGGAATAACCGATTTGGTCCATACTTTGCACATCGTGTAATTTCTACCAAACTTAGATGATGTTCCAATATGGACTCAATCGGTCTACTCCTTCGCGTACCTCCCACACAAAATTTCGGAAAAGTTCAGTTTAGGACCTGGGTCGAATCGCTCTGATTTTTGTTTACGCAAGTTGTGTTCGCAGTCCTCTATACGACGCTGTAAGTTTCATTAGGGGCAAGTACATACTTCCTGAGAAAATAGCCTGAAAGTCACAAAAACCCTATGACACCGTGTGTAGTGGTTGGAACGCAAGATAACTCTCGAACGGATCTGCCGATTCGGTTCAAATTTTGGGTATCGAAATATTTTGTCCAGATTCGGTTTAAGTTCGAAGATGGGCCATATAGGTCCACTCCTTCCGGTACCTCACCCACAAAAGTTCGAAAATGTTCGGAAAATTTGTGCGTACGATAACTCTTGAAGGGAGCCACCGATTTGGTCCATACTTTGCACATTATGAAATTTCTACCAGAATTATATAAGGTTCCAATATGGACTCAATCGGTCTACTCCTTCGAGTACCTCCCACACAAAATTTCGGAAGAGTTCAGTTTAGGACCTGCTCTCGAATCGCCTTGGTTTTTGTTGTAACATCTTGTATTCACTGTCCCCTATACGAAGGTACAAGCTTCCTCAGGGGCAAGTCCATACTTCCTGAGAAAATAGCCTGAAAGGTACAAAAAAGCCCTATGACACCGTGTGTAGTGGTTGGAGCGCAAGATAACTCTCGACCGAATCTGCCGATTCAGTCCAAAATGTGACCTTCGTAATATTTTGTGCAAACTTAGTTTAAGTTTGAAAATAAGACCTACCGGTCCACTCCTTCAGGTACCTCCCCCACAAAAGTTCAAAAATGTTCGGAAAAATTTTTCGCACTATAACTCTTGATGGGAGTGACCGATTTGATCCATCCTTTACACATTCTCATAATATCTACCAGATATAGATCAGGTTCGAATATGGACTATATTTGTCCACTCCATCCCGTACCTCCCACACAAAATTTTGGATAAGTTCACTTTAAGACCTGCTATTGAATCACTTTGATTTTTGTTGAAGCAACTTACATTCGCTGCCTTAATTGCTATGGAAAAAGTTGTTTTAGGGGCAAGTCCATACTTCATGAGAAAACAGCCCGAAGGGTGTAAAAACCCCCCATGGCACCCCCATGATCTATGTCGGTCCATTCCTTTAAGTACCTTTTCCGCAAAATTTTTGAACTTTAATCCTAATCAACATTTTTGTCCATTCATACAGCCCAAATTTTGTAACCCCCTAAAAAGTGTTTCAATTTGCACAGGCTGAGGGTATATCTCTGTCGGCAAAGCCGACTGATACTTTTTTACTTGTTTCTGTCCACTTTCATAATCCGTGCATGGTTTCTTGTAGTTTAAAAAAAAAAATTAAATTTTGTTGTACAGTGTAATTAGCGTTTTTATAATAATTTTTTCTTAAAAGCAGAAGTAAAACCGCGATAACTTTTGCCCGCAACAACCAAAATTTTGCTCGCGAGCGGATTTGTAATGGGACATTTTTTCTTAACCTATGTACACAAATATCGTGGATGTAGGGCGAAAAGAAAAAAAATATTTTTTTGAAAATGGAATATGAAAGAATTGGCAACCTTTCCCATATACCCTCGTTAGCATAAATGCTGAGGGTATAAAAATACATGATTATTAAAAAATACGGCCTGAACATTGATATAGAGATAACATAGCTTCGAACTAAATTTAATCAGTATGCGGCCGATGTTGGAGGTTCTGAGTAATTTTCTTATAAAACAACTCATATAAAATGCATTAGTACGTATCTATGCATTTTTTGTTAATGATATATGCAAACCTGTGTGTGTGTGTCGGTGTGCGATTGTTAGGGTGTGAACACTATGCATTGTTTGCAAATGTTATTGTTTTGTACAAATGTCCATTTGTATTCTACATTCCATACTACGGACCATGGTGCTACGGGCAATAAACTAGTTATAAAATAATAAAAAATAAAAATGTCGCATATTTTTCCGTTGGATTTTATCCGTTTTTCCGTTTCGTTGGCATGCAATTATGACACAAACCGACAATTTACTGTCACTGACCGTAAAAACCCCAGCGATTTAAAAAACGATGAATGATGAAAAATTATTACACTTATAATGGCAAATATATCAAATGCCATATTCATGTGTCCGCTGTCGGTTATTCATAGTTTTGTTTTTTGATATTTATTTGAATACTAATGTAAGCATCATTTATCTATTGCAGTTCCGTGCAAATGTCAAAAATGTTATTAATAGGTAATAGTTTGTTGTTGTTTAAAGCAATTAAAATTGCTAATGGGAATTTCATTGTTTGTTTTATATATGAGAGAAAAAAAGTTTCTGAGAAATCACTCCCAATATTGTCATATAACAATCGAGGGTAAAATGGAACACTATATTAGGGTGTTAAACATATTTTATTAGCCATATTCGTTTATACTAGGGCTGAACGATAACTATCTGGCCTAACAATGAAAACGTGAATATTTACCATCAAAAATAGTTTTATTGTTTTCTTAATTAATCTCCAGCATGACTTATACCCTTTTTATGCGCTCAAACGAATTTTTGAATCCCTTTTTCCAGTCCGATTTAGACACTTCCAAAACATAGTTTTTGAACGCTTTTACAGCATTCTCTGGCTACGAAAATCGTTGACCACGCTTTTTTTCTTGATGTGCGGGAATCAAATGAAGTCATTGGATCCCCAATCAGGGCTGAATGGTGTATGACCCATAAATCTACGTTTTGTCCGGTCAAACAGGCACTGTACCGTGGACAAAAATCGAAAAATTTATGGCGACAAATTTGATTGCGATTGAAATAAGTATTCTTTAACCATATCATATTTTTAACATCCAGCATGATTTTTGTAAATTTACAGCGGTTATATGCCAAGTTAATTTGAAGAAGTTGTGATTTGTATGTGAAGCCTTAAAAACAAAAACGAAAAAATTTCATATCTCGGACACATAATGCGAAATCCAAAATACCGCAACCTGCAAAAAATTTAACAAACCAAAATAGAAGGTAAACGTAGCAGAGGAAGACAAGAGATGTCCTGGCTTCAAAATATTCAACATTGGACGGAATTTCGAAATGCAGAAATTTTAATAAGTGTGGCAAGAAACAGAGATTTATATTCATATTTTGTCAATAATATAAGTTAACATCAAATATATTTCTTCAAACCACTGTCGCAACATGATCTGCTTAGTTTGCATGTGAACGTCTGGACAAACGTATTCGCATAAGTTCATTTAATATGCCAACGAGGAGTATTGGATTTCACTATGGGAAATGCTGAATAAACTACACGTGTAGAGGGAATACAGCAAAATTAGGTTTGGATTATGATTAAATTAAGTTAAAAGTTTTGTGTCCATTTATTACTCAATAAAGTAAGACGTGCAGTTCGCACGTCCGGTTTTTTAAAAACATAAAATAATTTATTTTATTTTATCTGGCGCCCGAGCAGGGACCCCTCCGCGTTTATCCTTACAAAGTCTGCACCGTAGTGGCAGCAAGGACCGGGGTCCAGTCGTAAAAAATAAAAAAAATAAAAACGCGCAAATGTTTGAATTTATAGATCGCGGAAATGGTGCGCCCTAGTACCATTAAATTCGGAAACGGGAGTCTGTAAAAAGACAGCGGCCGCGGTGTAGCTTAAGTAAAAAACATTAGAACATTAAGAGAACAAACAAGAAATTGAACAAATGTGAAAAAACTGCAGTCAAAAGTGAATGTGAAAAATAATTAAAAATTAAGAAAAAGAATGAAAAATAGAAATAGAATTAAGAAATTAAAAATGTGAAAAACTATAAACAATGAAATGAAAAATACATTGAAAAGTAAATAAATAAGAATAACAAATTAAAATGTAAAAATTAAACAATTAATTAAGAAGAGGAAAATAAAGATAATTTGAAAAAGAATATTGAAAAGCAAATTTTAAAAATATAAACTAAGGAAATAAAATTATATTAAAGTGAATAAGAATACAAAAATTGTTAAAGAAGTAGAAAAAAAGATAAATTTGAAAAGAATATTGAAAGGCAAGTTTAAAAAATATAAATTAACGAAATAAAATTTATATCATAGTGAATAAGAATACAGAAATTGTTAAAAAAAGTAGAAAAAAGATAAATTTGAAAAAGAATATTGAAAGGCAAATTTTAAAATATTAACTAACAAAATACAAATTTATATTAAAGTGAATAATAATATAAAAATCGTTAAAAAGTAGAAATTAAGAAACCGAAAAAAAACTATTTCCAAGCAAAAAATGATTGCAGGCTATTTTTGGTAGGAAATTGTTTAATATCCTTAAAAATCCTTTTTCCTAAAATTCAAAAAAAAAGTAATGACAGTAACATCAATTGATGAATTAACAAAAAAACTTAGTGCCATGAGTACAACTTCAAAATTTTCTTCCTATCAGAGGGATGAAATCAAGGCTATAGTTTCAGAATTTTTCAAATTAGACTCAAGTTTAGATGAGGATTGCGATCACCCAATAGGTGTTGTAAAATATGAGGAACTTGAAAAAATCCCTGATATTGTTAAAACTATTAGAGAATTTTCAGGGAAACCTGGTGAGTTTGGGTCTTGGAGAAAATCCGTTGAAAGGGTATTAGACCTTTTCAAAGATTTAAAGGGAACAAGTAAATATTATGCTATTTTGCATACAATTAGAACAAAAATAGTAGGAGAAGCAGATACGGCACTTGATTCCTACAGAACCCCTTTAGATTGGCCTCGAATTAGAAAATGCCTTATGATGCATTATTCTGATAAGAGGGACATAGGAACCCTAGAATACCAACTATCTACAATGACACAGGGTCAAAAGTCCATAACGGAATACTATCAAGCCGTATACCAGCATCTATCATTGATTTTGGACAAGATTGCTTGTCTAGTATGCTGGCAATGACTAACGCCTATCGAGATAAGGCCCTTGATACATTTATAAGGGGCCTAAGAGGGGATCTTCCAAGACTTCTAAGCGTTAGAGAACCGTCCTCATTGCCTCAAGCGCTACACATATGTCTTAAACTGGATAATATGAACTACCGTATGAATCAGACATATGGACATACTCAGAGAATGGAAAATGTAAGAAAAAATAACGCAGGACCTTTTACAAATTTTTATCCACAGTTAGCTCATATAGGTAGAACTGCAGGAACGCCACTACCACCGCGACTTCCTCCAAGACCAGTACAGCAGTCATTTAATGGTCAAATGACATATCAACCACGAAATTATCCTTTGCCAAATCCAGGACTCCAAAACAATTTTTCACCAAATCCAGGATATCAAAATAGTTTTTATACTCAAAACCCATACCAACTTAGAAATTTTTATGCACCGAATACAGGATATCAAACCAATTTTCCAAAAAGTCAGCAGACTTTTCAACGATCTGAACCTATGGACATAGATCATTCCATGCAAACAAGACAAATAAACTACGCCAATAGGCCTCCTTTCAATCCTGCGAACAAAAGACCTGCAGCAGGATCATTCCAAGTTCCAGCAAAGGTTCAAAGAAATTTTCATATTAATACAGGAGAAGAAAGATCCGACCATATATAGCATTTCCAGATTAAATGAAACCTTTTCCAAATTAAACGAAACCTTTTCCAAATTAAATGAAACCTTTTCCAAATTAAACGAAACCTTTTCCAAATTAAATGAAACCTTTTCCAAATTAAACGAAACCTTTTCCAAATTAAATGAAACCTTTTCCAATAGAAATGAAACCTTTTCCAATTGACATGAAACCTTTTCCAATTGAAATGAAACTTTTTCCAAATTAAATGAAACCTTTATTTTGTCATAAAATATACATGAAAAGAATATTGATTTTTGTTGGTTTAATTCAAAATCTTAACAAAATGTGATGTAATTGTAACAAATATAGTTATGTAGATTGTTTTTTGTGAATAAAAGTAGTAATCTTGCGGAGAGGAAAGAGCTCCTCAACACCCTTTCCTACCCCCTATTGCCTAAAAACTGAATTTACTTTCTCGTGTGTCTAAACACGGACTAAATGAAGTTACAAATGTATTTATTAGTTTTTGTTCATTTTTAGCGCAAAGACGTGTTTTGATTGAAAATAAAATATAGTTGAATTTTGCCATACGAGCGCGTTGTTGTAGTCGTTAAATATATTTAATTCGATTTTAGTTATTTTAACAAATATAATTTGAATTTGCACTTCTTATTATAAATAAAAAGAACATTTTGTTATACGAAAACCGATATTGTTCGGATACTGAAAAAAGTGTTTTTCGTTTCTTTTCGTGTGTGCCTTTTTCCCTTTTTGGTTGTCTCCAATTTTGCTCCACCGAACCGCTCCATTTTTGTTGTTGGGATTTTGCCCAAACTGTTTTGAAGATAAACAATTACAAAATATTTTACTTCATTGAGGTCTTTTTATATATAAACAACTATAGAATATAAGAAAAAAAATGGAACACTTGATGTGTTTTTTAAATACCGAACTGGAACAAAGCTCTGGAAATACAAAATATATCACTTACAAAATTATTGATTATATTTTTTATTTGCATTGCTATTTATATTAAACTCGTCGACGCGGACAAAAATGTGAACATTTCCAAAAGTTCCATTGAAAAAGGATTGCGGGAATTAAAAATAAGTCTAAAAATGGCATCCGTCGAAATTGAAAGAATGAACGAGCCCAGGACGTTAGAGTTAAGGCAAAAAATACGCTCGGGATTTTACAAGATGGGTACCCCAACAACGAGAAAAATTAATATTTATAGACGAGTGTGGATTTAATCTTCACTTACGAAGAACTCAAACTCCTTCTAGGCAAGGTACAAGAGCCCAAATTGTGTTGCCTTCAGTAAAAGGTCGGAAATTTACACTGGTAGCCGCAATAAACAACGGGGGAGTTGTTCATTATACTATAATTTAAATTCTAGTTTAAATGCAGAAAAATTTAAATAATTTATTGAAGTTCTATTGGAGAAGATTACTCCAGACTTGGAGAACTCATTCCTGATAATGGACAATGCTCAAATTGTTCCAGTTCGGTGTTTAAAAAACCGACCAAGTGTTCCATTCTTGCTTTTCTTTTATTGTTAAGTTGTTTAAATGTTATATAATAAGACCTCAATGAAGTAAAATATTTTGTAATAAGACAACTACTTTTATTCACAAAAACCAATCTACATAACTATATTTGTTACAATTACATCACATTTTGTTAAGATTTTGAATTAAACCAACAAAAATCAATATTCTTTTCATGTATATTTTATGACAAAATAAAGGTTTCATTTAATTTGGAAAAAGTTTCATTTCAATTGGAAAAGGTTTCATTTCAATTGGAAAAGGTTTCATTTCAATTGGAAAAGGGTTCGTTTAATTTGGAAAAGGTTTCATTTAATTTGGAAAAGGTTTCATTTAATTTGAAAAAGGTTTCATTTAATATGGAAAAGGATTCATTTAATCTGGAAATGCTATAGATGAAAGAAGGGACTCCTGCGTCCCAGAAGGTAATGAAAGTAATGAATCAGAGCTTGGAAACTATTCTCAAGCTATTGAAAATGAATTTGTTGAAGATATTGCTAACAATCAATATGGAATCGGAGTACCAGATAATATCTTGGATGAATACTCCAATGAAGATTTTAATGCGGATCTTAATTTTTTTGCATAAGGAGTTCCTCGTTGCCATACTTTAAAACTAAAACGAGGAACGGTAAAATGTTAAAAATTCTTTTGGACACAGGAAGTAATAAAAATTACATTAAACCCGAATTAGTAGAGAATCCTATAGGTAATCAAGGACATTTTACAGCAAATTCAGTTAGCGAAAATATACAAATAACCCATCATACTTTTTTAAGTATTTTCGGACCAAAAATAGAGCCCATAAAATGTTTCCTTTTGCCAGGATTAAAAACATTTGATGCAATATTAGGTAGTGATTCCATGAGAGAATTATCCGCTGTTATTTACACATCTGAGAACTATTTTTGGATAAAACATGTTGGAAAAATAGCTACATCTCAACATTTCTTTCAAGACGTCAACAACATAGAATTAAGAACAGGACACCTAACTAAGGAGCAATCAACAAAATTAGGGGAAGTTATAAAAAAACATCCTAACTTATTTACAGATCCTGATGAAAAATTAACTTATACCACAAAGGTGGTTGCTGAAATAAGAACGACTTCAGATACCCCACTGTACACTAGAAATTATCCTTACCCACTTTCCTTAAGAGGAGTCGTTGACGAGGAAATAAAGAAGTTACTAAGAGATGAAATTATACAACCGTCTCGATCCCCATATAATTCCCCCATATGGGTGGTACCGAAGAAAGAAGATGCTACTGGTCAAAAGAAATATAGGGTAGTTATAGACTATAGGAAGTTAAATACTATAACAATTTCAGACAAGTATCCCATTCCCGAGATTACAGAAGTTCTGTCTAATAAGGAAGGAGGAAATAAATTATTTTCGGTAATAGACCTAAAAAGTGGATTTCACCAAATTCCACTTAAAGAAGAGGATCGAGAAAAAACTGCATTTTCTATATGTAATGGAAAGTATGAATTTACTAGACTCCCATTCGGTCTAAAAAATGGACCAGCAATATTCCAAAGAACATTAGATGACATCCTTCGCGACTTTATAGGGAAAATATGCTACGTTTACATAGATGATATCATAATTTTTAGCAAAACTGAAGAGGATCATTTTAATCACCTTAATATAATCTTTCATACTATAGAGAAAGCGAACATGAAAGTTCAGTTAGATAAATGCGAGTTTTTTAAACAAGAACTAGAATTCTTAGGATTTGTAGTATCGGTTGACGGGGTCAAGACAAACCCCAAAAAAGTAGAATCTATCATAAACTTCCCATATCCTAATACATTGAAAGAACTTCGCTCACTCCTGGGACTTTTTAATTATTACAGACGGTTTATTAAAGGATTCGCTGAAATGGCAAAACCTTTAACAAACCTGTTAAGAGGAAATAATGGAAGGGTTTCTAGAAATGAATCTAGTAAAATCAAATTACATCTGAAGGATGAAGAAAAAAAAGCCATTGACTCAATAAAAAATTCGTTAATATCTGAGGAAGTAATATTATCCTAACCAAATTTTGAAAAAGAATTTCACATAACAACCGACGCCTCAAATATAGTTATAGGTGCTGTGCTAAGCAAAGAAAGTCGACATATAACATTTATCTCAAGAGCTCTCTCAAAAGAAGAAGAGTCTTACGCCACTAATGAGAGAGAAATGTTAGCAATAGTCTGGGCATTAGATAATCTTAGAAACTACCTATATGGTAAATCAAAAGTAATCATCTACACTGATCATCAGCCCCTAACGTATGTACTTAGCAATAAAAATAGTAATATGAAAATGAAAAGGTGGAAAGCTATACTTGAGGAATACAACCATGAAATAAGGTATAAACCAGGCAGCACTAACATAGTTGCAGATGCCTTATCAAGACCCCCGACTTCTGGCATAAATACTCTGACCGGTACCGTCCACAGCGACGAAAGTTCATCTGAAAATTTAATACCTAGTGTAGATGCCCCTATTAACGTCTTTAAAAATCAGATCTTCTTAATTATTGGGGAAATTTCATCTTATCAGTTTAAAATAATATTCCCTGGGTTTCATAGGCACACCATTGTAGAGCCGGTATTTGACAGCACAAATTTAACAAATTTGTTAAAAATATACCTCAATCCTTCGGTTATAAATGGCATTAAAGCTCCGGAATCAGTAATGGGAAAAATACAAGAATTGTATCAAAATCATTTCGTTAATTATAAGGCACGTTATACTCAAAAATTTGTCGAGGACATTACATCTGAAGATGAAGAAGAAGACATTATAATCGAGACTCATAAGCGAGCCCATAGAAATGCCGTAGAAAACAAGGCCCATATTTTAGAAAGATTTTATTTTCCTAGTATGTTGTCTAAAATCAAAAGAATAGTAAAACTGTGCTCCATATGTAAGAAAAGCAAATATGATAGACGCCCTAATGAACCAAGATTAAGTGAAACTCCAATTCCTTCATATCCCGGAGAATAAATAATAAATAAATTTTCTAAATACGCGCAAGCGAAAATGCTAAATGGAAAATCAATTGAAGACATAAGAAGACCATTAAGAGAACTTATATTTTTCTTTGGTGTTCCTAAAACAATCGTCATGGACAATGAGAAATCTTTAAATTCGTCTTCCATACTCTTTATGATGAAAGACGAGTTAGGCATAAATGTATTCAAAACACCACCATACAGAAGCGAAGCCAATGGACAGATTGAACGTTTCCATTCTACGCTTGCTGAAATTATGAGATGCCTTAAAGAAGAGGAAATATGTAGGAATTTTGATGAATTGGTAGAAAGAGCAGTGAATGAATATAATCATTCTGTTCATTCGACTGTGGGTAGAAAACCAGTAGATTTGTTCTTTGGAAGAACCGTCGACTTTTCACCTGGGGATTATGAACGGACACGTGAGACAAATATAGAAAGGCTACGAAAGAAGCAGAAAAATGATTTAAAATTTCATAATAAGAAAAATTCTGAACCTAAAACTTATATTCCTGGTCAAACTGTTTTTGTCAAAATCAATAAAAGATTGGGAACCAAATTGACCCAAAAATATAAAGAAGAAATAGTAAAAGAAGATAGAACTTCCACAATAGTGACACAAAGTGGAAGAGTCGTCCATAAGAAACATATTAGAAATTAAAAGCATTTTCGTTACAGGTTTATATTGATTCTAGGCAATTGTGCCGGAAATATTCAAATACTGGATTATTCCAACACCAAATTGGTTACAATTGATGCTGGCTTAGCAAAAATCCAGTCTGGTACATTTAAGCTAGTACACGTGTTTGATTTGAAAAATTATGAAGATGTTGCTATAAATATGGAAACACTAATTGGAAAAAACATTGGCATTCCCCATCCCATCCTTCCTTACCTACTCCACTATACATCCCGAATAAAATCCTGCCTATCCCGCTTAAAACCAAAACTTAGACCTAAGCGATCTATAGATTTGCTAGGCAGTGCTTGGAAATGGTTGGCTGGAACACCAGACCACCATGATTTAGAGATAATATCACAAAAAATAAATAACATGTTACAGAATAATAATAATCAAGCCATTATAAATCAATTAACAATAGAAAAACTAAATACAATTACAAATGAAACAAATAGGATAATTAAAGAAATTAAAGAGGAACAAACATTGGATAAGGTAATTGAATTCAAATATAAATTGGAAATAATTCAAGAAGAACTAGCAAATATAGAATTTGCCATCCAATGGGCAAAAGCCAACATAGTGAATTCAGTTGTGTTTTCCAATGTGGAAATAAAAATATTTGAAGAAATATTCGAAAAATCCGAAATACCATTTTCCAACATTGATGAACTTCTGAAATTTGCCAATATTAAAATTGCTTCCAATCAAGAAACACTTCTCTATATCATAAGCATACCTACTACAGATGAGAAAAATTGTAGAAAAAACATCATTAAACCTGTAAAATTTCAAAACAATATTTATAAAATAAATTTCAGAAACATTTTAATTTGTAATAAACAAATATACGGCCTAAAAACTAATTGTAATCATTTTGACAATATAAATATTTGTAACTTTAATGATATAATTAACATAACAGAATCGAGCTGTATTCCCAAATTAATAACTAGTAAACCATCATCATGCACGCTAACAAACAACGAAAATATACCCTCGGTTGAAGAAATAGAAGACGGATTGCTGTTCCTTAATCAGTTTAATGGAGAAATCATGGCCGATGACTCCCCCATTTCCCTAAACGGCACCTTCCTCATTCATCACTCGAATACAAGCCTCAACATTGACGGAAGATCATTTCTAACTACACAGATTGCAAAATCAAAACCCTTGCCAGCGCTGCTGCAAATTGACGAATCCCACTCTCAGGAAGAGACCTTATCATTGGAAATGATGAAAACACTCACAAGCGATAACATCAACACCATTGAATCTCTAAAGCTTGACAAACACATAAACATTTGGATAAACGTGGCTCTTGGTTTGACACTCGTAATATTAATTTTGTTAATCCTGATACGTCAATATAGAAATAGAAATGATGCAAGAAATACAGAAAATGATGAGGTGCAAATCGATATCGAAGACAAGCCAACACCTTCAAAAAGGAATAAAAGATTTACAAGTCTAAATAACATCCCGTTTTTCTGAGGAAAACTTTCGTGCAAACCAATGTTCATACGGGACGTATGAAATTTAAAGGGGGAGGAGTTAACATCAAATATATTTCTTCAAACCACTGTCCAAACATCACATCATATCGCAACATGATCTGCTTAGTTTGCATGTGAACGTCTGGACAAACGTATTCGCATAAGTTCATTTAATATGCCAACGAGGAGTATTGGATTTCACTATGGGAAATGCTGAATAAACTACACGTGTAGAGGGAATACAGCAAAATTAGGTTTGGATTATGATTAAATTAAGTTAAAAGTTTTGTGTCCATTTATTACTCAATAAAGTAAGACGTGCAGTTCGCACGTCCGGTTTTTTAAAAACAAAAAATAATTTATTTTATTTTATCTTATATAAAGAAAATTATATATGAAATGTAATATGGTCGCTAACATTCGAATATGCAATAAAGATGCAATATGCAATAATGAAGAAGAAGAAATAGTGTTTCAGATTTATCGTACGAAAAAGTAATATTTCATATTTATCGTATGATTTATCTGAAGTAGTGTTTCAGATTGGGCGTACGATTCATATGAAGTAGTGTTTCAGATTTATTGTACGATTTATCTGTAGTAGTGTTTCGGATTTATCGTAAGACAAATTAGTTGTATAACTTATCTGAGGTAGTGTTTTAGATTTATCGTACGACAAAATAGAGTTTCAGATTTATCGTACGGCAAATTTGTTTGTAGTACAATTTATCTGGAGTAAAGTTTCAGATTTATCGTACGACCAATTAGTTTATTGTGCCGCTTATCTGGAACAGTGTTGTAAGATTTATCTGGGTCAATGGTGGATTTGTCAGCAGGCTTGGCAGATTTTATTTCACCTAAATCTCTAAATCAAGTTTCAGAAATCGCTGTGGGGGGGGTATTATAAGTTGGTTTTGCTCAAAAAGTTTGTAACGCATCGAAATAACGGTCGTAGACCCATACTTATATAAGTTACATCAATATAATTTTCAAATTTTGATTTGAACAAAATCAAGTTACATCAATACAAATTGTTGTGTGTTTTATTATACCCTACACCACTATGTGGGGAGGGTATTATAAGTTGGTTTTGCCCAAAAAGTTTGTAACGCATCGAAATAATGGTCGTCGACGAGCTGAGTCGATCTGGCTATGTGTGTCCGTCCGTCAGTCCGTCTGTCCATCTAAACCTTGTAATCACGCTACAGGTGGCAATTTTGATCGGATCGTCACGAAATTTTGGGTGTTGATGAGGGTCCCGGAGGGGAAGAAGCCTATTGATTTTGGTGATGGTCGGATAATGTCCAGGGGTCGGAATGGGCAAAAAACGTATGTGGATAAAAAGACAACGTTTTTTTCCAAAGTGAATATCTCAGCTTCTATATGGGGTATACCAAAACTAAGACCTGATGTAAAGTAAGTTCTCGTAGGTGATCAAACAACGAAGATATTACAATAGTGGAAAATAAACCCCAAATTTTCATTCTTGCGATTTTAATTATAATGACGAATATCACAGCTTTGGTTAGGGACTTTTCAAAAGCAAAGCCTGACTATGAAAGTAGTTGACCAAATAACGGAGACATTGCAATAGTCGGTAATACATCCCATTTTTCCACTTTTTTGGAAATCACGCTACAGGTCGCAATTTTGATCGGATAGTCACGAAATTTTGCGTGTTGATGGGGGTCCCGGAGGGGAAGAAGCCTATTGATTTTGGTGATGGTCGGATAATAATTAGGGGTCCGAATGAGCAAAAAAGTTATTTGGAGAAAAAGTCTACATTTTATTCCAAAGCAAATATCTCAGCGTCTATAAGGGGTATATAAAAAGCAAAACTTGGCAATGAAAGTAGAAAATATCGCCTTTGAAACGATGTAACGAAGGTTGTCGTATGCTGTCACACAACGAAGATATCGCAATAGTCGCTAATAGAACCCAACTTTTCATTTTTGCGATTTTATTTATAATGACACATAAGCAAAGCCCGGTTAAGAAAGTAGAAAATCCCATCTTTAAAATTATGCAAAGTAGGTTGACGTAGGTGGTCAAATAATCGAGACATCGCAATAGTCGGTAATACATCCCTTTTTCCACTTTTTCTGCAATCACACTACAGGTCGGAATTTTGATCGGATCATCACGAAATTTTCTCACAGAGATAGAAAAATATTGATGTTGGTGATGTCGATAGTAGTCCAATATAAAATTAAATATTAATTATTTTGGTTCAGTTCGCCTTAAGTCATTTGGTATAAAAGCCAGATAGGTGAAAACTTTCGTATCTCCATAAAGAAATGTTTTCGAGTGAAAAGATTATGCACAGAGGTAGTGGTGTAGGGTATCACATAGACGGCCCAGTACCGACTATAGCCTTTTCTCACTTGTTTTTAATTATGTTGGGCGAGCAGCGTTGCTGGCTCTTATGTTCTTGACTTGCGACGGCAGAGTAAGTGTTACTCTTTGTTTTGGAAATGTTCTTCCCACCAAACTGCAACATCAGCATTTTCATTTTATTTTACTTCTCGCAGCAAACTGCAAGCTCAGCGTCTGGCAATTCAGTTGGTATTTTGTATGTTTATGTGTTAACTCAATTCAGTTGGTATTTTTTATGTTTATGTGTTAACTTATATATCAAAATGAATGTCTCGACGAGCTGAGTCGATCTGGCTATGTGTGTCCGTCCGTCAGTCCGTCCGTCTGTCCATCTAAACCTTGTAGTCACGCTACAGGTCGCAATTTTGATCGGATCGTCACGAAATTTTGAGGGTTAATGGGGGTCTCACAGAGGAAGAAGCCTATTGATTTTGGTGATGGTCGGATAATATTTGGGGTCGGAATGGGCAAAAAATTATTTGGATAAAAAGACAACGTTTTTTCCAAAGCGAATATCTCAGCTTCTATATGGGTATACCACAAGCAAAACCTAACAATAAAAGTAGAAAATATAGCATTTCTAACGATTTTAAGTAGGTTCTCGTAGGTGATCAAACAACGAAGATATCACAATAGTCGCACATAAAATCCAACTTTTAATTTTTGCGATTTTAATTATAATGACGAATATCACAGCTTTGGTTGAGGACTTTCCAAAAGCAAAGTGTATGAAAGTAGAAGATCCCATCTTTACGATGATGCAAACTAAGTCGGCGTAGGTGACCAACTAACGGAGATATCGCAATAGTCGGTAATACGAAATTTCGAGGGTTAATGGAGGTCTCACAGAGGAAGAAGGCTATTGATTTTGGTGATGGTCGAATAATATTTAGGGGTCGGAATGAGCAAAAAAATTAATTTGGAGAAAACGTCAACATTTTATTCCAAAGCAAATATCTCAGCGTCTGTAAGGGGTATATAAAAAGCAGCGAGGAAAATAGAAAATATCACCTTTACAACGATGTAACGTAGGTTGTCGTAGGTGGTCAAACAACGAAGATATCGCAATAGTCGCTAATAGAACCCAACTTTTAATATTTTGCGATTTTAAAAATAATGACGAATATCACACCTTTGGTTGGGGACCATCTTAAAGCAAAGCCTGGCTAAGAAAGTAGAAAATCCCATCTTTAAATTTATGCAAAGTAGGTTGGAGTAGGTGGTCAAATACTAGAGATATCGCAATAGTCGGTAAAACATCCCTTTTTTCCACTTCTTCTGCAATCACACTACAGGTCGGAATTTTGATCGGATCATCACGAAACTTTCTCACAGAGATAGAAGCGTATTTATGTTGGTGATGTCGATAGTAATCAAATATAAAATTAAATATTAATTATTTTGGTTCAGTTAGCCTTAAGTCATTTGGTATAAAAGCCAGATAGGTGAAAACTTTCGTATCTCCCTAAACGAAATGTTTTGGAGTGAAAAGATTATGCACAGAGGTAGTGGTGTAGGGTATCACACAGTCGGCCCCGTACCGACTATAGCCTTTTCTCACTTGTTTAATATATGTGTGTTCAAAGTGATACTGTATTTTACTGTATTTAAGTTTTTATACCCTCCACCATAGTATGGTGTGTTAAGTTTGTTTTTCTGTTTGTAACACATCGAACTAATCATTTGCGACCATATACAGTATATATATTCTTGATCATTATAAAATTCTAAGGCGATCTAGCTATGTCCGTCTGTCCGTTTGTTGTAATCACTCTAGCGTTCGCAATAATTGAGCTAGAGCGCTATATTTTTGCAGCCGAGTGTCTTTTTTCCATAGGCAGGTCAAGTTCGAAGATGGGCTATATCGGACCACTTTTTGGTATAGCCCCCATATAACGGTACCTCCCGATTTTCCGTATTTTGGGGATATTAGCTACATTTTTGACCAAACTACCTGTAATTTCACGTTTGGCGTTCCCAGTGGTCACAAAATATCTCCACTAAACACCGTCAACATAGGTCCATGTTTGGTATAGTCCCATATAACGGTTCCTTCCGATTTTCGGTATTTTGAAGATTTCAGCTACAATTTTTGGCCAAACTACATGTAATTTGACAGTTGAGGTTCCTAGTAATCACAAAACATCTCCACCTAAAACTGTCAACATAGGTCTATGTTTTGGTATAGCCCCCATATAACGGTTGCATTTCCAGATTTTTTCCATTATGAGGATTTTAGCTAAAATTTTTCACCGAACTACCTGTAATTTGACAGTTGAGGTTCCTAGTGATAACAAAATATCACCTTCCAAAACTGTGAACGGAGGTCTACGTTTTGGAGTAGCCCCCATATAAGGTTACCTCCCGATTTTCGGTATTTTGAGGATTGTAACTACATTTTGCGACCGAACTACCTGTATTTTGCCGTTTGAGGTTCCTAGTGGTCAAAAAACATCTCAACCAAAAACTGTCAATATAGGTCCATGGAACGGTACCTCCCGATTTTCGGTATTTTGAAGAATTTATCTACAAATTTCGACCGAACTATTTGTAAGTCGACATTTGAGGTTCCCAGTGGTCACACAACATCTCCACCAAAAACTGTCAACATAGGTCCATGTTTTTGTATAGCCCTTTTTATATTGTCAACGTAGGTCTATATTTTTGTATTTTTGACCCAACTATATGTAATTTGAAAAACTGTAAACATAGATGCATGTGTTGGTAGAGCCCCCATATAACGGTATCTCCCGATTTTCGGTTTTTTTTTTGGATTTTAGCTAAATTTTTTATCCAAGTATCTTCAATTCGACATTTGAGTTTCCCAGTGGTCACAACATTTCTCCACAAAAACATAGGTCCATACTTTCATTTAGCCCCATATAAGTATCTTATTTATCTTATTTAGGTATAAGTGGTCACGGAATATCTCCTCCTAAAATTGTGGACAGGAAAGAAAATAATTATTCCGTTTTACTTCAGAATATTTTATGGTGGAGGGTATAAAAAGTTCGGCCCGGCCGAACTTAACCCGTTTTTACTTATTTACTTTTTTTTCGTTTTTACCTACAAAGTATATTAGGGTGAAATTCTGATTCGATCTACATAATTTTTCGCTACGTTCTTAGACAGAATTAGCTAATAAAACTATTTGCTAAATATTCGCGTTTTTGTTGTTAGGCCAGTTAGCGTGCAGCCCTCGTATGAATATTGAGATGCTTAAACTGGTACTGCTAACTACCATGTCTTTTCCAACTCCGAATTCTGTCAGCCTCTTTCAGACTGAATTTGTCGACTGCTGGACCAAAGATATTCTCCTTTCCAATTTTGGCATTAAAAGCGCCAAGAATAATTATTATGTCATGGGCATCGCCACGGTCATCACCCAACGAATGATTACATTAAGCCTATATCAGTTAATCATGTTTATCGTCCCTGGTGATACGAGTGATACACGGACAGTCTAACAAACAAAAACTTTCAATTCAAACGTATGTTTTTATTTTCTTCATAATATTATTGATGTAAACAATACTTTATTGATGACTAACATGGCAAATCAGTTTCGTAGATATCCTTTTGTCATAACCTAAACTCTTGGGAAATTTATAAATATTTTCCATAAATTTCCTAGCTTAATTAAGTCTGTATTTGTGTTTTCTCTAAGAGTTGTGATAACAAACTACCAATACTCATCTGCATGATTTTCTTTACATTGACATTTACTCCTGTGTACAGCTGTAATATATGTTTATGAGTTACATGACTATGATTCAATTTGATACTGACATTTAATCAAATATTTTTATTTATTGAAACTTTTATCGATAATCTGATAAATATGTATGTACAAACATACATACATACATTCATGTGTCTCTAGTAAGTCTCAGAAGGTTTGTTTTATAAATGAATGTTTTGTAATAAAATTGTTAGTAATATTTTGACAATATTTTGTGATATCCAATCACTTGTCTTCTTGTCAATGACTAGTTCAATTAAGATTTCCAAAAAGTTCAATATTTTTGATAATTACTTTCTATTTTCGAATGTATACATATGGTAAAAAACAAATTTATTTTGCAATTCCATTTGTAAAAATTTAATTTTTTTTTGGGAGCAAAACAATTTGGTTTCAAATCCGTACGAGTTCACAAAATTGGCCTGTGCGCGCAACAGTTATAGCAGTTTTTATTCTCATATAAAGAAAAAATATTTAAAATTGTCTTATTTTTTTATGAGAAAGTTTATGCATAAATCGTTAACAGCATTCCATATCGGTTTATGTTATGTTATGATGTTTAAATATATACAAAATTTATTTTTATTTTCGCGGAAAATCAACAAATATAAAAAAAATCAGAAACATTGTGGCGTTTTTTATTGGGATAGCGTTTGCAATTTTGTTTTTTCAAAATAGTCTGGCTTAATCCCATTGTTGTTGTTTTAATATTTTAAAACAACTATTTTATTAGTGGAAAAGATTTGGCATTGTTCGCCAAGGGGTAAGGCAGGGAATACTATAGTTTCGATCCAGTGGCGTGGATCGACTTGCTTCAAAAAAAAATCAAAGTGATTCGAGAAAAGGTCTTAAAGTGAAAAACAAACATTGTTCCACAACATCCCATACGGGACAAGGGAGACTTCTCTCATATCAATGAGTGCACCCCGATTCATATTTAGGTCAATGATATGGGACCTACTGTTTATCGCCGAGTCCGAACGGCGTGTCCTAAGACACCACTTATAGAGAAGTTTTTCAAGGCTGAAATACTCAGGAAATGTCGCCAACATTACTGAGGGGTATTTTGCCACCGTTGAAAAATGTATGGTGTTGCCTGGCCGGGGAATCGAACCACCGACCTTCTGCGTGCAAGGCGGGCGTGCATACCATTGCACCACGGTGGCACGGTCTTAAAGTGAACATATACGAAATTTTATGTTTGAGGTACCCGAAATAGAGAATATGGACTATATTCGAACCTGACTATATCTGGTAGATATATTGGGACGCGTAAACTATGGACCCAAATCGGTCTCTCCCTTCAAGAGTTATCGTGTGCACAATTTTTCCGAACATATTCGAACTCTCGTGAAGGTTGACCCGAAGGAGAGGACCGATATGGCTTATCTTCGATCTTAAACTAAGTTTGGGCAAACTATTACGGAGGCCAAATTTTGGACCGAATCGATAGTTCCGTTCAACCACAGCAATCGGTGTCATAGGGGTTTTTTACACCTTTCAGGCTATTTTCTGAATAAGTATGAACTTGCCCCTGATGAAGCTTGTACCGTCGTATGGGTCTGTGAACACAAGTTGTTACAACAAAAATCAAAGCTTTTCGAGAGCAGGTAATAAACTGAACTTTTCCGAAATTTTGTGTTAGAGTTACCCGAAGGGTGGACCGATTATGCCTATATTAGAACCTCATCTAAGCCTAATACAAATTTCACTATGTCCAAAGAATGGACCAAATCGGTTTCTCCCTTCAAGAGTTGTCGTGGGCACAATTTTTCCGAACATTTCTGAGCTTTTGTTTGGGATGTACTTAAAGAAATTGACCGATATAGCTCATCTTCGAAATTAAACTAAGTTTGTACAAAATATTACTATGGCCAAATTTTGGACCAAATCGGTTCATCCGTTATCGTGCGGTCCAGCTAGCCAGACAGGCAGACGGGCCGCCATTGCTAAATCGACTTCAAATTGTCTGAAACGGATTTTGTCCAAACATACTTGGGTCTAAAACCATTATTTCGATGAGTCACATTTTACCCTCGTTAGCATAAATGCTGAGGGTATAAATATTTGTGAGTTTTCCAGCTATTACTCAAAATTAGTTGGTGGGCATCCGGTTTTGTTTTTTGTTGCACTTAGTGGCCAAAGTGTGCCGTCAATTGCATCACACAATGCAAAAACCTTTAACCATACGATTTTAATGCGCGTCCGATTTCAGTAGCATCCATCAAAATACGTGCCTATTTCAAATAGATTCTTCAAGAACCGCGGATGTGCCTCCACATTCTATTTTAGATAAAAGACCCATATAACTCCATTTTCTTTGTAATTTATGATTTTATTATTTACGCTTTTTCGCAAATATTATAATCGCGCATAAAGGATTCGATAATTGTAAAATTTTTCAAAGAAAAACGCGGTTTAGTACGCTGATTTCTCAAAATATTGTTTTCCCTTTATTTATTCCACTTGGGAACAAAGGGTATCTACAAGTTCATTCCATGTTGTTTTGTTGTAACAAATATTTTTAATTTCATTATGTGACAGGTTTATTTTTGCGATGTCTAATGTTAGCATTCTTCGCTATGTGTTCTTGGGACGTCCACGTCTTCTGTTGCCTTGTGGATTCCATTCCAGAGCATACCTTGCAATGCTGTCGGGGATTCTACGAAGAGTGTTCCACTTTCTTTTCATTATTTGTTTGCCAATGGGTACTTCGTTTGACTTCCTTCAGAGTTCAATATTGGATATTGTGTCTGCAGTTACCGATTTATTGAGTTTGACGTCAACCATGTTTCGCTGCCATACACTAATGTTGTTTTGACACAGGCATTGAATATACGTAACATGGTTTGGAAGGATATTTGTGGAGATCTTCATATTTTAGACAATCGTCCAAAGACCGTTCTAGCTTTGCCCAGTTTAAAATTCAAATCGTCCTCAACTCCTCCTTGGGCTGACATAATACATCCTAGATAACAGAATTGTTCAACGAAGTCAATTTCTATATTATCTATATTGAATTTTCGGGTGATTTATCTGCAAAGTCCAGATCTTCAAGATGGCGCTGAAATCCCCAATTCCTCTCTTTCTCATGCAGACTTCGGCCATTACACTAGCGCAAACAATAGCGGGGATAGAGGGCAACCTTGTTTCACTCCGATGTTTGTGGTGAATGTACCGCTGTATACATTGTTGTGTCGAACTTTGAGTGATACATTCTCATACATTGCTTTTATTATGTGGATTATTTTTGTGGGACCCCATTATTTCGCAATGCATTCCATATTGCGTTGCGTTTTACCGAATCGAATGATTTCGTGAAGTCAATTAACACTAGGTATAAGTGCGAATGTCATTCGATGATTGTTCGATAAGTATTCGGAAAGTATTCCATTGGTCGATACAATTACGATGGGGTCTGAATCCAGTTTGTTCGTCGCGTAATGAGCGCTCGATCACCTGTAGCCTATTGTTAATGATTATGGGTAATACTTTGTAAATCGTGTTAAGGAGGGTAATTCCCCTCCAATTGTTGCAGTATGTTAAGTCGCCTTTTTGGGGAGTTTTATGATTACTCCGCACGCCAGACTTCCGTCAAATAGGGATGTATAGAGATGGACAGTGGGTAAATACCCAATGGGTAAATACCCGGTAAATTGGGTAAATTGGGTAAATACCGGGTAAATACCCATTTGTGGGTATTTATTTGGGTATTTACTATAGTGAATCGCTAATACAACATCTTAGACCCTATTTCTGGGTTTAGGCTATGAAATCGATTCAAAATGGATAGTTTTACAATACTTTAAACAAGTGGGTAAATACTCGGGTATTTACCCAAGTGTTGGGTAAAAACTCATTAACTGCCGAACCACTTGACGTAGTCTGACAAAATTTGGCTCAAATCTTACTTATGTCAAGAGAATATCTAGCATTGAAAATGGGGTCTCTGGGTCCATGTTTTGATATAGCCCCCATATAACCGTACCTCCCGATTTAAGGTATTTTTTGTCTATTTGCCTCATTGTACAATCATAGTGGCTGAAATTTGGCATAGTGAGTTCTCAATATGTAGAAAATACCCTTGCAAAAACTTGTCAACATAGGTCCACGCTTTCTTATAGCCCCCATATATGGGTACCCCGATTTCAAGTATTTACCCAAATATTGGGTAAAAACTCTTTATCTGCCGAACCATTGGCGTAGGCTCATAAAATTTGGCTAGAAACTTTCTTATATCAATAGTATTAAAAGTATTGAAAATGGAGTCCCTGGGTCCACTTTTTGATATAGCCGTACCTCCCGATTTCAGAAACCCATATTGGGGCCACAAGAAAACGTGGACCTACGTCGACAATTTTTTGCAAGGATATTTTATACATATTGGGAACCCACTGTACCAAATTACAGTCAGTATGATTGTAAAATGTGGCTAATAGTTAAAAATACCTTAAATCGGGAGGTACGGCTATATGGGGCCTATATCAAAACATGGACCCAGGGACTCCATTTTCAATACCCTTATTACCATTGATATAAGAAAGTTTTGAGCCAAATTTTGTCAGCCAACGTCAACTGGTTCGAAAGTTAATGAGTTTTTACCCAATTTTGGGTAAATACTCGAAATCGGGGTACCCTTATATGGGGGCTACAGGAAAACGTGGACCTACGTTGACAAATATGTGCAAGGATATATTATACTCTTTGAGGACTCACTGTGCCAAATTACAGCCAATTTGGTTGTAAAATGTGGCTAATAGATGAAAAATACCTTAAATCGGGAGGTACAGCTATATGGGGGCTATATCAAAACATGGACCCAGAGACCCCATGTTCAGTACCAGAAGTTCTTTTGACATAAGTAAGATTTATGCCAAGTTTTGTCAGCCTACGTCAAGTGGTTCGGCAGTTAAAGAGTTTTTACCCAAAATTTGGGTAAATACTCGAAATCGGGGTACCCTTATATTTGGGCTATTAGAAAACGTGGACCTACGTCGACAATTTTTTGCAAGGGTATTTTCTACATATTGTGAACTCACTATGCCAAATTTAAGCCAATATGATTGTACAATGAGGCTAATAGGTAAAAAATACCTTAAATCGGGAGGTACGGCTATATGGGGGCTATATTAAAACATGGACCTAGAGACCCCATTTTCAATACTAAATATTCTCTTGATATAAGTAAGATTTGAGCCAAATTTCGTCAGCGTACGTCAAGTGGTTCGGCAGTTAAAGAGTTTTTACCCAAAATTTGGGTAAATACTCGAAATCGGGGTACCCTTATATGGGGGCTATTAGAAAACGTGGACCTATATTGACAAATTTTTGCAAGGATATTTTCTGCTCCTTGAGGACTCACTGTGCCAAATTACAGCCAATTTGGTTGTAAAATGTGGCTAATAGATGAAAAATACCTTAAATCGGGAGGTACGGCTATATGGGGGCTATATCAAAACATGGACCCAGAGACCCCATGTTCAGTACCAGAAGTTCTGTTGACATAAGAAAGATGTAAGCCAAATTTTGTCAGCCTACGTCAAATGGTTCGGCAGTTAATGAGTTTTTACCCAACACATGGGTAAATACTCGTGTATTTACCCAAGTATTTACCCACTGGTCTAAAGTATTGTAAAACTATCCATTTCAAACGAATTTACAACCTAAACCCAGGAATAGGGTGTAAAATGTTGTATTTGCCATTCAATATAGTAAATACCCAAATAAATACCCACAAATGGGTATTTACCCGGTATTTACCCACCGTGTGGTTATTTACCGGGTAAATACCCGGTAAAAACCATCTCTAGGTCAGACCTCATATTGAATATTTATCCATAATTTGGGATCCTTATTACAATGAAGGAATAAACAGAATTGAAAGAATTTAGAAACGTTTCACAAGATTTGCTTTAAGAACTACTTATAACATTGATAATATGCCTCACTATATTGAACGATGCCGAATCCTTGGTATTCAGCAACTATATCAAAGGAGGAAGCTACAAGGTATTGTTTTTATAAAAGATCTATTTGATTCAAATATTGATTGCTCTGAGCTTTTGGCTTTGTTACCCTTGCACGTTCCAAATCGATTTTTACGAGAACATCAATTATTTAATATATCTTTTCATAGAACTAATTATGGGAAGAATGAGCCGTTAACACGATGTCTTTGTTTATTTAACTCCATTGCAAACCATGTAGATTACCACATAGAACGTCATGTTTTCAAGAGATTAGTTAGATCTTTGCTTGAAAATGAACCTTAACTATACATCTAATGTTTGCCAATTTATTAAAATTCTAGTTTTTAAGTCCAATCCAATGTAATCTGTCAGAGCATAGCTCGGTAGATGAAATAAAAATAAATAAATAAATAAATATCCAGGCTTTCCTTTCATGGTTGCTGACGTATCCAATTTTATCCTCTGCTATGTTGTTTAGCATATTACAAATAGTTTAACATGAGTAGTTGTTGTTTGGCAAAAGAGTATCATTTATTTGCTGTCTCGTATTTTCTCTTGTATTGGTGTTTGTTAATTTTTGGACCTCAAAACGTTTCTGTACTCCCTGAGTATTGCGTCTTCTATGGACTCTCTTCAACTTGAATCGGATGTGGGTAATGACCAGTTCATGGTCGCTGTATATTTCTGCACTTCTTTTTGTTCGAACATCCTTTAAAGAACTTCTCCATTGCTTTCGAATGCAGATGTGATCGATTTCGTTTCTTGTTTTTCCATCGGGCGATGTCCAAGTATATTTGTGTATTTCCTTATGTGGGAATATCGAGCCACCAATGATGAGGTTGAAGGCTTGACCCATCGCGATAAAACGCTCTCCATAATCATTTCTTATTCCCATCCCGTGTTTGCCCATTATCTGTGTTATTCCGGAGTTTTCGGAGCCAATTTTTGCATTGAAGTCGCCAATGACTCGTAGAATGTCCCGCCAAGGAATCTTTGCTATAGTAGCGGTCAGTTGCTCATAGAACTCGTCTTTTTTATACTCTCAGTGTCTTCTGTTGGCGCATAACATTGAACAATAGTAACACATTTCCTATCTGCAGTGTTGAGGCGTGCCGTCATGATCCGATCGCTGATCGCTTCCCAATATTTTAGTGTGTGTTTAGTTCCTTTTGAGAATATAATACCGACTGCGATGTCAAAGATTTCCATTTGGGATAAAACCTGCACAAGCCTTGTAGAATCGCTTAGTGTTCTAACGTTCGAGGTTGCAATTCGTGTCCTTGTTCGTGTGTCAAAGTTCGTCAACTACGGGTGTTGTTCCTTCATTTGTTGTAGATATTTCGTAAATTAATTGAGTTTCAGGTAAGTGGATGATTGGTCCATGGTACCCTAGAATGGTGGTGGGGTTGCCAACTTTAAGCCACCATACTGACTTTATTGGTTTTTCAATCCGGCGTCAATTACTCGCCTTGTCACTACAGAAATCTCTGGCCAACTCAGGAATTTGTGGCCTATTATAGCCCCCGAGACTCCCCCCTATAGTCGCTAAACTATCCGCGACTGCTTATTTGATTCGCAGCTACCAAATATATCTACTGGGCTTTCCACTACCCGCAACCCGTGAACGCGTCCGTTAGCATTCAGCTATGCTCCCCAACAGGGCGGAGTAAATATTTGGGAGTTTTCCAACTATCCATCCACCGCTTTAGTTCGAACGCAGAAGGACTCATTAGAGCCGTCGCGTAAAAAAAATAAATTCGCTCGGGGTTCAAAGGAGATTGAATGACACTTGTAAATTTTCCACGCAAAACAAAAATATTTTTTAAGAAAATTCACGCATCAAGTGTTGGCTTCTAGACTCCAATTACTAGGATACTGTACGGAGCACACTCATGATATATACATACATTAAACAACGTAAAATCACCAGTTCTGTAATCCTATTATGTGTTTTGAATATTATCTTGTTGCGCGTCAGGATTATTAAAAAAATTAAAAAACCCCGAAATTCCGTCAGCATCAGTTTTAGGTGGATGCAGTGGATATATTGAAAAATAATACACTAGTATAATGTTGCCCATGGAGTAATCTTTGAGTCTTTCCTTGGGCATATGACTATAAATGTAAGGTTAATTCAGAAATAGGAAGGGAACAGAAAAAGAAACTTGTTGGCCTCAACGCATTTTTAACCATTTTTCCACATTGATGCCAACCACAGCTTCCACGTTAATTAATTTTAATGGTCGACATTATGGGATCCCTACTAAAACACTTCATTTTAAAGAATTTCAGTCATAGTTCGCGAATTCTGAAAGGGTGAAACTCGGATTCATCAATTGTAAAACGTTTTTGGTTTTTACCATATACTCGTACATAAATAAATATGTAATTGCTAATATGTTGATGTAGAACAAAGGTGAGTTGAAGAAAGTAAATGCAATTTCATGTGATTGAAAATTGCATTAAAGATTTTAATATTTTAATTTGATATTGACATAGAACTTGTATGAAGGTTGATTATTAAAATTAATAGTCGAAAGTGTGAATAGTTTTAATAAGATAGGGTAGGGACAGAGATGCGTTTGACACTTTTGCTTAAGTCATTTCTGGTAGAAAATAAATGGAAAAGGTGAAGGTTTTTTGGCAGTTCTTAAAATGTTTAACAGTCAGCACGAATAGCAACCGCTTTTGTTTGCCCGCATTCAAACTGCAGTTGCATTATACACTGCCCGTCACTTGAATAGGACCCCCTAACAATTTTTTTCCAACCTTAATTTTTTCCGGAATTACGCAAAATATGAAGTGTTGAAGATTTTTTATATTTAGTTTTAAGTGTTTGGAGTAAACTTAGTCATTCATTTGTATTCATATCTGATTTATGTAAGAATTATACGACGAAAGCAAAATAAAGTCAAAAATTCATGTAAAAAAATTGCGTCATTTGAATAGGACCAAGGAATTGACGCCAAAGTCCTTCATAATTATTAAGGACTCTCCTCATCGAGTAAACAATTGCATAACTATATATCTATTTTTTTTGAGTTCATTGAATGGAAGATAACTTTCTTTATTGTTTCTGTAGCGATGAAGGTGCTTTTATGGTGTTGGAACTCTTTACTAATTATGAAGGACATTGGCGTCAATTCCTTTCACCTTAAATGCGTACGTTATCTTACAAAGGAATTCTAAAAAAGTCTTTTCCAGTAGTGTAAAGCATTTTCGGATGTCCGGAGTGGTAATTTCATCACGATATTGGTCCATTTTAAACACTTCGAGGAGCGAATACTAGCATTTCTCAGAAGAAATTCGGATATCCTGAAGGGACCGCCATATTTTGTAGTGGTAAATATTCTCTAAAATGTATAGGAAAGACTTCTGTGTAAAATCTACGACTCTGACAGACAGTACGCTTCCAAAAATAAACTTATTGAAGGAATAGTGCAAGCATTGTTAAGCATTACACGTGATTATGAAAGGAAATTGTGCGATTCCTTGCCAAAGCAGGATATAGGGGTGTATCCTTAATCTGGAGGGATATACTTCTACTGAATATTACTGAAATTATTTCGTTTTTAATATAGAGTGAATGTGCGTCGATATTCCACTACAATCTTTATGTATACCCAAGTTTTTAAGGGGGGTCCTATTCAAATGACGCAATTTTTTTTCATGAATTTTTGACTTTATTTTGCTTTCGTCGTATAATTCTTATATAAATCAGATATGAATACAAATGAATGACTAAGTTTACTCCAAACACTTAAAACTAAATATAAAAAATCTTCAACCCTTCATATTTTGCATAATTCCGGAAAAAATGAGGGTTGAAAAAAAAATTGGTAGGGGGTCCTATTCAAGTGACGGGCAGTGTATGTATTTTAAAATAAGTGTGTATTTTTATGTGTAACTTGAAAAGGATATAATATTTAAAAATCTAAAATAAAGTTTTCAATTCACAAACTCCATGGTCAAACAGACTTGATTTAGACAAAACGAAAAGAAATCCATGAAAAACAAATTTCTTTTCAAATAATTTTTCTACTAAAACACAATCACACTATCAACACCTAGAAGTTATTTGGTCTTGATTTGATTGCAAGCTTTGAATACATGTATGTATATATTTTTGTGAAGCACATTCTCCACACCCACATGGCCTCTACAGAAATTGCTTCTCAGAAGAAAAAAAGCAACTTCATTTATATGCATCTCTTTGAATTGTCACAATGTGAAGTGTTTGAAAGTTTTTGTCAGTGTGTGTGTCAAAGGTGCATCGTCATACAAGCATACACATGAATACCTATCAGCTTTGATTGTCTTCTGCTGCCGAATTTCATTTCAATGTAGAATTGGTATGCAGCAGTGATGACTGTCAGAGTAGAAAGGACAAGTGTGTGTGTGTATATCCCTTGGAAAAACATGTTTTTATTGTAGATCGCTACATATCTTCAGTTCAGTGATTGGTTCCGTGTACGTGTCCGTGATTTTGATATGTACGTATGTACTGCTTGTTTTACAATGTTCAGTTAATTACAAACAGTTTACGCTTAAGAAACTTTTGATTTTAAGAAAAGTATTAAAGGAAATTAGAAGAACAATATTTCTTTAAATTTTACAGTGTGTGGGGGAAATATAATAATGGACCGTATATAACAAAAATAACAAGTAAACAAAAGATTAGGTCGAGTAGTTTTTTGAGTTTTGGGGCCAATTTCTCAAGAAGTTGGACTTGCCCCCGAAAAAATGTACAGTTGTAACTAGGACCGCATTCACAACAAGTTTCCAAACATTTAAAAACGTTCCCAGATGAGTCCTTAAACTGCACTCCATTTTTATTTAAAATAAATGTGTCAAAACAGCAATTCTTAAGTTTTTTTTTAGCCAAACATTACCAAAAATGGTCAAAATTCCTTGAACAGGATGGTGCTGTTGTGTGCGGTTTTAACCTCATCATTGACATATTTTAATAATTTTTTGTGCGAAGGATTCTTACCTTCCAAGACGTCGAACTGCCAAATTATAGCAGAATCGGTTATAAAGTGTCGCTAAAGCCTTCAAAATATCTTAAATCGGGCGGTACCGTTAAATGGGGGCTATGACAAAAGGTGGACCTATTTTCAGAAAACTTATACAGACTTGTTTTCTACACTCTGAAACCCTTAAATATGAATTTTAAGGAACGTTGGTTAATAAATGAGGGTATTACCGCTATATTTCTATTGGATACTACATTCAATCAATACAGGTATTTATAAACAATTCAACCATATTAAAATACAATCAGTAAAATACAAATCACTTTATTTTAACTATGCAAGTTTGAGCAAGAAATTACTGCTGAATTTATTAGTGACACCCCCTACTAGCTTCGCTCTTTTCCTAAATATTTTGAAAGTAGTCCCCATCAGCTTCCCGATTCATAATAACTTTGGTTTCAAACCTGTATCTTTATATAACGAAACAACACAACAAAAATAGTATATTTTACAACACAAAATATATTTTTATTTTTATACAAATAAGTGCTAACTTTGACACTGTACCAACTAACGGCAACTCGCGGTATTTTCAAAAACTAATTATTTTCTGTTGATTTGAAGTGTTTTTATTATTCTGCGTAAAAACAAATTAAAATTTTGAAACTTCAAAAATAGTTTTTGCCACAAATTTCCTGATTGAAACCATAGTGCGTCGTAACAAGGCTCACAAGGATATATTTTTTTTTTTCAAAAAACTTTAAAGCTATCCGAGGCATTCTGTTAAACTGTACTTTGTCAAAATTTTTGAATGAAAGGTACACGAAGGAGAACATCGATTAAATCCATTCAAACCAGAATTATTCACAAGTAATATTCACTAGTACTCCCTTCGAGAGTTATCGTCCTCACCATATTAGCGAAAAAATTTGAACTCTTGTAGACGAGATAGCGGAAGCGATATTACCTATCTTCGAACTGAAACTAAGTTTGAAAAAATATGATGATATACAAATCTTGAATAAAATCGGTTGATTCGTTCGAGGGATATCGTATTCACAGCCAGACAGGTAGACGGACGGAAATGGCTAAATCAACTCCAAATTGTTTTAAACGGATTTCGCCCAAATTTTTTTTTTTTTTTTTTTTGGAGTCTAAAACCATTATTTCGACTTTCCCCAATATTTTTTCATGTCAAAGTGTATATAGCCTCTTACTGAGGGTACAATAAGACGAGGCAAAGCTAGGGGTTTAATCGTTAAGGGGTCGACTATATGATACCCTACACCACCACCCCTGTACAAAGGGTTTTCAGGTTTATTATATGGGCATTTTGAACCAATTCACCAACCTTGCTTTTAATACTATATAATTTAAGGTGCACTGAACCAAAATAATTGCCGATAGTATCGACTCTATCTTTATTAATTTTCTTGATTTGCGGGTTACTTGTTTCTAATTTCGAGACTTCTCTCATATCATGAGTACACGCCGATTCATATTAGCTCAATGCTATGGGACCTACTTTTTATCACAGAGTCCGAATGGGATGTCTTACGGCACCACTTATAGAGAAGTTCTAATCGGCTGGAATACTAAGGAATTCTCGCCTACATTAAACTGAGGAGTAGTTTGCAGTGTTGGAAAATATGATGTATTTGCCCGGCCTGTAAATCGAACCGCAAACCTTATGGCTGCAGGGCGGACGTGCTACCCATTGCAGCATGTTGGCACCCTGAGTATCACACCACTTTTAGTAATAATTTTAGTTTAGCATTGTTGTTGTTGTAGCCACGCAAATATGTTCGTTCGTATATTATATTCAGTTATCTGGTTCTGATTCTTCGATATTCAGATTCAAAAATTCTGCAGCCTGGACTAGCTGCGTCCATAAAAAATCACTATACAGGTAGACAGCTAAACAAATGCAGTATAGTGCCGTCAAGTAGAGCCCAACACGAATTAATGCGGCCGCATCGTCCCGATCTTAACTGGGCTAAAACCGCTCTTGTTTGCTGTGGCTGCTGGCGGATAGTCTTCGGGTGCGGCATTCCTATGGGACCTTTGTATTGCCTCTCCAACTGCATCGGTATAAATGCTATTCAAGCCTGTATAATAAGCTCGTTGATCTTAAGGTTCTTGCTTGTACCTTTGGACCTCTTTCACCAGATCATGAAGATACATCCTGACGTGCCTGGATGGAGGAAGCATTTCCATAAGATCGTAACAGGCATGCTCACGGCCATAACACTAAAGCAGTTTATGTACCGATAACATCTTCATTCCTTCATGAAGATGGTCCCCTGGTGTCATGAGAAGTCACCCTATTGCAGTCTTGAGGACGGCATTTTGTCAGATTTGAATATTATTTTACTGTGCAGCGCAAACATTTGCGTACCACAATGTCGCCGCATATCTTACCACATACCGGCTTATAGCTTTATAAAAGGTTATCCAGGTTTCTTTGTCAGTACCCCAAGTGATGCCCGCCAGCGATTTGAGTACGTTGTTCCTACCTCTGATCTTGTCGCAAATAACAGTGATTTCCGCGGACGACTTAAAGATGCTGCCGAACGTTACACCCAATATGTTGGGGTAATTAGTGGTCGGAATCGAGGCATCATCGACCAATATGTTGAGGGGGAGCTTCATTTCAGCCGTCCAGGTTGTGAACAATGTGACAGAAGATTTAGTGGCGGATATTTTTATATATATCAGATGGAAGAACTGCATTAGGTCAGCTATGTAGACGTTTAACCTATCACATATGTCATCGACGATAGGAGCCGACGCCTAAATCGTACAATCATCCGCATACATTGATATCTTCTCTATGTCCTCGAACAGCTTGGCATTGTTGGCGGTATCAAAGGCCTTCGATGGGTTAAGAGTCACCATGCCTGTTCGGTCGCCCGGCCTGTTCTGGTATAATCCTTTACTGATATGTGTGGATATGGGTGTATTGTAGTTGCAGTACTATGTATTTTCCGAAATACATATTGATGTTTGGCAACTGGAAAACAGCTTCTCATCTTGGGGAGGTGAGCGCCTCTAGAATCTTTGCTACCAACGACAGGACTCACCTCTGCTGGGATCCTTACTCAACTCCGGGTCCATGCAGCTGTTTAAGCATTGCCACTGATATTCCGTGTGGGCCCAACGCTTTGGATGATTTTGCACTTAAGATGATGTCTGCAACATCGCCCTGATGTCTGCAACATCCTAGTCTGGGAGGGCTCTTCTTTGACGGCGTAGCACACTCCTCTTCGTCCCAACATTCTTGGGGTGCTTTATGAACTGCCGGTAAAAATAACACCCGCACCTCTTGCGTCAGTTAGTGCCACGCCGCTGAAAGTAACAACCATTCTATCATCCTTCTTTCCCGGATTCGAAAGTGATTTAATCGTTGCCTACAATTTACTTAATCCCAGCGATTTTTCCGCTTATGTTGTCTGTTGACTTCAATGGTAAGTTCTCTAACTCTTCAGTCTTCAGGTTCTTACGACGAAGCTCATCACGCTCATTTCCTATTTCCGTCACCTCTTCTGGGCAATTTTTGCGTAATTTCGGTATTATACTAGCAGGTATATAGCGAGTGGCTGCAGCAGTGATGATGTCCTGTAAAATTCTTTCAGCTACCCGAGGAACTGTGGGAATAGGCAGCTGTCTGAAACGGTGATTGATAAATTCTTTAAATCCCTAAAAGGCAGTATTTCCATATTTCAGAAAAGTACGGTGTTCAGAGTTTATGAAGTCGGAGATTATGAGAGGAAAGTGGTCTGAGTCGAGGGAAATGGCGGGTTGCCAGGAAACGTCATTTATCAGACCTGATGCCACAATGATGATGTCTTGCGAGTTGTGCCAATCTCCTGTTATCCTCGTAGGAGCGTCGAGTGCAAAATGTGGAGCTATCAATGTGATCGGCCAGGGCTGTACCCCTCTTGTAATTTACAAGGACTGTCCCGTAGCACCAGACCGTTATTACCCTCCGAAAGCGAACTAATGCCGGCGGATATGACCTATCGTCGAACTTAAACTATGTTACGATATAAAAAAATTTAATCAAATCGCTTGATCCGTTCCAGGGTTATCGTGTACACAAGACAGACAGACGGAGATGGCTAAATCAACTTCAAATTTTTTGAAACGGATTTCGCCCAAAAATTTTTGGAGTCTAAAACTATTATTTCGACGAGCCACTATTGTTTTCATATCAAAGTGCATATACCCTCTTAAGCCCAAAGGCTGAGGTTATAATAACACGAGGAAAAGCTACGGATTTAGTCGTAAGGGGGCTGACTATATGATACCCTACACTACCACCCCTGTGCAAAGGGGGTTCAGATTTATTATATGGACATTCTGAACCAATTCGCCAACCTAGCTTTTAATACTTGATATTTTACATGGTTACGTTGTAACCATTGGAAGGTTGCAACCTATAGGTGACAGTGAGCTTTGTTTCCTGGATCGCGTCAACCGTGATTTTGATTTCGCCAACTCTGTTGAGGAGAGCGTTGCAATTGAATTACAGGAATGATGAATTTTCGGGGCGCTGAACACCAACTTGGCGTGTTAGATGTTGCGTTTCTTTTTATTGGAAAGGCTTCTGGAGTGTGTCGTATTCCCGCAGAAACATAACTCTTATCGCAGTAGTCGTGGAATCGACCAAGATAAAGTAGCCTCGGAAATGCACAGATCCATGGCGCGGACGATGTTCTTCAATCCCAACAGAGCTCTGAGCAGGCATTCCGACACATATTACGGCCCCCATGCTGAAAATATATAGGAACACAAACACATAATTGTTGAGTCGAAGATTCTGTGGAAGTCGAATATTTGGTAATTTTTGATGAAATGCCCTCATTCAAAGCTGGGATATTAGTCACTGCAATTAAAATAAAAAAACGTGTATTGCGTTTCTTCTTGAGTTTTTGGGTAAATTTCTCAGGAAGTCCATACTTCTCCTTGCCCACTGAAAATTTTGTACCGTCGTAACTAAGGCCGCATACACAACATGTTGCCAAAAATATAAAAACGATCCCAGACGAGTCCTTAAACTTCACTTCACCGAATCAGTTTTTCCCTTTTACGGTTATGTTACGTACCTACCATGTTTAGTTGGAGCTTTGATCCGGAAGTATGGACTCGCTCTCAAAAAAATTACACCATCGTAACACGGCCCGCAAGAAGAACTTGTTGCAGGCAATTTCACCGCTATCTGCTAGTTAAATGTTACTTTTTCCAAAATGTTTGGGAGGTACACGAAGGAGTACTTCGATCTACTCTATATTCAAACCTGATATATGCTTAAAAGTAATATTACTCTATGCAAAGTTACGACCAATTAGGTTACTAACTTCAAGAGTTATCGTGCACACCATTTTATCCAAATCAGTTGATCATTTCGAAAGTTATCGTGCGCACCAAGCAGGCAAGCGGACGGACGTGGTTAAAGCAACTCCACATTGTCTGCATCGGATTTCCTCCCAACATACTTGGGATCTAAAACCATTATTTATTTGATTGTATCAGAGTGTATATAGTCTATTTAGCCTAAAAGCTGAGGGTATAAATAGTATGGATTACCGACATATCCGTTGTTTGACCACCAAAACCAACCTGTTTTTATCATTATAAAGCTGAGATTTTCTACTTTCATTCTCAGGATTTTCTTTTGTAAAAGTCCTAATAGAAGTAGAGATGTTAGCATAAGAATAAAGCGTTGACTATTTCTCACAGAAGTTCGTTGTCACCCCATTTAGGTTATACAGAAATATCGCTCTGAACCCTTCGAACATATTTCTAACAATTCAATGCACATTTTATTTTCCCGACCTGGTTCACATATTGGCATCTGATTACTTGGTCATTTTATTTCACAATGGCTCGGCTCGGCCGATAAATGTTAATTTCTCATATACCCATTTTTAACAATTCAATTACAAAAGAATACATAATGAAGTTCCATAGTATTAAAACATTTTGTCACGTCCATAAAATGATTTGTAATTCGCACGAAATAAAAAAAAAATCATAACTTTTGTTCATAATTTTCTTTAGTGATTTTGTTCATCCAACTGTATATTTATCAAATGCGATATTACAAAGTGTCCAACAATTCAAATACACACATATATTCATATGTCCGCTCCCATCAACAGGAAAACATATTTACACACCTACACAATGTAAATTGTATGCGTTAGATGAAGTTTATCATATTTGTGTAGATATGCCCTTGCCAACAACACACGATAACGCATTCGCTCAAATATTTTCCTCAACACATTGTTATTTGAGTTTTACAACTCTCTTCGTTTGTTATTGCTGAATATTCTATAGAATTGCATTATAATTTTATAATGCACACAAATCTGATTCAATTTTATAGATTGCACTGTGGAACAGTATTCTTTTTTAATTTGTCCACTCCTATCGATTCGAACAACACAAATCGATCGTCATCGAGTCGATATACCAGTCTATTGGCTACGAGTCGGTCATAAATGAACAGATCGTCACCAAGCCAAACAACCGGATTGACCGGGAGGAATCTTCGACCAGGCCCGTCACCTCGACAAATATGTGATTGTGTTCGTGTATTTTTTCAGCTTGGTAGTGGTAATTTAACCCGGAATGCCTGCTCCGAGCTCTTTTGGTTTGTGCCGGGATATATATGGACCCCGAATCAATATAAATCTGTTCCGTCTGCCTCATGTCAACATCGGTGAGATTTAATAGATGTAGGACATAGGTATACTTCCGATTACTGCGATAGGTACGTTGCTGTTTGCTGCGCCAGAATATTTCCCAATGTGTGTCTCCAGCTTCGTCGTCGGAATACGAACAACAAATGCACAAAGTTGTCTCCGCAACAAGGTCAGCAATATTGAGGACATGGGTGACGTAGGGGATGAAAGATACCAAGAACCGGCTTTATCTTGGTCCCTCTCTCATCTCAAGTGGACACTGAAATCCCCGTGGAATACCCGTGGTGTCACCTAGGGAACACCCGTTAGATGGCAGATGTACTTGAAAAGTACAAGGCCGATATAACTGCCATACAGGAAATACGATGTATTGGGAAAAGCAGCTAAAGGTGACGCACTGTATTATCGCATCCATGGCAAAAATCATGAGTTGGGTTGCGGTTTTGTAGTTCGTCGGAGGTTAAAACATCTGGTCTCCAGCTTACCTTGCTACAATACGGATAAAAGCAAAATTCTTCAACATTAGCTTTATCTGCGCTCATGCTACAACCGAAGACAAGGCCGATAAGACCAAAGATATATTTTACGAGCGCCTAGAAAAAACATATGGCCGTTGTCCTGCCCATGACATTAACATTATTCTGGGCAGTTTTAATGCCGAAATTGGAAAGAAGAATATCTTTGGCCCAACAGTCGGGAAATTCAGCCTCCACAGTGAAACATCTGATATGATATGAGGCAGCGGCGAAACATGGTAGTTAGCAGTACCAGATTTAAGCATCTCGATATTCATAAAGGCACCTGGCTGTCTCCAGATCGATGAACAATAAATCAAATTTCGAGGTGCAAACATAGACTCGAACCACTACCTTGTTGCAGCAAAGGCTCAATTGCTTAATCAAAGCACTTCTCGTCCATACTTGGATGGCAGAGACCTTCAACAAGGAGCCCATGGTATGACTAGGAGTGTCGTGCTGCTACCTAGAAGAAAAATGCGGCATATACACTCCACGTCAGTAGAATAGAACACCTATATTTTTGTTAATGTTCGCTTATTTATCCCAAAATGAATGAATCTTCGTTTTTAATTTTGTGGGGATTTAAAGTCTATGATGTTCCGTATCAAACAAAGAAAAAATTATGTTTCTAGCTTTTCGCGAAATGATTTTCTGATCAATTTTCAGATAGTACTATGAAAAATAGACATTTATTTTTGGTCATCAGGATAGAACAGTCACTTTATTTTCGCGAATTTTTGAGATATTAACGCCGAAATTTCTTTCAGTCGATAAAACAAGGCTTTCTAATCATTTTCAGCCAAAGAAAACCTATAAATTATTCCGCGGACACCGAAATAACAGCGCTAAAGTGTTTAGATTGACAGATATTTTAAACATCTCGGAATATCAATAGGAGTCGCGCAGTTATGTCATATTTCTTCACAATAAGATAGAATATGAAACAGACAAGCTCGACGGATGCAATCGAGTGCTTCGGATATTGATAAGATGGAACATTTTCAAAATAATTATGAAAACGTCAAAATTTCTCATAAAAACCCTGATGTTTTGATCAATAAAACGGGTTTTCCGCGAACAAGTCTGCCGTTTAAAGGTTTGGAAATAGGCTCCACATTTAGAAGAAAATAATCTGATATGAAAACAACCGCTATTTTAATACACTGAGGGAAATTTTAGCTCATTTTCAAATTGAACACACCCTTTGGACTTTGAATTTTATATGTGTTCTTATTTCGGTGTCCGCGACTGTTCTCAACAGTGTTATGCTCCAATATAAATGGACCAGGTTATGCTCTCCATACCGGATTTTACGAATTAGTAGTTTTTTTAACTGAACTCGCAAATGTAAAAGACCCGTTTTCGCGGAAAAACACAGTCATGGAAATTGAGGTTTTAGGTTTCGTATGTTGTTTTAAAAAGTACTAAAATTTCTCTCAATGTATGAAAATAACGGTTGTTTACGTATCAGATTATCTTCCTTCAAATCTGGAGCATATTTCCAAACAGTTGAACGGCAGACTTGTTCGCGGAAAAACCGTTTTATTGAACAAAATGTCATGGTGTTTATGAGAAATTTTGAAGCTTTTCATAATTATTTTGAAAATGTTCCATCTTATCAGCATCGATTGTATCCGTCGAGCTTGTCTGTGTCATATTCTATCTTATTGTGAAGAAATATGACATAACTGCGCGACTCCTATTGATATTCCAAGATGTTTCAAATATCTGTCAAATTAAACCCTTTAACGCTGTTATTTCGGTGTCCGCGGAATAATTTTTAGGTTTTCTTTGGTGGAAAATGATTAGAAAGCCTTGTTTTATCGACTGAAAGCAATTTCGGCGTTAATATCTCAAAAATTCGCGAAAGTAAAGTGACTGTTCTATCCTGATGACCAAAAATAAATGTCTATTTTTCATAGTACTATCTGAAAATTGATCAGAAAATCATTTCGCGAAAAGCTAGAAACATAATTTTTTCTGTGTTTGATACGGAATATCATAGACTTTAAATCCCCACAAAATTAAAAACGAAGATTCATTCGTTTTGGGATAAATAAGCGAACATTAACAAAAAAGTAGGTGTTCTATTCTACTGACGTGGAGTGTAGGTCTAATATACAATCAGTAGCAACGCGTACCGCACGAGAGTGATATCGGGAGAAAAGGAGAGAGGAGAAGCGTATTTTCCGCAGGAAAAAGAGAGAGATGGAAAAGCGGGAGTGTGAAAAAATCGAGATGTACAGGAGCCAGAATGAAATCCGAAAATTCTACCAAAGAGTGAAGCATCAAACTGATAGCTTTGGTACAGGCACATCCTTCTGTAGAACCAGCAAGTTAATTTAAAACTGATACGAATTGTGTGCTCGGGATATGAAAAGAAAATTTTTCAAAATTGCTGGTATCCAGTACTAACGAAGACAACAAGGATACCACAGATCCAAGATGGGACTGAAGAATAATAAGGCAACAGAAGCCGATGGCCTACCAGCCGAGCTGTTCAAAACCGGATGCGACACGCTGTTAAGGTGTATGCATCAGCTAGTTAGCACCATCTGGCAGGAAGAACGCGTACCCGACGATTAGAACGTGAGCATCCTATGTGCAGTCCACAAGAAGGGATATAAGACTGTGTACTGCAATTACAGGGGCATAAGTCTGCTCCCTATTGCATATAAGATGGTATCTGGCATATTGTGTGAGATACTAAAACCTATGGTCAATGAGATTATTGGACCCTATCAGTGCGGCTGTAGACCGGGTAAATCCACCATTGACCAGATATTTACCTTGAGACAAATCCTGGAAAAGACCCAAGAAATGCAGATCGACACCTTCCATCGATTACACTGTGCAACAAGGTTTCTGTGCGGTGGAAAATTCCTTTTGGAGATGAAAGCCCTTAGTGAGTATATTAAGAACCCAAAAGGAAATTTTGCCCATAGGTCAAGTTTCTGAGATATCGCGCGATGAATTTTTTGAATTTTCGCCTATGATGCTTGAGAAAATAGCTTTATATCTCTGTTTGCCGTTATTGTAGCTTCGTTTTGAGATTGCATGTCTTCAGTCAAATCGAATGGTGAATCTTTTTGTAGAACATTTCATTCTTCTAACTCAATTCCTTTCATGTCCTTTTCGTCCTTTCTTTCTTGAACCGTAGTAAAAGTACCACAAGATGAGATTTTACAGCATCCAAATATTCCACAAAAATGTTGCTCAGAGAATTTTAGGTGCGGTTCTCATTGACAACTAATCCATATTGTCACGTTTTCATTGTCTTTTTTGACATTTACCCGGTTTTTGTTCAGAAAAACCCTATGTTTTGTTTTTCTGTATATTCGTTATTTGTTATGTATTGGTAGGTAGACATACACATTGGTTATCGCTTATATTGACATCTGGGATGTATCTGAAATATTTACCATATATAGCTCCCGATATGCTAAACACGTTAGTGACAAATTTTCTTGGAAAATAGATCCGGTTATATAATATTTTGAACCGGATATAGCTATATAAAACCCGGATTTTGTACCGATTTTAAGTAACCGATTAAGCTTATATGTATACCACTAGAAAGGTAATAAAATTGCCAATCAGGGAAAATAAATTTTTTGACACCATCTTACCTGAGTTTGGTGCTAAAACAAAAAACCCGTATTCTTGAACCGTTTTTAAGGAAAAATATCACTGCGCGTAAATATGAAGATCAAAGCTTGGTGGGTGAAATATTCTTTTTGCCGATGAAAGTCGATGAAGTTAATATTATGAACCCGGAAGGACAGTTATGCCATAGGTCAAACTTCTGAGTTATGTCGTGATGCATACATTCTTGATGAACTTTAAGAGCACGACAATAAACCCGTAACATAAATTCCATTTAGCTATAACTCAGAAGTTTGACATAACTTGGCATAACTGTCCTTCCGGGTTCATAATATTAACTTCATCGACTTTCATCGGCAAAAAGAATATTTTACCCACCAAGCTTTTATCTTCATATTTACGCGCAGTGATATTTTTCCTTAAAAACGGTTCAAGAATACGGGTGTTTTGTTTTAGCACCGAACTCAGGTAAGATGCTGTCAAAAAATTTATTTTCCCTGATTGGCAATTTTATTAGCTTTCTAATGGTATACATATAAGCTTAATCGGTTACTTAAAATCGATACAAAATCCGGGTTTTATATCGCTATATCCGGTTCAAAATATTAGATAACCGGATCTATTTTCCAAGAAAATTTGTCATTAACGTGTTTAGCATATCGGGAGCTATATATGGTAAATATTTCAGATACATCCCAGATGTCAATATAAGCGATAACCAATGTGTATGTCTACCTACCAATACATAACAAATAACGAATATACAGAAAAACAAAACATAGGGTTTTTCTGAACAAAAACCGGGTAAATGTCAAAAAAGACAATGAAAACGTGACAATATGGATTAGTTGTCAATGAGAACCGTACCTAAAATTCTCTGAGCAACATTTTTGTGGAATATTTGGATGCTGTAAAATCTCATCTTGTGGTACTTTTACTACGGTTCAAGAAAGAAAGGACGAAAAGGACATGAAAGGAATTGAGTTAGAAGAATGAAATGTTCTACAAAAAGATTCGCCATTCGATTTGACTGAAGACATGTAATCTCAAAACGAAGCTACAATAACGGCAACCAGAGATATAAAGCTATTTTCTCAAGCATCATAGGCGAAAATTCAAAAAATTCCTCGCGCGATATCTCAGAAACTTGACCTATGGGCAAAATTTCCTTTTGGGTTCTTAATATACTCACTAAGGGCTTTCATCTCCAAAAGGAATTTTCCACCGCACAGACCTTGAGTTCCAATTTGTGGCACAGTGTTATAAAGCCTTCGACAGCCCTATATGTTCAAAGGTGTTCCAATCCATGTCTGATTTTGGTATTCCTGCAAAGCTCATTCGGCTTTGTAAAATGACAATAACTGATACTAGGTCCTCGGTTAAAATAGGAAAGAACCTCTTCGAAGAGTTTATTACCAAAAGAGGTTTCAGAAAAGGAGACGGCCTGTCGTGTGATCTTTACAACATCCTGCTGGAGAAGGTCATACGAGACGCGAAGGTCAAAAGTAGTGGAGCAATATACACGAACAGCCATATCTTGCTTGCTTATGCCGACGACGTTGACATCATAGGTCGATCGGAAAAGGAAGTAACTGACACCTTTGCAAAAGTCGAAAGGGAATCTGCTAAAGTAGGTCTGGCAGTAAATAGCGATAAAACCAAAACCAACCAATAAAACCAAATCTCGCACCAGCTGTGAATGTATGTACCTACTATTTTGAGGTAGTAAAGGACTTCGTCTACCTCGGCACCGCCATAAACACAACAAACAACATCAGTTGTGAAATACGAAGAAGAATAGTGTTGGCCAACATATGCTACTTGGGCTGAGTAAGCAGTTTAGGAATAAAGCTACATCTTGTCAAACAAAAGTAAAACTTTACACAACAGTGATACTGGCCGTGATAATATATGGTTCCGAAGCATAGGTACTTGCGCGTGCAGATAAGGCAGCTGTATCAACTATACAACTACATCAATATAGTTGAACGAATCGAGATACAACGATTGCGATGGCTAGGTCATGTCATTAGAATAAGTGATGATGAGCCCGCTAAAAAGGCGTATAAATACGGGCCGCATGGAGGTTCACCCAGATCTGGAAGGCCAAAGCTTCATCAGAACGCTACATATCCCAGATTGGGAAAATACAGCAGCAAACAGGGAGGATTGGAGACCTTTTCTTATATCGGCTTATGGAACAAATGTTCTGTAAGAAGCCAGCTAAGTAGGTAAATATTGTGGACTTTATGAGTCGAAAAAACATCACGGTCGCCACGATCCAGGAACCAAAGCTTACCACCTGTAGATAGCAACGTTGCGATGGTTACAACTTTCTGCAGAAGCGCCGAACTAGAAACGAAGGAGTAGGAGGACTTGCCTTTCGTATACACTAATCTGTCCAGTACATACCTATCTTTCTTGAGCTTGACTCTAGTGCGTTTGCGTTCACGCTTGTCACGGCGGTGCCGATGTTTTTCGGCAATTTACACACATTCGACACGATTGCCAAGAAAGAGCGTAACGAAGAGAACCAATGTTCTGATTTGTTATTGTTCAACAGCTTGTTTGACCTACCAAGTTACTAATACATTTGCAATAATTGCGTTTTCTACAATACAATCTCATTTTGGTCGTTCTCTTCTTGGTCGCCTATGCCCTAGTGCAAGCATGGTCACATTTGGCACGGCGGTGCCGATGATTTTCGGCAATTTACACGCACACGACCCGAATGCACAGAAAGAGCGTACAAAAGAGAACAAATGTTTTGATTTTATATTGTTTTATAGCTTGCGTGAATACAAACTTACTAACACGCATTTATAAGTTGCCAATATTTTGAATACATTCACATTTTCTCCGTTCTCTTTTTGGTCACGCCTGCTCTAGTGCAGCGTCAGGCGAGAGAGCGCCCACGTGCGCTCATTTAACGTTGCTCTCTCCACACATACAATTCAACCCATTGAAATAGCATGCACTCACACAATGACACCCCGTAAAGTATGCAATAAAAATATGGTGCCGGACGCTGATCTAGTGGCACATGCATGAATGGAATGTATGGGGATAGCTGTAAAGAGTGGTGCTGCTCAGGTAGATCCTGTGATCCTAGGGTAGCTAAAAGATCTTTCCTGGACATCATCACTGAGATGGGCTACGGACCCAAGAGTTAAAGAAGCAATGGAACATCGGCACGGGATTAAGTAAATTGTGGGCAACGATTAAATTAGTCCCCAATCCGGGGACAGAAGGATGATGTTACTTTTAACTACGTGACAGTAGCTGACAAAGATGTGCTCGTGTTATTTTAACCCGCAGTTTATAGTACATTATATTGGACCCACATGAAATATCCATGGTAATATATGTATAAGAAACTGGATGAATCCGGAGCTGAGTATTTAACAAGTGTTCTCAACATATCATTACGCACCGATATTGTACCAGAATCCTGGAATGTCGATTTCGTTCCTGTCGCCAGTAGTAAAGATTCTAGAGACACAGCTGCTCCCAACGATGATAAGCAATTTTGCAGTTGCCCAATATCAACATGGATTCCGAAAATTTTATAGTACTACAACAGTATTACACATCGTATCCACACATATCAGTAGAGGACTGAACCAGAACAGGTCGTACGACCGAACAGTGGCGCTTCACCTATCGAAAGCCTTCGATATCGTCAACCGTGCCATGTTGTTCTAGGATATAGAGAAGACTACTCTCCAGCGGGGTTTGGGACGTTGGATAAATTCCGTAGAGCGATACAAGAAAATCCTCAAGGCGAGGTGACTGTAATTGTCTAACCTCTACCTTTCTGATACCTCCAGACGGCATATAGAACATAATGTATGTGGATGATTATACGATCTGGACGTCGGGCCCTATCGTCGATGATATACGTAATAGTTTAAATGAATACATAGCTGACCTAGTGCTGTTCTTTCATCTGAGGAATATGACAAAATATCCTCGGTTAAATCCATTGCCACACTGTTCACCATTTGGATGGCTGAAATGATGCTACAAATGAACATAGTGTGAACTACCCCAATATTTTGGGTGTAACGTTCGATAGCGTGTTTAAGTAGTCCGCGCAAGTCACAGCTATTTGGGACAAGATCAGAAGTAGGAACAAGGACCTCAAAGCGCTGAACGGAAGCACTTGGAGTGCTGACTACGAAACTTTGTTGACCTCTTTCAAAGCAATGGACCGGTCTGTGGTAAGCTATGCGGCGTCAGAGAGAGAGAGAGGGAGAGAGAGAGAGGTCCAAACCTCTAGACCAACTAGCCTATCAGGCATAATGATGCAGACGCGCAGGCAGTAGAGATAACTTGTGAATGTCGTACTTGGGGACAATATTCCATTTAACGCACCAGTTTAACACTGTCTGTCTTTCCGTCTTTATGGCTGGCTGGAGCACACAATAACTCTCGAACGGATCAACCGATTAGGTCCAAAAATTGGCTTTCGTAATATTTTGTCCAAGCTTACTTTAAGTTCGAATGTGGGTCATATCGGTCCATTCCTTCAGGTACCTCCTTAACAAATGTTCGAAAATGTCCGGAAAAATTGTACGCACGATAACTCTTGAAGGGATTAACATAATTTGCCCATACTCTGCCCATCGCGAAATTTATAACATACATAGATGAGGTTTCAATATGGACTCAATCGGTCCACTTCTTCGGGTACCTCCAATACAAAATTTCGGAAAAGTTCAGTTTAGGACCTGCTCTCGAATCGTTTTGATATTTGTTGTAGCGGCTTGTATTCACTTCTCCCCATACAACGGTACAAGTTTCATCAGGGGCAAGTCCTTAAGAAATAGCCTGAAAATGCAAAAAAAATCCTATGACACCGCAGTTAGTGGTTGGAGTACAAGATAACTCTCGAATGGATCTGCCGATTCGTTCCAAAATTTGGCCTTCGTAATACTTTGTCCAAACTTAGTTTAAGTTCGAAGATATGCCATATTGATCCACTCCTTCAGGTACCTCCTTCACAAAAACCTTGAAGGCAGTGACCGATTTGGTCCATACTTTACACATCCCTATATATCTACCAGATAAAGATCAGGTTCGAATATAAACTATATTTGTCTGCTCCTTCGGGTACCTCCCACACCAATTTTCGGATAAGTTCACTTTAAAACCTGCCTCAATTACGACTGTAAAAGTTTTTTCCATAATTCTTGAGAAAACAGCCCGAAAGGTGTAAAGCACGATAACTCTCGAACTGATCAACAGATTTGGTCCAAAATTTGACCTTCGTCATATTTTGTCCAAGCTTTGTTTCAGTTCGAAGATGGGCAGACCGGTCCACAACTTCCGGTAATTCCCCCCCCCCCCCCCCCCAAATGAGGGTATATCCCCTTCGGCAAAGCCGACTGACACTATTTTACTTGTTTTTTAAGAAAACTTACTTATAATCCTATCTCCACATTGTTTTTGGGACTATAATAAATTCCTACCATATAAAACCACTGTTCGTTGACATGCTTTGCCATGTAGAAACGTGCGAATGAATGATGATTAAACGTCAACGGATATGACGAACACAAAACGCTACAAAGCGGAGATCCCCTGTGTTATGTGTGCATTTGTCCGTGTAAAATTCAACATAGGTATTCTGTCGTTGTTGATCATTATCCATTGAATGAATGTAGCGACTACCGTCCGCTTGTTAGATATCACATCACAAATCCGCATTAAATTGAATGAGAATGTTCATTTGCATTTGCAGCAGCATAATGGCTTAAATTGTGTGACAAATTTAATTAAATGTACGCATAATAATTTGTTATAAAATGACCAAACAAAAAAACTGAATTGTTACCAAGGTTAAAGTTTAATTCAAACTAAAACCGTAAGCTATAAAATTATCAGATTCTTCTTTGCCAAACTAACTTTTGATGAACTCCAAGTCGCTTAAATTTAATTCCTAACATTTCGCTGATGACTCTGCATAAATTTTGACATGAACGAATTGATTTACACAAATCAATTTTTTATCAATCAGAATGAAAATTTGTTCACTACTTTCTTTGGATCATTTGAACTTAATGGCCAGCATTTTGTCTCTTTTTCATACTTTTTTGTGACACCACACAAAGTGAATATAAATCTTGTGGCGATTTTAAAGAAAATTTAATTTGCTTCTCTACAACGAATCAAAAAAGGGGATCTTACAAGAAAAAAAATTGCTTTTCTATGATAATTTTGCCAAAAGCGTCTATGTCCATGAAATTAATAGCTTAAGAACTAGTAATCGGTTTTTCCTTTTCGTCGTTTCACAATTTTTTTCTTTTGGATGCTTGAATGCCCGAGAAGAATACAAATCTACTGAAAGATTGATGATTGCTGCAATACTACTCTACTTCCACCTCAGAGTTGGAAACCGCAAACAAATTGTTGTTCAGGAAAAAAAGCAATTTAGTGAAGTGCACACAAACGCACACACACACGGACACATACATATATCTACATACAAATTCATCACGCGTACAAGTTCATATCAGCATATAAGTTCGTTATACGCTAAGATATAGGGTTATTAAAATAATCTTAATGGAATACGTTATTTGTTAACAAGGCGACCGGAAGAATATTCAAACCTGTCGGAAAGCCAGGTGGAGGACTGTAACAGGGTGTCTCCTCATGACACCAGAGGATCATCTTCATGAAAAATCGAAGACTCGTATTGGACACGAATTGATAGCAATCCTAACCCTGCATGTGGACTAGAACCACACGAAACGCTACATCTATTTAAATGCCCAGTTTTTTTGCGTAGTAGTGACTAGGGTTTCCACCGATTTGGTTAAAACCGCTGGTATAAATTCATCACTTTCATTATTCATTGTAACTTCCAATGTGAAAACCCAATTTGCGAAAACTACTCCTTCTACTTCCTTTCCGTTTTCGACAGCATTTTGTTCCTCCTCTTTAGTTTTACTATTTTTATTTCATTTTAACACAATCAACTCAACAACCAAAACCACTTTCGATTCGAAATGAAATTGTCAAACAAAAAAGAATGACAAATTTGTCAATTCTTCGTTGTTTTTTCTGCAGTGTTTCTACTTATTTTTCATTTTCTTTTTAGAATAAAAAAAGAAACGACCAAAATTTCGAATATTCATTCATTCAGTCATTTAGGGCTTAACGGCAGCATAATCAATTGACATTCATTCGTGGGGAAGTTGAAGGATATCCACGAACGGTTGGTGTTGTAGCATTTAACACAACTATTAAACGGGAATATTGATGACTATTAGAAATAATCAAGCTTGGTGCTTTTTTTCTAGATAAGCAATTTGTTTTAGCAAGAAAAAAAGAGGAAACAACGACGAGGGGTGAAACAATAGCAAGTGTTTTAGGGTTATCTTTTTTTGCTAGTTATAGCATTTTCGCTAGAAAAATCGTCAACCTTTGAAAAGGTGAACTAATTGAAATGAATTAACAATTCAATTGAAATAAATTTGAAAAACCAATCTAACGAATGGTGCTTAGTTGTAGTTGCAGATGTGCATGAAGTTATAGGTTAGGTTTTAGTACAAATATAAGCTAAACTTTCGATGATAATGATCATTAAATCGGAGTTAAAAAACATTTATCATGTCGTAGGGAACAAATGTGTAAAAAACGATCGCTAAACATATAACTTTATATAAGAACATTAAAAAAAAAAACAAGTAAAAAAGTATCAGTCGGCATTGCCGACAGAGATATACCCTCAGCCTCTGTATATTGAATCAATTTTTTTCCCAAAAACGTATGTATTTAGGAGGTTTTAAAAATGTTGGGCGTATGAACCGACACAAATGATTATTATGATTAAAGATCAAACGTTTTGCGAAATAGATACTTAAAGGAATGGGTCGATATTGACCATTATGGAAGTGGATCTCCAGCCGCTACATATGGTGTCATACGGGGTTTTTACACCCATCGGGCTGTTGGAGTGGACTTGCCGCTGAAAAAACGTTTACCATCGTAATTGAGGCAGCGAATGCAAGTTGCTTTAACAAAATCAAAGTGATTCGATAGCAGATCTTAAAGTGAACTTATCCGAAATTTTGTGTGGGAGGTACCGGATGGAGTGGACAAATATAGTCCATATTTAAACCTGATCTATATCTGGTAGATATATAAGGATGTGTAAAGTATGGACCAATTCGGGCACTCCCTTCAAGAGTTACTTTTGTGGGGGAGGTACGTGAACTTTTGTGGGGGAGGTACGTGAAGGAGTGGACCGATATGGCTTATCTTCGAACTTATGTTTGCACAAAATATTACTAAGGTCAATTTTTGGACCAAATCGACAGATCCTTTCGAGAGTTATCTTACGCTCCAACCACTACACACGGTGTCATAGGGGTTTTTTTGCACCTTTCAGGCTATTTTCTCAGAAAGTAAGACTTGTCCCCGATAGGGGGGGGGGGGCAGTGAATATAAGTTGCTACAACAAAAATCAATGCTATTCGAGAGCAGGCCCTCAACTGAACTTTTCCGAAATTTTGTGTGGGACGTACCCGAAGGAGTGGACCGATTGAGTCCGTATTGGAACCTCATCTAAGTTTGGTAGAAATTTCACTATCTGCAAAGTATGGACCATGTCGGTTACCCCCCTCATTTTCGAACTTTTGTGGGGGAGGTACCGGAAGGAATGGACCGATATAACGGGGGTTATATCAAAACGTGAACCAATACCAACAATTCTCTGTAAAAATATTTCGCAAGACCTGGCAAAGGCTAAATACCAAAAATCAGCTACATTGGTTGTTTAATGTGGCTAAAATCTTGAAAATGCCGAAAATCGGGGGATACCAATGTACATAATTTTTATCAGAAAAGTTTTTTGGTCCATTGGGAACCCTCAATGCAAAATTTCGGCGTATTTGAGCGTGAAACATATGTAAAATCTTCAAAATTCCGAAAATCGGGAGGTACCGTTATATGGGGTCAATATCAAACCGTGGACCTATGTCCATAATTTTTATCGGAAAAGTTTTTTGTAAAGTGAAAACCCCGCACCTCAAAATTCAACCATTTTGGTTGATAAGGTTAGCTAAAATATTCAAAATACCGAAACATTAAGAAGTACCTTTGCATCGGGTCTATCCTAAAACGTGGACCTACCTTCCCAATTTTTTGCTCTCGACATTGTCAGTGAATTATAAGTATTTATACGAAAATTCATCTGCCAACGCCAAATCCTTTTATATTTGGCCACCGTTTATTTGAACTCGCGATTTCATATAAAAATATTTCATATTTTAGTTGAGGAAAATTAGATTTTTTCGGAATGGCGCAAATATGCGCAATTTTTTATGATTGAATGTGATATTTGAGACTCAAGCGCATAAAACATTAGAAGAAACTATGGTCGGGAAACGACGGAGAAATAGACTTTTTCACTATTAAAATTGTAGTAATCTTAAAAAGTATCTTAAAAAATGTTCATAAAGAGGATATGTATCACCATTATTAAAGAGCAAAGGCCTATGTTTCCCCTCTGTGCGTTGGATAGTGTAGTATGTCACCAACACATTATGTTGCCATACATTTAGAAGTTCGATATTTTGTTTTGTTATGCTGATCAAGCGCCACAACGAGTTCATTGCTTTGTTTTCCTTTTTGTTTCGCAGCGCCACAGCGAGCTCATTACTCACTCATATGTAGGGCAACGGTTTAGAGTTCCAATTGGAATTCAAGACTATTGTAATGAGTCAGTTGGCCAATGGGATTGAAGAATATCCCAATAGTAGATTCATTGAGTAAAGTTCTAAAATATGAATATGAGTGAAAGACTCAAATGTATGACAACATATGTGGAATATTACATATACACATACATATGTAATTGTAACGATATTGAACTCTTTTCCTATTGGTTGGAAGTTGTTCAATATCGAGTATTTTTGTGAATATTAGAAATTAAGAACTCAATGTTAGATTTAAGAATTGTATATAAATATCAGAGGAAAAAATAAAGAAAGCAGACTTGTTCTGAACTTGCACTTTGCTCTATCAGCAAAGCTAAAGAAAAACCCTCAAGTTTCTTTTATTTATTACATGGCGATCCTGCCAAATCTTGCTCTCTAATCAGCAAGTATCCTGCGTTCCATCTGCAGTTCCTGCGTTCTATCCGCAGTTAAAAAAAAAAAGCAGATCCTGCGTCAAGCCGCAGAAGAGATCCTTGCAAAAATTTTTTTGAAGACACTGCCGATACTGTCCGGGCAGTCCGATCCGAGCCGAGGATCGTGGAGGAACAGATGTCGGGACCACAGCCGATTACAATTGAGGAATACAGAAGGAGAAACCGGCCGAGTAGTGCCAAGGAGGCTGAGGTAAAGATCCCGAAGGTGAAAAAACCAAGAACAAGAGGAGGATACACCTGGCGACTGAAAAAGGAGAGAGCTCTCCTAATAAGAGAAGTGAATGCTGATCCACCACCTCCCTGGGAACGTGCTTCCAAGCTTTGGGTTCGTATAGATGAGATTGAATTCCTCTTAAGGAATTATCTCAGTACCAGGAATTAGAAAGAATCAATCTGCAGACGTTAGGACCAGTAAGCGCGTTGCGCTCGTGGTCAACAGTTTTTATTTTATGAACGAAAAGCTATGAATATGTATAAAATAAATAAATAAATAAATAAATAAATAAAAGGAAAATAGGACAATATTTTATGAATAATGGGAAGTACCCAAACAAAAATAAGCGAGGTGATACAGGCTACGGCCAATGCACCAACAGCCATTAGTGTTAGCGTTGAAGTACTAATATTAGTTTGCATAATAATAACTTTAGTGGTTATTATTAAGTACTTAAAAAAATATGTAAAGAAGCAGACACGCAAGCAACAAGCCCGATTAAGCGCGTTGCAATAATTTCAAAGATTGTTATTAACGCTAGTTAATAAGAATAACTAATACTGTAAAATTGTAATAAAATTGTAATAGCAATAAGTCCACTCACACATCACTGATTTGGTACCATGGATAAGGTTTTACAGTCGATAGGGATTTTGTTGTCGAATGCTAAGAAATCATTAGGCAAGCCTTATACGAGGGAAACAATAGAGAAAAAGAAATTAGAAATTGCAAACCTGCAGACCGATTTCGACGAATTAATTGAAAGGGAAAAATTAGAAGATTCAGCTAAATATAAGACAAGATTTAGTGAGTTAAAAGCGGAAGTTTTAAGTTTGTTGTTAGACCACTCAGAGTTAGCTCAGCAGGTTAAAGAAAAGGATACAGTAAAGCAAGAAAACAAGATGGAGACTAGTGATCTGAAAGCTATCGTTGCTTTAGTACCGGTTTTTACAGGAAAAAAAGAAGATTTGGAAAGTTTCACTGCTAACCTAGAGTTAGTATACGAAACAATTCCTAATGAAAAGAAGGAATTCTTCTTTAAGTATGTTTTTTGCTCAAGATTAGATAGTTGGGTCCAGAGTAGGATTAAACAGAAAGGAATACCAAAGAATATCAATGATTTATTATCTGCTTTGAAGACGGCCTATAAGCCCGTAAAGTCATCCAATGCTATTTTGAACGAGTTGACTGGTTTAACTCAAAGAAATAATAACCTGCAAGGTTTCGCTAATAAAATAGAAAGTCTTGTTTCTGAGCTCAACGAGATTCAGATTTCTGATTTGGGTGAGCAATGTAGGGAAGCAATAATAGCTACTAACAACCTGACAGCATTCAATACATTCTTGAATGGGCTTCAGGATCAGCAAATTGTTTCAACTATTGAGGCTAGTCGTGTATCGACATTTGCCGATGCTTTGCGAATTGCAGAAAGATACGTATCTCGTACAAAACAGAAAGACGTGATGTACCATAATGCACAAACTAATAGGGATAATAAAAATGGTAAAAAGAAATATTACAATAACGGTAATAATAACAAACGATATAACAACAATAACGGTGACAATAACAATAATAATGGCTACAACCGAAATAAAGGTAACAAAAATAAAAAAAATTATAACAGGAATGGACGTAATAACAACAATAATATGAACAACAATAACAACTGGAATAAAAATAATAATAATCATAATAATGGTAACAATAACAGAAACAACAATAACTACAATAATAGGGATTATAATGTTAACCAGGTACAAGATCAGGGAAACTTTCAAGTTTCGGAGACCCCAAGACCTTCGTCTTCGGAGAGCACACAATAAAAAACAGAAACATTTTCAGTATATCATCTAACCTCAAAAATTATGTGAGATTGAATATAATAGATGTAGATTATCCACTCACGTTCTTGATTGATACAGGTGCAGATTTTCTTTATGTAAAGAAAAGTTTTTGTACCGTTATGAGAAAAATCCAGATGAATACTGCAATCTAACAGGCATTTCGAGGGAAATAATTAAATCTTTTGGGTCAACTAGTGTTAAAATGGATATAAATGGTATGGTAATTGAACATAGTGTTCAGCTAGTATCAAATTATATTCCACTTAGTACAGATGGGATTTTAGGTAGAGATTTTCTATCATTTAATTTAAATAGTGAAAGCATCACAATTCCTATACATGATAGTTCTTTCAAAATTAATCAGGTAGTTGTACCGAAGAGGAGTGAAATCATTCTACCTTTTACCATTAATTTGGTAGAAGACGCAGTAGTATTAAATAGGGAAATTACGAAAGGTGTGTTTTTGGCTAATTCTATAATTCCGAAAAATGGAAATAAGCATATCAAGTTACTAAACGTTACTGACCAAGATATGACGATAGATCATATGAAATTAGAAACAGTTCCTTTAAGCAATTATGATATACTTACAGTTAACCATTCTTACTCACACAGTAATTATAGGGATGAACGTTTTGAGAGGTTAATAAGCAAAATTAATTTGGATGATTTGAGCGAAAGTCATAGGAAAGAAATTGAAGGTATATTAAAGAAATATCAGTCGACATTCCATCTTGAAGATGAAGATTTAACGACAAACAATTTTTATAAGCAGAAAATTAACCTAGAAGACAAAAGTCCTGTTTATATAAAGAATTATAGACTACCACAAGCACACAAGGAAGAAATAAATGCTCAAGTACAAGATCTTTTGAAAAGTAGAGTAATTGAACCATCAGTTAGTCCTTATAATGCACCATTGCTATTAGTTCCAAAGAAAGGACAGACGGATTTGAAGAAATGGAGATTAGTTGTAGATTTTAGGAAACTTAATGATAAGATTGTTAATGACAAGTTTCCATTACCTCGTTTGGACGATATTTTGCATAGATTGGGTAGAGCGAAATATTTTTCGACGTTAGATATGACTAGTTCTTTTCATCAGATTGAACTTGATCCTAAGTCAAGACCACTGACAGCATTTTCGACATCTAATGTGCATTATCAGTATACAAGGTTACCTTTTGGTCTTAAAATATCATCTAATAGTTTTCAACGTATGTTGACAATAGCTTTATCTGGTTTGGAGTCTGAAGCATTTCTTTATGTGGATGACATAATAGTTTTTGGATGTAGTTTCAAACACCACAATGAGAATCTCATTAAGGTACTAGATAGACTGAATAGGTACAATTTGAAACTCAACCCTAATAAATGTTGTTTCTTGAAACCAGAGGTAGTTTATTTAGGTCACTTAATAACTCCTAATGGAATTAAGCCAGATCCTTCAAAATACGATGCAATAACCAAATATCCAGTTCCAAAAAACGCAGATGACGTTAGAAGATTCGTAGCATTCTGTAATTACTATAGACGATTCATTAAAAATTTTGCGGAAATAACTACATGTTTGAACTCATTATCTAAGAAGAACACTAAATTTGAATGGACGGAACAATGCCAAAAGTCATTTGAGGCACTTAAGAATAAATTGATAACACCACCAATTTTACAGTATCCAAATTTTGATAAACCTTTTATACTAACTACAGATGCTTCTGATTTTGCTCTAGGTGCAATACTATCGCAAGGAGAAATAGGAAATGATAGACCAATATCTTATGCAAGCCGCTCTTTGAATAAACATGAGAAAAATAAGCCGGTCATTGAAAAGGAATTATTGGGTATACATTGGGGAATTCAGTTTTTCCATCCTTATCTTTATGGTAGGAAATTTATAGTGGTTACGGATCATCGTCCACTAGTCTCATTGTTTTCTCATAAGAATCCAAGTTCCAAATTGACAAGAATTAGATTAGAACTATCAGACTATGATTTTGAAATTGTGTATAAGAAAGGAATTAATAATACTAATGCTGATGCACTTTCACGTATAAAAATAGACTCCAATATATTAAAAACAATGATACCTCAGAATATTGACGAAAAAGTTAAGAAATCGCTGGTTATAACACGAGGTATGAAAAATAAATTGCGCAATATGGATAAAGATAATGAGATGACATATCCCGATGAGCCTGATCAACTCAAAGTAGTGGAATGTACATCCATTAAAGATATAAAGCTAGCTAAAAAATTAAAATTTATAAATGATGAGTCGACAAAAGAATTCACTTTTCTTGATAATCATTCTGTGAACGAATTGGCCATAAGATGTAGTGATAATCCTTATTATCTAGATAATATTTTGGAGAAGCTATCATCTGAGTTAAGCAGATTGAGTATTAAGAATATCGCGCTTAGTAAAAGTGACGATATATTTGAAATAATAACCCATGGGAAATTTAAAGAAAAAATGAATAAATATTTGAAAAATAGTGACGTCAGAATTCTTTTATACGAAAATCCTCGAAAAATATTTAATGAGAAAGAAAAATATGAATTGATAAAATTATATCATGATACACCATGCGGAGGTCATTTTGGAGTAAGAAAAACATTATTAAAACTTAAACAAAAATACATATGGAAGAATATGTGCAAGATGGTAAAGAAATACGTATCTACATGTGATTTATGCCAAAGAAATAAACAGATTAGACATACCAAAGAACCGTTAATGAAGACAGATACACCATTAAGTAGAGCTGGAATCCAGAATTTTTGAATTCAAGTTGCTGTTAAAGTGAAGGATTGAGGTAGTTTTGGAAAATATTACTTATGGATACGAAGAGTACGAAATGATACAGCTGGAATCGTGAGATTTGAAATTACGATTACTGTAATTATTTTGTATTAATGTCAGTGTATGGTTGAGATATGTCGTCGAAATACGTACCATATGTATACGAAAAGTACTTAATGGTACTCACATTGTTTTTGGGTATAGGGACAGTGTTGGAATCTGTATTTTTTGGAGTTAGGGTGAGTATTGGTGTGGAACGTTGATCTCGCTGCTAATGTGTAAGAGTGAGATACGGCTGATAATAAAAAAAAATATTGATTAAAATTGGTATTAGCGCCACAAAATTTTCAGTGTTTGCCATTTCCATATTATATATTGTTTATTTGTTTTTTAAATCCTTTCTGCATACGAAGTAGCGGGTATTTTGCTAGTATCTATATATATATATATAAAAGGATGATGTTAGTTACTACGCTTATAACTCAAGAAGGGCTGAACAGATTTTGACAATTCGCACCAATTCGGAATCGCCTCATGACAGAAAAGGATAAAACCTAAAAAAACCGCGAAAATGTGCGAAAAATTTGCAAACATATTTTTTGAAAAATGTAAAATTTTCCACACATTTTTATCAAGCTTTTGCGTTTGGAGTATATCGTGACACTTTTTTGGACAGATTTTGGGGAAAATTGTACATGCATCAACAGTGAATGACATTTTGGTGCTTCTGTTATGTCAATTTTTGAAAGTTCTGTTGATATTTTTATTTACAATCTATTTGAAAAAATTAATTAATAAAAAACAATTTGCTTTCTGTTGTATCTAAACTATTCTTTTTGCAAATTAACAGCGAAAATAAAAGGCGACTTTAGTCCGATAGGATATTAGTGGTTTCAGCGGTGTAAACATTATCGATTATCGATTTCAAAAATGTGTTTGTAAAACGAATAACTTGGCAGAACGCAGAGCGGGAAGGCCAGACTCCATTAGTATAAGTGGTCAACGATATCGAAAAGCGTAATATTTAAATTTTGAATGAATGAAACCAAGAAACAGAAGGGGTTGGAATTCTATTCTTAGTGCGGTTTATGGGAAATGTTTTGTATCGGACCACCTAAGTAAGTAACCACGAAGATTTTTATTCCCATAAATATGTATGTCCTTAACTTTCCGAGAGTCAGAACTTCAACGTTCAAATCTACACCAAAGCACTGGAAGAAATGTTCCAAATGGCGGTTAGAACGGAGCTTTTTATTACGTTTGCACAACACACTACTTACTGTTCACACTCTTCTCTTTAAATTCTGCCAGTTTATTGGTTCAACTACTGCATTATACAGCTTCAGTGGACAATTTAATTATGAAAATTGCCTATGCCAAAAAAATAAGAGTCATAACATTCAATTTAAAATTTGACATCAAGCATAAGTTTGACTTTAAATTCTAATGTTTCATTATACAAAATCTTTGATTCTAAAGCTTCTAAACGCCACATGGGTGACATTCGTCCCAAACTGAAATGGCTGTAGAAGTTGCTTCATCTAAAGTAGCGACCACCCATCTTGAATACTACCGATTAACTCAAGCGGTATTAAAAAACATGTTGGATACAAGATTAAATCATTGAAAATCTCAGCGTTTATTCATTTCAATATAGCAAATGGATACATTAAGTTTCCGAAAAATATTCATAATTTAATCTCAACGAAAAGGGACCCACCTCTTTTATGAAATCCCGGATCCAATAGCTACCCATATAAGCAACAATTGCTTGAGTTTACTTTAAGCGATTACATGAACTCTATCGAACGGTGATATTAATTTGCATCAGCTGTTCAACTGATTTTAACAAATTTAAATCGTACATTCAAATAAATATCAAGACTGTTCGTATAAATATGAGTTTCTGAATATCGAAAATTGTCTAACCACATCTAATATGTCTGATGTGATAAACCTAACCAGTTACCAAAACGATCGTCTCTTATTATTATTTAGTTCATATGGCTCAATTAAGTACATTAATTAAAATCTGATGAATAATGACTTCGTCCTAATAGGGCAAAAATTAAATAAAAGGTCAATTTTCTATTTACTTGGAAAATATCCATTAGTACATCAAAGAAAGAATCGTCTTTCAACCCCAATATCTAATTGCAATGTGGAATTGAAATGGGATATTCTACAGCGTCCCAAACTGGGCACTAGAATCACGGCATTATAAAATATCTTTGATTCTAACTTTCTAATCGATTCATCAAAAATGTTAAATGGAAAAATCCAAGATAGGGACTACGCTTATGGACGAGATTCATTAATCGCTCCTACTGCTTTGGAAAATTTTCGTTTTTTTTTTGTTTTTAACCTTAATTTACATTAGGCAAATTTCCTTGCGGTAATTGTCAGTTTACAGGAGAGTCGAGGAAAACGGAAACCTCTTAATACCCACTCTCTCCGACAGGCTGACAATTCACACAAGTAAAATTGCTCAATGTAAAGATTCTAAATCGCCCTAAATTGTTCAACGCAAAAAATTATTTTCATTTGGCCTCGGATACTCTGCAACATGATAGCAATAATTGTATGACATGTCTGAACAAAAGTCATCAAGTTCAATTCCTAACAGACAGCGAGACGAAGTTCGCCGGGTCCTCTATATAAAGTATGAAATATAATATTGTTACGAATGTAACTGATAGGTTTAAGTTAGTTTAGTTTAATTTCCGTTAATTTAAAAATTTGAATTGTAACGTAAAGTTTTATTACGCAGTTACTTTATTTAAACAACAACAACAACTACCATGTAGAAATCTCTTCATTATTCTAGTTATTTACCTTTCATTTATGTGCTTCTGTTTTGTTTTGCCACAATCATGTAATTATTGTTTAGTTTGTTACTTCGTTATTTCTTGCATCTGTTTGTTGTTGTAGTTACGTCATTACTGTGCTTGTCGTCCAATTGTATTCCCCCCATGTATGTATGTGAGTATAGTTGTTCGCTTAGTGCGAATGTGCGTCTGTGTGTTCGTTGCACAGATTCGAGATGTTGCCAGATTTTGTGGATACTTCTAGAACAGGGAGACTTTGGGGTATAAATACAGGGGAAATGGCAATGACGTTTTAGTTGTGAATTTTATACCGAAGTGTAAACATCGACTAGTAAAGAAGTAAAGTAAAGCTGTGTACTTAGCTATAACAGTCAGTTCCGAATAAGTGTAATAAAGTAAATAAAGCATTGTAGAAACGTAATCTAAAACGAACCCTGTTTTATTTGGTACGAATCGTATCGGGGAATAAAACAACGTCTACACGGAGATTAGTTAAACCTAATTCCGTAACAATATGGTAACATGGGGCGCCTTCGCCACTGGGGCTGCTACGCCAGTGCCGATTTTCTCGCAAACTACAAGTGCTAGAAAAAATCTGTTAAAGGAAAAATTGTGATTTTAATGAAGATCTATCATCTCCCAAAAGTTGGCAGTTGAGTCATACGTATGATAGCGGACGCACGCTGTTTTGTGTTTTTAGGGTATTGGAAAAAATAATTATGGTAGGTATGTTTTGTGATATCAAAAACATATTTTGTACCGTTAGAAGACAACTACTGAAGAATATAAATCCCAATAATTCGCTTGAAAAAAGCAATTACAAATGTCAATATGTTAATATTATGAAATATATAAGGGGTGGGGCGCCTACGCCATGATAGGGGTGTGGTGGGTTAATGTTAGAAATTTGACATGTTTAACTAACATTCTTTATGCCATAGATATAGCACACTATAATGTGAAGTTGAAATCATATATTATCCTAAACGTATCTTGTTTTAGTAATATTATGATTTTTGTACCTAAATTCCAGGTACCTATTTCAATTTAGTACTAGAATCTGGTTGTTTTTGTGAATTTTAGATTTTTTCTGATTATTCAATAGAAAACATGTTCCTTTTTCGCATAATGTTGATATTAAAGAGAGAAGTATCGTAAATTACAGTTTTAGAGTCCGTTGGAGAATGTTCCATATCGATGGCGAAGCTGCCCCATGGGTGGGGAGGCTTCGCCACTTTTTAGACATTTTGTAAATTCTCAAAAATAATATTTGAAAAACAAAATTGTAACCATTTATATGTCACAACTTATAGTCAAGATATGCTTATATTTTTACCAAAAATAATATTTGAAAAAACTTTAACGGTGTCGATATGAGAACAGTTTGAACAAAAACGTGGCGAAGGCGCCCCATGTTACCATATATAAAATTTAAAATATAAAATACAAAATATAAAATATAGAAGATAAAATTTAAAATTTTGATATTTCAAAATAGTATGGCTTAATTCCATTGTTGTTGTAACAGCTATCCCAATAAAAACGCCACCAATCTATATATATATATATAATAGAAAAATGTTTGTATGTTTGTTTGAAATTTATAGACTCAAAAACCGCTGAACCGATCTTGCTGAAATTTTCAGGGTATATTACTACATCGCCTGAAAGTAACATAGGCTATCAAAAGTTTCGAAATTCCGCTCTGATCCGGAGATATAGCATCAGAATCGGAGGAACCTCCAAAAAATTTAAACTTTGTATGCAAATATCTATAGAACGGTTACAGATACAGACTCCAAATTTGAAATGTGTGATGGATTTTAGCTTAAAAATAAATGTGCCAAACTATATCGAAATCGGTTCAGATTTGGATATAGCTCCCATATATATTTTCGTCCGATTTCAAGTATTTGATATACCAAACACGCTACATATGTCCGATTTCAATGAAATTTGGAATGTGGGACGAAATTTGGCCTATCACTAAATGTTCCGAAATATATCGAAATCGATTCAGATTTGGATATAAATCCCATATATATTTTCGTCCGATTTCAAGTATTTGATATACCAAACACGCTACATATGTCCGATTTCAATGAAATTTGGAATGTGGGACGAAATTTGGCCTATCACTAAATGTTCCGAAATATATCGAAATAAGTTCAGATTTGGATATAGCTCCCATATATATTTTCGTCCGATTTCAAATATTTGATGTACCAAACACGCTATATATGTCCGATTTCAATGAAATTTGGAATGTGTGACGGAATTTGGTCTATAACTACACCTTTTTCAGATGTAATTCGAATCATTTTAGTTGTAGTTCGTAACATTTCATTTGTAATTCGATTATTCTATTTGTAATTCGCATTATTCCATTTGTAATTCGAATTATTCCATTTGAAATTCGAATTGTTTTATTTGTAATTCGAATTATTCCATTTGTAATTCGAATTATTCCATTTGAAATTACAAATAGAATAATTCGAATTATAAATAAAATAATTCGAATTACAAATGGAATAATTCGAATTACAAATAAAATAATTCGAGTTACAAATAAAATAATTCGAATTACAAATAGAAGAATTCGAATTACAAATAGAATAATTCGAATTACAAATGGAATAATTCGAATTTCAAATGGAATAATTCGAATTACAAATGGAATAATTCGAATTACAAATGGAATAATTCGAATTACAAAAAAAATAATTCAAATTACAAATGGAATTCTCGAATTACAACTAAAATGATTCGAATTACAGCTGAAAAAGGTGTATATATATATATATATATATATATATATATATATATATATATATATATATATATATATATATATATTAGGTTGGGGCGATTTGTGTGGAAGCAAAAAACCCTTAATGAGCCCTTCGCGTTTCTGATTCCTGGGATTGAACTGAGCAAAAAAGTCCACTGGACCATATATCTACCGTGAAAATCGAGCCTCCCGATTTTGACTTTAAGTTTTTTATTGACGTTTTTTGGATATTTTGGCATATAACAGCCAAACCATTGAGATTTTCGATCCAACACAAAGACAAACATTGTAGCGAAGACAGTAATTGAAAACTCTCTTATACATCGCAAAAGCATTTGAACGCTCCTTCAGGCAGTTTTGGCCTTAAGAATGTGCAAACTTTTCGGAAAATGTCGATAAATGACATTGTGCTACAAAATTTGACCCGAAAAATATTCAAGTGTTCTGATGCAAAATTATATCGTGTTGGGATCCATGGACAACGACAATGCCCTTATTTCGTTTGGGTCACTTCGTTTTATTTTATTGTTTTAAATCGGTTAACAAATGGCTAAGTTATAGTGGTTTATGTCTGAAAACCCCCACAAAAAACCTATAAAGGAATTTCTCATAATTTTCAAAATAAATATTGAACAAAACAAAAAAACATTATATTTTTGAAAATTATGAGAAATTCCTTTATAGGTTTTTTGAAGGGTTTTTCAGACATAAACCACTATAACTTAGCCATTTGTTAACCGATTTAAGCGTTCAAATGCTTTTGCGATGTATTAGAGAGTTTTCAATTACTGTCTTGGCTACAATGTTTGTCTTTGTGTTGGATCGAAAATCTCAATGGTTTGGCTGTTATATGCCAAAATATCCAAAAAACGTCAATAAAAAACTTAAAGTCAAAATCGGGAGGCTCGATTTTCATCGTAGACATATGGTCCAGTAGACTTTTTTGCTCAGTTCAACTCCAGGAATCAGAAACGCGAAGGGCCCATTAAGGTTTTCAAATCGCCCCGGCCTAATATCTATATATATAAAATTGAAATTAGTTTGTCTGTTTGTTCGTTTGTTTGTTTGTGCCTTATAGACTCGAAAACCGCTGAACAGATCTTACTGAAATGTTAAGGGTACATTGCTACATGGCCTGGAATGAAAATAGGCTATATCATTTTTTGAAATTTCGCGTTGATCTGGAGATATAACATCAAAACCGGAGGTACCTCCAAAAAATTTAGATTTTGTGTGCAAATATCTTTAGAACTATTACAGATACAATCTCCAAATTTTGTATGTGTGACGGAATTTGGTGTAGAAATAAATTTACTAATTTTTTTTTCAAATCGGTTCAGATTTGGATATAGCTCCCACATACATATATTTTCGGCCGATTTCCTTATTTTATGTACCAAACATGCTATTTATGTCCAATTTCAATGAAATTTGGAATGTGTGGCGGAATTTGTTTAAGAAATAAATGTGCCAAATTATATCGAGTTTCGTTCAGATTTGGATATAGCTCCCATCTACATATATTTTCGGCCGATTTCTTTTTTATGCACCAAACACGCTATATATGTCCAAATTCACTGAAATTTGGAATGTGTTACAGAACTTGGTCTAGAAATAAATGTGCCAAATTATATCGAAATCGGTTCAGATTTGGATGTAGCTCCCATATATATTTTTGGGCGGTTTTCCGCATTTGATGCACCAAACACGCTATATATGTCCAATTTCGCTGAAATTTAGAACGTGTAATGGATATTGGCCTAGAATTATATGTGCCAATTTATATCGAAATCGGTTCAGATTTGGATATAGCTCCCACATACATATATTTTCGGCCGATTTCCTTATTTTATGTACGAAACATGCTATTTATGTCCAATTTCAATGAAATTTAGAATGTGTGACGGAACTTGGTCTGGAAATAAACGTGCGAAATTATATCAAAATCGGTTCAGATTTGGATATAGCTCTCATACACATATATTTTCGGCCGATTTCCTTATTTTATCCACCAAACACGCTATATATGTCCAATTTCGCTAAAATTTTGAATGTCTGACTGAATTTGTTCTAAAAATAAATGTGCCAAATTATATCGAGATTGGTTCAGATTTGGATATAGCTCCATATACATATATTTTCGGCCGATTTATTTTATCCTCCAAACACGCTGTATATGTCCAATTTCGCTGAAATTTAGAACGTGTAATGGATATTGGCCTAGAATTATATGTGCCAATTTATATGGAAATCGGTTCAGATGTGGATATAGCTCCTATATATATTTTCAGCCGATTTCCTGTATTCGAGGCACCAAACGCGCTATTTATATCCAATTTCAATAAAATTTGGAAGAAATACATGTGCCAAATTATATCGAATTCGGTGCAAATTTGGATGTAGCTCCCATATATATTTTCAGCCGATTTTCCGCATTTGATGCACCAAACACGCTATATATGCCCAAATTCGCTGAAATTTGGAATGTGTTACAGAAATTGGTCTAGAAATAAACGTGCCAAATTATATCGAAATCGGTTCAGATTTGGATGTAGCTCCCATATATATTTACGGCCGATTTTCCGCATTTGATGCACCAAACACGCTAGATATGTCCAATTTCGCTGAAATTTGGAATGTGTAACGGAATTTGGTTTAGACATAAATGTGCCGAATTATATCGAAATCGGTTCAGATTTGGATATAGCTCCAATATATATTTTCGGCCGATTTTCCACATTTGATGCACCAAACACGCTATATATTTCCAATTTCGCTGATATTTGAAATGTGTTACAGAACTTGGTCTAGAAATAAACGTGCCAAATTATATCGAAATCGGTTCAGATTTGGATATAGCTCCCATATATATTTCCGGCCGATTTTCCGCATTTGATGCACCAAACACGCTAGATATGTCCAATTTCGCTGAAATTTGGAATGAGTAACGGAATTTGTTCTAGAAATAAATGTGCTAAATTATATCGAGATCGGTTCAGATTTTAATATAGCTCCCATATATATTTTCGGCCGATTTTCTGTACTTTATGCACCAAGCACGCTATATATGTCAAATTTCGTTGAAATTTCGAATGTGTTACAGAACTTGGTCTAAAAATAAATGTGCCAAATTATATCGAAATCGGTTCAGATTTGGATATAGCTCCTGTATATATTTTCGGCCGATTTCCTGTATTTTATGCACCAAACTTGCTATATATGTCCAATTTCGCTGAAATTTGGAATGCGTAACGGGATTTGGACTAGACATAAATGTGCCAAATTATATCGAAATCGGTTCAGATTTGGATATTGCTCCTATATATGGTAACATGGGGCGCCTTCGCCACGTTTTTGTTCAAAATGTTCTCATACCGACACCGTTAAAGTTTTTTCAAATATTATTTTTGGTACAAATATTAGCGTATCTTCACTATAAGTTTTGATATATAAATAGTCATAAATTTGTTTTTAAAATATTATTTTTGAAAATTTACAAAATGTATAAAAAGTGGCGAAGCCTCCCCACCCATGGGGCAGCTTCGCCATCGAAATTGAACATTCTCCAACGGACTCTAAAACTGAAATTTACCATACTTCTTCCTTAAATATCAACATTATGCAAAAAGGAAACATGTTTTTTATTGGATAATCAAAAATGATTTTAAAATTAACAAAAAGTAACCGATTCTAGCGGTTAATTTAAATAGGTTCCTTGAATTTAGGTACAAAAATCATAATATAACTAAAACAAGATACGTTTAGAATAATATATGATTTTATCTTCACATTATAGTGTGGTATATCTATGGTATAAAGAATTTAAGTTAAACATGACCAATTTCAAGCATTAACCCACCACGCCCCTATAGTGGCGTAGGCGACCCACTCCTTACATATTTCATAATATTAATATATTGACATTAGCAATTGCTTTTTTCATGCGAATTATTGGGATTTATATTCTTCGGTAGATGTCTTCTAACGGTACAAAATGTGTTTTTGATATCACAAAAGGTAAAGAAGATATCACAAACAATACCTACCGTAATTATTTTTCCCAATACCCTGAAAACACAAAACCGCGTGCGTCTGCTATCATACCTATGACACAACTGCCAACTTTTGGGAGATGATAGATCTTCATTAAACTCAAAATTTTGCCTTTAACGTATTTTTTCTAGCACTTGTATTTTGCGAGAAAGTCGGCACTGGCGTAGCCGCCCCAGTGGCGAAGGCGCCCCATGTTACCATATATTTTCGGCCGATTTTCTGTATTTGATGCATCAAACACTCTACATGTGTCCACTGTCGCTGAAATTTGGGATGTGTGACGGAATTTGTTCCAAAAATAAATGTGCCAAATTATATCGAGACCGATTCAGATTTGGACACACTATATATGTCCAATTTCACTGAAATTTGGAAAGCTTGACGGAATTCGTTCTAGAACTAAATGGGACAAATTATATCGAAATCGGTTCAGATTTGAATATAGCTCCCATATATATTTTCGGCTGATTTTCTGTATCTTATACACAAACCACGCTATGTATGTTCAATTTCAATGAAATTTGGAATGTGAGACGGGATTTGGTCTAAAAATAAATTTGACAAATTCTATCGAGATAGGTTCATATAGGAATATAGCTCCCATATATATTTTCGGTCGATTTCATGTTTTTGTTACGTATCACAGAGCGGAAACATAGGCCTAAAGTTGCTCAAAACTCAAAATATGAAAATCGTTTTTTATGAAAAAAATGTTGATAAACGGCAACCAGACTCTTTTCTACATTTGCTATAACCATCCTCGACTTTGTAAGATTACCCAATCCAATGCAGTCGATTGAACTCAGCCATACTGAAAACAAAAAGTAAATTTTCAAAAACTAAGAAATTAGGTAACATTAAAACGACATTATTTTCGCGAAACTTTATATTTTTCAAGATTTATTGTTTTTGTACAGTCTCCGAACAAGATTAGCATTTAAAATTTTCAGATTGATTTTACATCTTTGCTCTTTAATAATGGTGATACATATCCTCTTTATGAACATTTTTTATGATAATTTTTAAGATTACTACAATTTCAATAGTGAAAAAGTCTATTTCCCCGTCGTTTCCCGACCATAGTTTCTTCTAATGTTTTATGCGCTTGAGTCTCAAATATCAGATTCAATCATAAAAAATTGCGCATATTTGCGCCATTCCGAAAAAATCTAATTTTTCTTAACTAAAATAGGAAGTATTTTTATATGGAATTGCAAGGTTTACTCACACTAATTTTTGTTCCGCCTTATAACCGGGGCTCTTATTTATCAGATTAAACCAACACCTATCAAATATGTTTGCATTATTCAAAAACATTCACGGCTTTTCTCATGTGAATTGAGAAAAATTTAATTTAAGTAAGTTTCAAAAAATAAAATTTGGAATGAAATATTGTATATGGGACTATATATACATCTGTACCGATTTGTTTGAAAATTGGCTCAATGTTTTTTTTAAGCTAGTTCAGGTTGCATGTGTCAAATTTCGGTGATTTTTGTGCATTTTTATCTCATATCAGATGCGAATATATATGGAAGCTGCATCCAAATCTGGACCGATTTTCATTATTTTCTATAGGATTAATCCTTGTACAGAAGATATGCTTTGTGCAAAATTTTATATCAATCCGACTGTAAATGAGCTTTATAGGGCTTTTGATCAACTTTTAACACAAATTTCCCCTCTGTGCGTATGTATGAAACGTATCAATGAAATTTTGAAGACAGTAAAAGTAGAAGTCATCATTATTTACACAAGTACTTATAGTTGGGAAGGAATTGACCAAGGCTACAGCTATTAAGTATCATATCTTTGAGAGACTTCTTAAGATTTATGTTTTATTATGATATATCTAAATCAGCAGGAATACTTATACATACAAAAATACCATAGTAGCTCCATAACAACCCTGAATAAGTATATAACGCCTTCATATCTCCTATATTTATTCGTTAAAATATTAAAAACGTTAATATAATTATGGCATTCCATTATATTTTATCGTAGTCGGGGCAGCAAAGCGCACCGGGTTCAGCTAGTATATATGGGCAATATTATTGAAAATTTAACATCGTTGAAGCCAAGGTTTACCCCTTTATAACTCGCGAATAGTGGTTGTATATTGTACAATTTAAATGCTTTTGGATAAAATGAAATGTTTTTAGACTTGGCAAAAAATATTGGGTTTCAAAGTTGATTTGCGTGGAAGCTGTGGCTATATTTATGTTAAAAAATGGGTAAAAATGGGTTGAAGCCAACGTGTCTTTTTTTGTATTCTCTCGATTTGTGATTAAACCACACTTTTTACGATTTTCCCGTTAAAGTAAAAGTAGAAGGCAACTAAATAAGGATCATCTCACTAGTGTATAACTTCTCAAAATTTGATCTGCGTCTACCATTAAATGATGCTGACATTTTGAAGCCAGATTTTAAGTGTTTTTTGAAATTTTCTTATAATTTCGTTCCGCAAACAGGTTTTTCAAAAAATCATATATAGGAATGAAGAACTCACGATTCTGATTTATTTGATATATGTGTCGTGAATGTAGCCTACACAGCTTCAGAGAAATCTGTATCCAAATACGAAAATTTTGTGTGAACAAATTTCTAAAAATCATATTTTTCGGGCCTAATTTTTACAATTGGCATTCGATTTACTCGTACTTGATTGCAAATTTTTGATTTTTACGTTACGTTTTACGTTACGGATCTAATAAATCAATACTCGTGAAATTCCATCTACTAAAACGCGAGATACGAGAAATTCCAAGGTAGGAAAATCACCTAATATTGTTTTTGAAAATATCGCGCATTTTATCGCGTATTCTGTCGGCAGCTGGCACTGCTATGAAAAAACTAGTGCAGGATCTTCCTTTTTGCGGAAACAAAGATTTAAAAACTTCACTGATAAGGGAACTACATTCATTTTATCCCAAAAATAGTGTGTGATGCTACATCCACGGTTCTTGACTGATTGCCTTGAAATAGGTATATATCGATGCAGATTTTCATGGTGACACTAAAACCGGATGCGGAACGAAATTATATGAACTTTGGGAAAATTAGCGATGTTTTATAGGTTTTTTAATGCTAAGATGCAGCCGATGCTACATCTTAGCGTCCAAATTATATTTCGAAAAATATATACAAATTAAAAGATATGGTCTTGCTGTACATGAAAATCACATGCGGACAAAACGATTTTGATAATTACGCGATTTACACATATTTTAATAATGCATATAAGTTAAAGCGGTTTATTTGAACTCTGTTTCCGTTTAAGAAGTCTAATGATTTATTTCAACAACCCGATAACTTTCCTCAATGGGAAACCTTCTATGTGAATCTAGATAAAGCAAAATCCACCCATTTTCTTGGGAGTTTCAAGAAAAATAAAAGAAGTACTCTTATAGAATTTTTCCAATATTTTCGACTCTAGAATGCGTGTGAAAACTATTATTCCAAACCAAAATTAGTTTTTTGTAACACAAATATGTGCTTATTTTGGCTATAATATCCTAACTACTATCCCGATGATTATAAGTTTGGTCTCATTTGATTCCCCGTGAAGTCTTTATTTAAAACTGTTACTTTTTTGTAATTTTTGAAGGGTATATGGAGCTATATTTTCAAAAAATTCGGATTACATTTAAAATTTTGTAAATTTTTTGTAAATTCCGCGAATGCTGAGAAACATTTTACAAGTATTATGCAATCTACTTAATGACGTCACTTCGTGATAACTTTTTAGTGACAATTGTGCTCAATAAAATAATTAGCGTGTTTATAATAATTTTTTCTTAAAAGCAGAAGTAAAACCGCGATAACATTTGTCCGCAACAACCAAAAATTTGCTCGCGAGCGGATTTGTACGTGGGAATTTTTTCTTAACCTATGTACCAAAAATCGTTAATGTAGCGCGAAAAGAAAAAATTAAATTTTTTGGAAATGGAATATGAAAGAATTGGCAGTTTTACCCATATATATACATATATAAAATTGAAATTTGTTTGTTTGTTTGTGCCTTATAGACTCGAAAACCGCTGAACAGATCTTACTGAAATTTTTAGGGTACATTGCTACATGGCCAGGAATGAAAATAGGCTATCTCATTTTTTGAAATTTCGCGTTGATCTGGAGATATAGCATCAAAACCGGAGGTACCTCCAGAAAATGTAGAATTTGTATGGAAATATCTTGAGAACTATTACAGATACAATCTCCAAATTTTGTATGTGTGACAGAATTTGACGTAGAAATAAATTTACCAAATTATATTCAAATCGGTTCAGATTTGGATATAGTTCCCACATACATATATTTTCGGCCGATTTCTTTATTTTATGTACCAAACATGCTACCAATTTCCAATGAAATTTGGAATGTGTGATGGAATTTGGTCTGGAAATAAACGTGCCAAATTATATCAAACTCGGTTCAGATTTGGATATAGCTCCCATACACATATATTTTCGGCCGTCTTCTTTATTTTATGTACCAAACACACTATATATGTCCAATGTATGAAATTTAAAATGTGTAATGGATATTGGCCTAGAAATATATGTGCCAATTTATATCGAAATCGGTTCAGATTTGGATATAGCTCCTACGTATATTTTCTGCCGATTTCATGTATATGAGACACCAAACACGCTATTTATATCCAATTTCAATAAAATTTGGAACGTGTGACTGAACTTGGTCTAGAAATACATGTGCCAAATTATATCGAAATCGGTTCAGATTTGGATGTAGCTCCCATATATATTTTCGGCCGATTTTCCGCATTTGATACACCAAACACGCTATATATGTGCAAATTCGCTGAAATTTGGAATGTATAACAGAACTTGGTCTAGAAATAAATGTGCCAAATTATATCGAAATCGGTTCAGATTTGGATATAGCTCCCATATATATTTTCGGTCGATTTTCCGCATTGGATGGACCAAACACGCTGTATATGTCCAATGTCGCTGAAATTTGGAATGTGTAACGGAATTTGGTCTAGAAACAAATGTGCCAATTATATCGAAATCGGTTCATATTTGGATATTGCCCCTATATATATTTTCGGCCGATTTCCTGTAATTTATGCACCAAACACTGTATGTATGTCCAATTTCGCTGAAATTTGGAATGTCTGACGGAATTTGGTCTATACATAAATGTGCAAAATTATATCGAAATCGGTTATAATTTGGATATATCTCCCTTATATACATATTTACGGCCGATTTGCTATATTTTATGCACCAAACACGCTATTTATGTCCAATTTCAATGTAATTTGGTATGTGTGACGGAATTTGGTATAGAAATCAATGTGCGAAATTATATCGAAATCGGTTCATATTTGGATATTGCCCCTATATATATTTTCGGTCGATTTCCTGTAATTTATGCACCAAGCACGCTATGTGTGTCCAATTTCGCTGAAATTTGGAATGTGTGACGGAATTTGGTCTAGAAACAAATGTTCCAAATTTTATCAAAATCGGTTCAGGTTTGAATATTCTTCTTCATTATTTGCCTATTCGTTTTTCGAATTTTGGCGATCAATGCAATTATATACATACATATTACATCTGTTACATTATGAATTTCATTTTGGTGTTTATAAATTTCTTATTATCTCAGCAAATGACTCTCTGTTTCGGCCTTCGCTGAGAAGATTCCCAACATCTTGGATACCAGTCCACTCCTGTATGTTATTAATCCATATCATTTCCTTTCTTCCTCTAGTGGGTCTTCCTTCAATTTTTGTTCGGATTATATTTTGGAGTAGCTTATATTTGTTGTTTCGCATTATATGACCAAGATAAGCTGTTTTTCGTTTCTTTATTATATGGATTATTTCCTTTTCCTGGTGTAGCCTTTGCAATACCTCACTGTTTGAAACAAACTGCGTCCATGGAATTTTCAATATTCGTCTGTATGTCCACATTTCAAAAGCTTCTAGTTTTTTAATATCTGTTGTTTGAATATAGCTCCCATATATATTTTCGGCCGATTTCTTGCATTTTGTGCACCAAACACGTTATGTATGTTCAATTTCATTGCAATTTGGAATGCGAGACGGGATTTGGTGTAAAAATAAATGTGCAAAATGATATCGAGATCTGTTCAGATCGAAATATAGCTCCCATATATATTTTCATGTTTTTGTTACATATCGCTCATTTACTAAAAGAGTGGCATAACTCAAAAACGCGTTTTCTGAGTTAGCAATTTCTATTTTCTCTACGACTTCTACTTTATCATGTGTCAAATTATCATGCTGATATCTCTAAAACTCGACGAGTTACAGCTCATTTACTACGAGTTTTGCATAACTCAACACAAACGTTTTTGGAGTTTATGAAGCACTAAAACACTTCAAATCGTGCTTTATCTTGCACACAAATTTAGCACTGATATCTGGCTAGCTGCTTGCAAAATATGGTCCAAGTAGTTATTTTAGTTTTTGTGTAATAATATTTTCAAGTAGAGAAGTCAAATTTCAATCGCCAACTTAAAACGCGTTTTTCTCGAAACTCGATTTTTTGAGATGTGTCACTCTTTGAGTAAATGAGCGATATGTCTAATTTGAATGAAATTTTGAAGATACTTAGAAGTCATCATTATATACACAAGTACGAGTACTTATAGTTGAGAAGGAATTGACCAAGGCTACAGCATTAAATATTATATCTTTGAGGGACTTCTTAAGAATGTTTTAATATGATATAACTAAATGATTATTTGAGTAAAAATTTTGAATACGAGTGGGAGTTATCCTAAGAGTAATTTCAGATATCACAATATGTTAATATGTATATGGCCTGGAAATAATAAGCCCATTTATAAAATAAATTACAACTATCCTCAAACCTAAGGTTCTCAAACCTGGTTCTATTCTTAATTTTATTCACTCCAAATCCAATCTATACAAATTAAGAGAAATTAATACTGTAAGAGTATATAACTACCGTAGGAATACTTATAGTCGAAAAGGCTTTAGGAGGAGTGTTACCTCCTGAAACATACAAAAATACCATAGTAGCTCCAAAACAGCCCTGAATGGGTAGAGAACGCCTTCATATCTCCTATATTTATACGTTAAAATATTAAAAAAGCATTGCATTATATTTTATCTAAGTCGGGGTAGCAAAGCGCACCGGGTTCAGCTAGTGTTCTATAAAATTTGATCTTTACCTCCTAAAGAGGATGTTCCACTGCTGCTACGATTTGGCAATTTTTCTCACGTAGAAGGGTATTAAATATTTGGGCCGATGATCTTACTGCCCGTTTTACTTCTTTTTATTTTAACTTTCAATTGAATTATACCTCTCCTTTCATAACATAAACATGATAGAAGTAGAATAATAAGTGGTAGTGTCCTATTTAATTAAACTTATGACCGATGACGAACATATGCTCATGTTTGTTAATTTATTTTAAACTAGCATAGAAGTTTATTATAGCATTGCAAACTTGGATATTTGACTGTTTCGTTTCTTTTCTATGCATTCTATTCTGCATAATATTTCATGAAACTTCAGAACTTGAAATTTGAGGACAATAATCAATTTACATGAACAAGACTCATTAAAATGTTCGATAAACGTACACAAAATTCTAGCAGTGACAAGTTCAAAGTGAATTAATAAGTGTAGCACATTATGTGTCAAGCAATGCGATTACCTTAAATCCCTACAATCGTCCTCAAAAATCTTTATGAAGTAGTATTGGAGGTTTGTTTCATATTAAAAGTGGTATCGCTCCTTTTATTGCTTAAAAAATGTTTAAAGAAATACAATATATTAGTTGTATTTAATAAATTGTCTTTCATAGAGTAGCTCTCAAACATACGGTGTCTTCTTCGTTGAACAGTGCCTTCCTAGAAATACTGCAACCAAGTAACCAAATCATGTATGAAAACTGAAATACCAATGCCAAAACATGTTTCAATATTTGTTACAATAAGAAATGTGTTTTTGCCTTGCTCTTTACATATACAAATGTTTTTAGTTGAATTGTTTGACGTTCGGACGGAAGGGTGTACTGACAATGTTTGTAAATTTGCAAAAAAAAAAATTAAAAAGAAAAACATTGCATTTTGTTTTCCATAGGGATAAAAGTCCATGAATTTAAAAGACGAGGAAATTTTAATATTTTTTTAGTGTTGTATCCTTTGCCGAAGTACCAGGGAGTTAAGCGAAATTACCGAAAAATCTTCCGTCACTATGGTAATTATGTTGATGCAAACCGTAATTCCAACATATGTCCGCATACGATCGACATCTCTGGTTGTATTTTTCGTTTGTTTAATAATCCCTTCTAATAACTGATGTTATGTTCCAATGTAGTTTCGTTGTAATGGTTGATGTTTTTATCTGTGATTTGCTTGCTCTTGTTACTACTCTCCAATATGTACCGTTTGTCTGTCTGTATGTGTATTGGGTCAGAATTTGATTCTATTTTCTGTTCAAATATGCAATCATCAGAGAGGAAGATGAAACGAAAAAAACAACTATACCAAATTGATTGTTGTAAAGGTTCAAATCGAAATGATTGGGTATGTCCGATTGTGTGTATGTGTGTGCGTGGGATGAAAAACCAAAATAAAGATGATACTTAAAGTGTAACTTGTTCTCCATAAGTAATATTGAAAGGGAATCATATTGTCCGTTCTATACATTTCTTAGTAGCTGTCTCCCTCTCTCTCTCTCTCTGTGTGTGAAAGTGTAAGTAGCAATTGAAAAGTCCTTTTGCAGTTGTGGTGGTGAGGGCTCTGCTACGTACAATCTATTGCAAAAGTAGGTATGCATACCTGCAATCAAAATTTCCCAGCCAGCATTTTTCGAAATTTTTAATCAAATTCGAGCCTTTTTGATCCGACTGGATCTGGAGGTGGAATATGAGCTCATTTTCTGATCATAAATGACTCCTTTGTCGGGAGGAAAACGTAACCTCAGGCGACTCTTCTAAACAAATCACAAATGAGTCTTCCTCTCCATTAGTTTCGAGCCATTTTTGTCCATTTTCTTATGGTATATAACGTCTTTTTCGAGTGGTATTTTAACACAGAAAAAAATTACTGTATTATAGGAATAGTGTTCATAAAGTCTTGCCAAAGTTCATATTTCTGCATTTCAAGAACGCCTTTCATAAAACAAAAAAATACTGGTTTCTTCTGAGAGATTGATAAAAACAATTTTGGCGAGTTGTTATTATTGTCTAACAACCGCCACACCACACCACCACTCACCACCCCAGAGACAATTTTTGCTGCTTTTTGTTAATGCTACTATTTTGTATTGTTGTAATTTACCTTTCTTCTAATGATCTCCACTGAGTTGTTATCGTCTTGTGAGCATAGCAGAAACAATATGAACCATATGTGCATACATGTTGAGTCTATCAGCACTATGTTGAGATATTAGATGTTGCTTTTATGTTAAATAAATTACAAATTTTTATATGCGAAATATTCGTACGACCAATGACTTTGTTTTTTCGACAGCAAACGCACTGTAGTCGTTTGGTTTGTTACTAACAACAATTGTTGCGGCAGTGGTAGTTGTTGTGTGTGTGTGGTGGCAGTGGTAGTTGTTGTGTGTTGTGGTTTGTTGATAAAGTCTCAATGTGATGGTGAGGCGATGGTGGGGGTTGTGTCTTGGTTTTTGGATGGTGGGAAGATGAGACCATACAAAAGAAAACGAGAACAAAGTAGAGAGCGTTTACCAAACAAGAGAGGAAATGTGAGAGAATGTAGGGAAAAATAAGAAAATGATTTTACATCTCATGAAAATCTTACATATTTTTGAAAAAATATTGGCTTTCGGATGGATATAAGAAAGTGCACATGTATCTTATGTGAGGTACCTGTACAGTATGAAAAAACTACATCACGAACGAAAATATGTAAAAATTCTTGAAATATTTTTTTCTGTGAATCATTTATTGGAGATTTGTTGATTCATTTGCGATAAAGCAATTTTAAGATGTGTGTCCTTCTGTCCGTCCGTCTATCCATTATACAATTGTAATCAAACTCCAGGCCGCAGTTATGGACCGATCGTCACGAAATTTTTAATGGAGTCGGGTTCAGACCAGAATAGACACCTGTTGTTACTGGTGAAGATCGTGAAATATTTAGAGGTTGAAATGGACCAAAAACATAATTTTTTTCCGATTTTGTAGCTGCTGTGTAGGTCGCAATAATAGACCGATCGCCGCTAAGGTTGGAGTATATGACAAAGGAGAAGCATGCAATTTGAGATAGTGATCAGATAATATTTAAAGGGTTAAATGGTCCACAACTTTTGTTTGAAAAATGTGAAAATTTTTAATATACAGCTTATATATGTATTCCTGAAAGCTACATTCCGCCCAGGTAAACAACATTTGGAAGGCCAGTTGTTTACCTTTCCATTGATGCCAATTACGTTGATTTACGTGCTCAGATAACAGAGGTACAGCCTAATATATCTAGTTATTTGTACAATTCGAAGAACATGCCTACAATTTTGGATGATGATCTCGTATTATCTAGTGGGTTAAATGGACCATTGCTTTTGTATGAAAAATATAAAGATTTAAAATTTGGTCCATATTTTACTTCCTGGATGGCATATACCAGCAAATTAGCCTACATATGGAAAAAGAACTACTGGCTTTTCCCCTGATGAAAATTGCGATAATGTGTCTCCTGGGTAACTAACGGGCCTACTGACTAATATATAATAGGTTTTGTGTAGAATACAACATTTTCCTCCCATGCTACAATTTGTCTCTATCATGGTAGAGAAATTCCCAGCATTATTGCAAATTACGTGGAGTCCTAGCATATTAATGTCCAATTCATTTTTTTATACGTATGTATATTGCAACCTTCGCCACCTTTTTTCAAAATGCACTCGGTGTCGTTAAAGTTTTTTTGAAATATTAAATTTGGCGTATAATTAAATATGAGTACTTTTGGGAGTCATACATTTGTTTGCATGCAAATTATTTGAATTTCTACTCATTATTAGTTGTTTTTATACCCTCAGCCTTTAGGCTAAGGAGGGTATATACACTTTGATACGATGAAAATGTGCCTCATCGAAATAATGGTTTTAGACCCCAAGTATGTTTGGACGAAATGTGTTTCAGACAATTTGGAGTCGATCTAGCCATGTCCGTCCGTCTGTCTGTCTGTCTGTCCTGCTGGCTGGAGCGCACGATAACTCTCGAACGGATGAACCGATTCGGTTCAAATTTTGGCTTTCGTAACATTTTGCCCAAACTTAGTTTAAGTTCGAAGATGGACTATATCGGTCCACTCCTTCCGGTACCTCCCCCACAAAAGTTCGAAAATGTTCGGAAAGTTTGTGGGCACGATAACTCTTGAAGGGAGTGACCGATTTGATCCATACTTTGTATAGCGTAAACTTTCTACCAGGGTAATATGGGTTCCAATATGGTCTCAATAGGTCCACTCCTTCGGGTACCTCCCACACAAAATTTCCGAAAAGTTCAGTTTAGGGCCATCTCTCGAATCGCTTTGATTTTTGTTTTAGAAACTTGTATTCACTGCCCTCCATAGGACGGTACAAGTACCATCAGGGGCACGTCCATACTTCCTGAGAAAATAGCATGAAAGTTGCAAAAACCCCTATGACACCGTGTGAGGGGTTGGAGCTCAAGATAACTCTCGAACGGATCTGCCGATTCGGTCTAAAATATGGCCTTAGTAATATTTTGTCCAAACAAAGTTTAAGTTTGAAGATAAGCCATATCGGTCCACTCCTTCAGGTACCTTCCCCACAAAAGTTCAAAAATGTTCGGAAAAATTTTTGGTACGGTAACTATTGAAAGGAGTGGCCGAATTGGTCTATACTTTACACATCATAATATATCTACCAGATATGGATCAGGTTCAAATATGGACTATATTTGTCCACTCCATCCGGTACCTCCCACACAAAATTTCGGATAAGTTCACTTTAAGACCTCATATCGAATCACTTTGATTTTTGTTGAAGCAACTTGCATTCGCTGCCTCAATTACGAAGGGAAGAGTTTTTTTAGGGGCAAGTCCATACTTCTTGAGCAAACAGCCCGAAGAGTGTAAAAACCCCCCTACGGCACCATATGTAGTGGCTGGAGATCCACTTCCATAACGGTCAATGTCGATCCATTCCTTTTAGTATCTCCTCCGCATAACTTTTGATCTTTAATCCTAATCAACTTTTTTGTCGGTTCAAACGACAAAATTTTTAAAACCCACTAAATACATACGTGTTTTGGGAAAAAATTGTTTCAATATACACAGGCTGAGGGTATATCTCTGTCGGCAAAGCCAACTGATACTTTTTTACTTGTTTATTCGTTAAAATATATTTTTGATATCACAATATATATACATCCAATGAACTTTTTTCGAAATACCATAAAAAACACAAAATCGCGTGCATTTCCAAGCATATATATGGTACAAGTGCACTATTTTGGACGATATATCTTAAATAAACTCACAATGTTCCCTTTGAAAATTTGAATATAGCATTTGTGGCGTTCAATACAATGGGAGCAGTGACCGTCTGTCGAAAATTTCACGGTCAAATAAAGCAAATTGCATTGTAATTGAGTATATTGGCACTGGCTTATATACATATTTATATTAGGTGTATTCCAAAAAGTAACCTGATATTCAAAGAAAATTTCCAATTTTGGAACTTTGATTAGAAATGTATAATGATATACACAATTGTTCCACAAACATCCCAGCAGGGACCAGGGATGCTTCTCTGATATGAATTAGTGCACCCCGATTCATACTAGCTAAATGATAAGGGACCTACTGTTTATCGCCGAGTCCGAACGGCGTGTCGTAAGACACTACTTTAAGATAAGTTTTATATGGCTGAAATACTCAGAAAATGTCACCTACGTTTACATTTACGAAATCCACTCGATTTTAACTGTCAATTCCATTGCTCAAATGTCAAATGAAATCCAATGGATTTCAGATGAGTTTTCATTTGACGTATACACAAAGGAATTGACAGTTGAAATCGAGTGGATTTCGTAAATGTAAACATAGCATTACTGAGGGGTATTTTCTCACCGCACAGTTGTCCCAATTCAAATTTTTTTGGCCAAAATTATTTAATACAACATAATGTATACTTTTCGTTTATAAATAGATTAATATTTATTATAATAATATTAATATTTATTGCAAATCCGTTAAAACGCGTTTCTGCAATCATAAGGTACAATATAGTACTATTTATTAGGTTTTTAGATATGCAAAGGCATACAAAATGTTAGGGTACAAAATGTGATGTTTTAGTACAAACATGAGTTGTAAAACAAAATAAAATGCGGTAAACATAATTCAAAATTTACTCTTTTTATTAAAGTATGACTTAAAACAGGCTTAAGAAGGTTGTTTTATACTATTAAGTAAAGAAAATAAAAGAACTCTATTAAGTTTTAAATTAATTAATTATTGAATATATGTAGATATTTCGTTTTCCAGAACTATATTTTCATCGCCATATTCTTCTTCGAATTCTTCATCTGTGGTTTCATCACAATCAGTATCATTCGCGGGCCGTAATTCATCGTTTAGTTCACAAACTAACAATTCGATTACTTCAGATGGCAGGTTTAACCGCTTTCTTTCTTGTAAGCGGGCGTTTAGGCGTATAGATGATATAAGTGGATCAGATGTATCCAATGCTCTATTAAATACGTCTGTGAGATTATTGACACGACTACTGTATCTAGCGTGTAATAATCTGTCATTTGTATATATTTTGTTTCTGCATTCAGCAGCATCCTCTCCAAAACATCCAACTGGCAACACAACATTCTGCATTATTTGCTTAGAATGAATCAAGACCTTGTGCACTGTTGGTGTCATCGCTACCCAAGGATAATGGCCCTGAATATATTTAGCTGTTTCGAAACAGTATTTTTCAAATTTTTCCAAATCAAGGGGAAATTGACATGTTAAACATACAAGAATTATATGAAGGCGGTAAACAAGCTCTTCTTTAATTCCGATAATTTGAGCAAACTTCTGGTAACTACCAAAAGCACGACGGGATGTGTTACCATCATTAGTGGAACCAAAACCACCAACTTTGGGAACGTCAACGCGAATTCCAAACTCTGTCCAGAAGTCGTTTTGAATTTTTTGCTTCCTTTTATAAACATTTTCTTTGTCTTCTTGCCCTCTAATCTGCCATTTTTGTACTTCACATTTGTACCCCAAATGTAATAAAAATTCGAAAAATCGAATACGACAGTGAAGTGGGCTCATTCCATGTTTAAGGTTGTTTTCTTTCGCAACAAATTTTTCTGAACTGTAGTCCTTGATTTTTATAAAATCACTTGATGTGGCACCACATATAGGACATGCAAGATTTGAGTTAGTTCCAGTTAAGACATTTAAAACCTTTCCATCGATTAGAGTAAGAAACAATCTAAATTTTATTTCGATTGTCATTGATCCTTCGATTTGAAAAGTCACGTTTGTCAATTTTTCAATTTCCTCATTCAAAAAAGAATTTTCCTTTAAAATAACTTCTTTTGTTTCTTTAACAAATTCCAATTTTATGGGTCTACAAAATCGAGTAGATTGTGGGGTGATATTGCACCATAATGGTCGGTTTTTGGAGTCTGTGAGTCTTAATGGTATAACAGTTGTTGCTAAAAGACTTGAATCATTTGTATTTGGGTCGGAAACCCCTTGTTTATATTGAGCTTGACCAGTACTACTGTCAAATCCATAGCTCAATATTAACTCCGCTTGCTAACTATTCTTGCTGCAGTATGATCTAATAGATTTTGTAGAGGAACTTTGGCCACACTTTCCCTAATATGTACATTTTTGGGTCTACATACGTTTTTCTCAGCGAGCAGACGTTTATAAGATGGGTATATATCACAATTTCTTTGCTTATTTTCCCTGCGTATGTTGCAGTACTGGCGTTTTGAAAAATTATTTTCCAGGAAAAATGCAAGTGCTTCTGCTGCTGAAAGTTTAACTGGATCACTTGATGTAGTGCACAGCTTCCTTATCTTTGAAAGTCTAGTGGGGCTTTCCGTCGTTTTTTTGAGAATATGAGCCAAATCTTTGTTTCCCGTTTTCTTGGCGGAAACGCAAGCGGCTTTAAGTAGTAAAGTAGTATCGTGATCTTTTGAGATGGAAAGTTCGGCTGCCTCCCTTCTCTTACTTCGGTCAGACATTTCTGAAAATGCGACACGGGGGCGCCCCGCTTTTGAGCACCTTGGTTTTTGACATTCTGTTTTATATTTTTTGAAATATATTCCAGAAGCAAACCATTGTGCATTTTTTTGTTCGAAATCCTTAAAATATCTTCTACTTTCTTCCCATTTTCTCTTCAAAGTGAGACAAAAAATTCGTACTCCTTTTTCTAAATATTTTAAATACTCCTTTGACGGATTGTTTTCAATACAGTTTTGTAGTACATAGTTTAAGATGTTTTTTTGTTTCTTAGCAATTGTGCCATGTTGCTTCCAAATTTTAAACAAATCTTCGTTTCTGAAGAAGAGGTCGTCTAAAAAATACAAAAATAGAGTGTAGAACCACAATTGTCAAAGTATAGAGACAAGCAAAATTTGATTAAAACGATTATTGATTAAACGATATATATAAATATTATAAAATTAATTACAAAAAATGTATATTTTACAGTAAACAGTCTGATTTATTTTTATACAAAAAAGTGACAACTTTGACACTGCGCCTACTAAAGGCAATTAACGCTTTTTAGCAAAACCAATTATTTTCAAAAAAATAATGTTGGCCAAAAATCGGGGCAACTGTGCGACGTTTTTATACTAAAATTGATTACTAGGTTAATCAAATGTCCCAAAATATCAATTGAAATGTATTTTCGCCAAAAACAGCGAAAATTAATTAAATAGTGAGGCGCCGTTGTGGGAGGTCTTAACCAAAATATTTGGTACAAACAGTTTATACTTTCCATGAAGTCAAAATGCAAAGTTAGAGCCGAATCGGTTAAATAATATCGCTAAAATCTTTAAAATATCTTAAATCGGACGGTACGGCTATGTCACAGTGTGGGCCAATTTTCAAAAAATGTTGCAGAAATGTTTTTTATACTATTAAAACCTTAAATATCAATTTTAAGAAAAATCGGATGAAACTTTGTCTTTATCCCACATTTTCAGTTCAATACTATATACAATAAAAACATCAATTTATAAAAAATTTCACTCAACTTAAAGTAGAAAAATACATTTTTTCTAAAAAAGGCAAAATAAGGCAAAATATTTCATCTGAATATGATAGTACATACCCCTGCCAGCTTCCAAAAATTTTTTGGAGGAGACGATATTTTTACATTTTTTCTAAAGTTTAAGAAGATTTCAAAAATATTTGTAAAAAATAATTTTCAATATACACACAAACTTTTATCTCCCTACCCAGATATTACAACTTTCTTCGTTCTTTCTTTATATATTATGAAAGCACTTATTATCAGCTTCCAGATTCATAATAACTTTGGTCTGAATTTCGTATACCCATTCGACCACACAGCACACCAAAAAGTATATATTTTACAGCACACAGTCTGTTCTATTTTTTATACAAAAAATTTTCAACTTTAGCATTACACCAACGAGCGGCTATTAATGGTATTTAGAAAAACCAATTATTTTCTGATGGTTTGAAGTGTTTTTTATTATTTCGCGCAAAAAAATTATAAAAATATGAAACTTCAAAAAAATAATTTTGGCCAAAAATTTTGTGATTGCGACAACTGTGCACCGTTGAAATTTTCATGTGGCCCGACCTTGGAACCGATCCCGGGCTTTCAGCGTGTAAGGCGGGTGTGCATACCATTACACCACGGTGGCACCCTATTAGATATGTCAAAACATGGACATTTTACATATTTTGTAAACCTCAGTAATGTTGGCGACATTTTCTGAGTATTTCAGCCATATAAAACTTATCTTAAAGTAGTGTCTTACGACACGCCGTTCGGACTCGGCGATAAACTGTAGGTCCCAAGCTTAATGTGATAAGGTGGCAGAATCGACAAAGTTATTTCTTACAATAAGCTTATTTGGTCCATAACGGAATTTTGATTTGCTGAAAGCTAATTCCCAGGGGCAGTGGTGTAGGGTATCACATGGTCGGCCCCGTCCGACTAAAACCTTTGCCTTCTTGTTGTTGATTGAAATATTCAGTGGATATATGTGTGTCAAGGTGCTTAAATCTGGTACGGATAACTATCATGTTATTTTTTACCGCTGAGAAGTCTATCAGCCTCATACCCTTGTCAGAAGTTTCACTGTGGAGAATTTCCCGGCTGTTGGACAAGAAATATTCGCCTTTCCAATTTTGGCATTAAAAAACGAATAGAATAATTTTAATGTCATGGGCAGACAGCGGTTATATGTTTCTTCTAAGCACTCGTAAAATATACATATCTTTGGTCTGTTTGTTCTTGTCTTCGGGAAGGTCGGGGTACACTTGAGATGAAAGAGGGACCAAGGTAAGGCCTGGGCCTCTTTGCCATGTTAAAGCCATTCAGAGCAGTTGCTTGGTCACTCCTCGTCCCGATAACATATCAGCACAGTGGCAAAGTATTGCCCATTCCATGCAAACAGCCGCAAAAACCATTCTTGTATACTAGGGACCTACCCCCTGGTGTGACCGAAGAGAAAATTTCATATAGGACTACTCTACAATCAGTAGCAACGCGTAGTGCACGAGACAGGTATCGGGTGAAAAGAAGAGAGAGGAGTAAGTGGAAATGTTAAAAAATCGTAATGTAGCGATGCTTTGTTACAGGCACATCCTCTTGCAGATATCAGCAATATAATTCGGTTACTGATGCAGATAGTGTGATCAGGATATGAAAAGAGCATTTTCCAAACTGTTGGTATTCAATACTAGCGAAGATGACTGTATACAGATCCAATTTCAGAAGATGGTACTTAATGTATACCGGCCGTCCAAGTTGAGGTAAAGACATCAATAATCCGACTGAATAATAAGGCAGCAGGAGCCGATGGCTTACCAGCCGAGATGTTCACAATCTTAGGCGACACGCTAGTTAGCACTTTCTGACAGGAAGAGAACTCATACTCAACGATTGGAAACTGAGCATACTCATACGAATAAAGCCTATGTTCAGTGAAATAATTGGGTCATATCAATGCGGCTTTAGACATCGCAAATTGACCAGATATTTACCCTGCGGCAAATCCTGGCAAAGTCCTAAGACATGCAGATCGGCACTTTCCATCTTGTTGTCGATTATTGAGCAGCCTTCCACATCCTCTTAAGTTCAAAGGTATTCCAAGCCATAAATGGCTTTGTAAAGCATATTCCAGTTTAATGCGAAATAACCTCCTCGAACAGTTTAGTACACTAAAAACAACATCAGTTGTGAAATAAGAAGAAGATAGTATTGGCCAACAGATGCTACTTTGGCTGAAGTAAGCAGTATAAAAACAAATAAGAGATGGCTATAGTCGGACGGGACCGACCATGTGATACCCCACACCACTACCTCTAGACACTTTCTTTCTTTTATAGTTGTCAGGTCATACATACGTATATAAGTAAAGATTGTGACAAATTTACAGCATGCAAGGTAAATGTAGTTCTTTATAAACAAACCAACACACTGAAGGACCCCACTTTTATCTTAGACATTAGTTATTTTATCTAACCTCAACATTGATGTAATTTGCATCAAACGAGAGGAATTCAGCCTTGACCAAAACTGTTATATCGTGAAAAAAAGTCAGCATTGAACTTTAACTGCGACTTCTAGCGTGATTATGTTTACATTACACACAACTAAAATTGTGGGATCCCTATATATACCAGGCTGTAACTCAGTTATCTGCCCACGTATATAAACATACTTGGCATCAATGAAAAGGTCGAGAGTTCCTATTTCAAACATATTTAATATGGGTGGAGTATGTCTTCCTGGAATAGAAATACAGTCTTTATACTAAAAGTGTTACCAATTTCTCCACAAATGTTTGGACCATTTAACCTACTTCTTATCTGTTATAACTTCAAACTTCACTTAGAATTTCGCGTAGATCAGACTACCAATGCGTGTAATACCCTTTCCACATTGTGGTGTAGGGTATAACAAAGTCATATCTCGTCAAACAAAAATAACACTTTACAAATCACCGATACTACCTATGCTAATGAGTGGTTCCGAAGCGTATATACTAGTTCAAGCATATAAGGCAGTGCTTGGTGTGTTTGAGGGAAAAATTCTTCAAAAGTTCTACAGGCCAATATGAGTTGACAGTAAATATCCATGTCGTATTAACCAAAACTTGTATCGGCTACACAACGACATCAGTACAGTCCAACGTATTGGAATACAACGATTCGTTGGCTAGACCATGTCATACGAATGAGCGATGGTGAACCTGCTTATGGGCCACATGGCGGTATACGTAGACCTGGAAGGTCAAGGCTCCGATGGAGTAAACAAATAGAAGACGAGATCGAAAGAAAGGGGAATGAAAGTCTTTTTGTAGTTCGGTTTATATACAAATGTTATGAATCGGGCTAAGTTAGTAAATAAGCCCTTTAACTTATTCCGGTACCAAGAAGGGCTTATGTGTGCATACTTACCTTTGGAACAGACTGTATGTGGTGCATATCATCTGATGATGCTTGGATCATCTTTCTTTGTTCAATTCTTGTGGTATTTCCGTTTTAGATTTTTCATTTTTTGAAGAAGTTTGAGCTTTTTTTACTTTACCAAACTCAAGATTAGTTTGCTCGGTTCGTTCACATACGCATCGTAAGGAAGAATATGTGATGTATCATTAGAATTTGTTTCCAACCAATTGCTATTCTTCATATTTCAAATACACATTGACCCAAAAATAATGACATGGTCATCATCATGGAATCAAATAAAAAACGAAAGAAAAAATCGAAATGAGAGAAAATGGAAATGTTGAAAAAGATGAAGTATCAGTAGCCACCAAAAAAATTATATATGCATAAAAGTACTTTGTCTTGATGTGTAGCTATAATTTATAATAAGTTACCGGAAGAAGTTGAATAATAAATTGGCACTGCGACCATAAGAAGTATTTGACTATTGTCTAATCAAATATCTATAATCTATTCATAGAGTATACTTGAATATGAACTCGAAAACTAAATTATTGATGTATGTTTCACTGTTATGTCCATTGCCCATCATTGATAAATTTGCATCAAAGGAGAGGTCAAGATTTGGTTTTCAAGTTTCGTGTTCATAAATTGTCGGAATATTCCCCCACAAATTATCATTTGGACAAAAAATTAAATTTGGATATTTTTCCCACAATGGTCAATTTTACCCACTAAATATTTTTTATTTTTCAAAGTTATTGGCATTTTCCTTGACCAAATCGCATGCTTCGTGCAAAAATTTGTAAGTATTAAAATATAACTACGATCTCTGGCGTGATTATGGTTACACTACACTTAATTAAAACTGTGGGATTCCTGTATATACTAGACTGTAAATATGTTATTTTACCATGTACATCAGCATAATTGGCATCAACGGAAAGGACACGAGTTCCACATTTAAATATAACTTACGGGGGTGGAGCATATCTTCCAGGATTCATTATATTTAAAATTTTACCAATTTTCACATAAAAGTTTTGGACCTTTTAACCTGCTAAATATTATCTCTTCATCACGTTAAATTGCAAGTTCTTTCTTTGGGGTAAACCCAAACTCTACTTGAAATTTCGTCGATCAGACTATAATTACGACCTACAGAGTCGCTACAAAATGTATTAAAAATGTTGTTTTCGGTCCATTACACTCTCTAAATATTTTGCGAGCATCACCAATAAAAATAGGGGTCTATTCTGGTCTGAACCCGACATCCATACAAAATTTCGTGACGATCGGTTTATAATTGCGGCGTGGAGTTTGGTTACAATTTTCGTTTTACCTCGTCGAGATATGAATTTTGGCATACCAAATGGGGGTCTACGACGAATATTTCTCGGTGTTACATGCACTGTGTGGTGTAGGGTATAAAAATGGGTTCAAGTTCGAAAAATATACAGGTTTAGCCTTATGACGAAATAGCGCGTATTAGAAATGCTTCAAATGTGTGTGTTTTTTTTTTTGCAAAATAAACTTTCTCAAATATCATTTGCGTGGACCCAGTGGCTGCATTACTGTACGAACCCGCTAAAAAGGCATATAAATATGAGCCGCTTGGCGGTGCATGCAGAATTGGCAGGCCAACGAATAGATTGGGCAAACAAGTGGATGAAGAGATGACAAGGCGCGATATTCCAGAAAGACAAGCAATAGACAGAGAGAAATGGAGATATTTTCTTAGTTCGACCTATAGAACAAATGTTCTGTAATGGGCCAGCTAAGTAAGTAAGAAAGTGTAGGGGTGAGATAAGGCTGGATTTTTGGAAATTCGAACTGGAAGGGTACGAAAAGTACTAAAAGTACTACGAAAAGTACTATGGTACCCTTTGTATTAGGCAAACGCGAAGAGCAAAAATTCTGAAATTTGGAATGAGAATCACTAAATGAGAGTTAGAAAGATGTACCAAAGGTTTTTTGGAAATTCGAACTACAAGTGTACGAAAAGTACTAAAAGTTTCTACATTTTGTATCAATTGTGTATTTTTAACGGATATAGCTAGAATCTTGATACTTGGTATGGGAATCAAGGTTGGGAAGTGGTATTGATATGAGAAAATAGTTTTGGAAATTCATACTTATGTATACGCAAAGTACTAAATGGTACTAAATTTAGTACAAGTTGGATTTGGGTGAACGGATAAAGCTGGAAACATGAAATTTGGAATCAAGATTACTGTTGGAGTTTAGGATTCAGATATGGAGGCAGCTTTGGAAATTCGTACTAATGTATACGCAAATTACTAAATTGTACTATATTTAGTACTACTTAGATTTGTGTGAACTGATAGAACTAGAATCCTGAAATTTGGAATTTAAATTGATATTGGGGTGTAGGATTGAGGTAGTTTTGGAAATCCGTACTTATGGATACGACAAGTATTTAATGGTACTTGAATTTTTGAATTAAGATTACTGTGGGAGTGTAGCATTGAGGATGTTTTGGAAATTCGTACTAAAGGGGACAAAGCGTACTAAATGGTACTAAATTTGGTACAATTTGGACGTGAGCGATCGGCTAGAGCTGAAATCCTGAAATTTGGAATTAAATTTAGGAAGTTTTGAAAATTCGTACTTATGGGCATGAATCGTACTGAATTGTACTAAATTTGGTACAATTTGAATTTGATTGAACAGATAAAGCTGGAACCCTGAAATTTTGAACTAAGATTAATGTTGGAGTATAGCAGTGAGGAACTTTTGGAAATTGGTACTTATGGTACGAAATGTGATAAATTTGGTACAATGTGGATTGGGATAGAGCTGCAATCCTGGAACTAGGAATTAAGATTACTATTGGCCTGTAGGATTGAGGAAGTTTAGAAAATTCGTACTTATGGGTACGAACAGTACAAAATGGTACAAATGGAATACAGAAATTTGAAATTATGATTACTGTTGGCCTGTAGGAATGAGGAAGTTTAGAAAATTCGTACTTATGATTGCGAAGAGTACTAAAGTTGTACAATTTAATTTGGGTGAACGAATTGAGCTGCAATTCTGAAATTGGGAATAAAGATTACTGTCGAAGTGTTGGATTCAGGTAATTTTGGAAGCTGCAATTCTGAAATTGGGAATAAAGATTACTGTCGAAGTGTAGGATTCAGGTAATATTGGAAAATCGTACTTATGGGTTCGAAGAGTGCTAAATGGTACTACAAGTAAGTTTGGTACCATTTGGTATTGGACGAACGGATACAGCTTGAATCCTGATATTTGGAATTAATATTAGTGTTATTATTTTGAATTAATGTTAGTGTAGGGTTGAGATACGTGGTTGTCGAAATACGTAACATAAGTATACGAACGTTAATAAATGGTACCCAATTTGTTGTTGGGTGTAGGGACAAAGCTGGTTTTTTTTTTTTTTTTTTTTTGGGGTTAGAGTGAGTATTGGTTTGTAACGCTGGTACATGGACGTGTTTTAAGAAATACGTCCATTAATTTACGAAAAGTACTAAAGCGGCTTTTTAAGATTATAACCTGGTGTATAAAAGGTACTAAATTTGGTACCATTTTGTTATTGCGTGAACGATAATATAAGGAGTTTTTTGCAATGCTTACAAATTCAGAATTGGAAATACCTATTATTAGGCTACAAATGGTTCGAAAATTGTTCTTGGGTTTATTTGTTTACAAGCATGTTTTACCTTCTGGGTTTGTTTTTCGTTTTGTTTTTGTTTTTATACCCTCAGCATTTATGATAACGAAGGTATATACACTTTCATCGAAATAATGGTTTTAGACCCCAAGTATGTTTGGACGAAATCCGTTTCAGACAATTTGGAGTCGACTTAGCCATGTCCTTCCGTCTGTCCGCCTGGCTGGTGCACACGATAACTCTCGAACGGATTAACCGATTTGTTCCGAGATTTGGCTTTCGTAATATTTTACACAAACTTAGTTTAAGTTCGAAGATGGCCCATATCGGTCGACTCCCTAGGGTACCTCCCCCACATGAAGCGACTAACCGATTTGGTCCATACTTTGCACTCGTTCAGGTACCTCCCACAAAAAATTTGGAAAATGTGCAGTTTAAGACATCCTCTGGAATCGTTTTAATTTTTATTTAACAACTTGTATTCACTGTCCCCAATACGACGGTACAATTTTTTCAGTGGCAACTCCACACTTCTTGAGAAAATGGTCCGAAAGCTGTAAAAACCCTCTGTGACACCATGATTAGTGGATGAAGCGCACGATAGTTCTCGAACGGATCAACCGATTCGGTTGAAAATTTGGCAGATGTAATATTTTACGCAAATTTAAATCAAGTTTTAAGATGAGCCATATCGGTTTACTGCTTCGGGTACCTCCCACACAAAAGTTCTAAATTTTTCGCTAAAATGGTGCGCACGACAACACTCGAAAACAGTAACTACATTGATCCATACTTGTACTATATATATCAACTCCTTCGGGTACCCCCCACACAAAATTTCGGAAAAGTGCAGATTAGGACCTGCTCTCGAATCGTTTTGAGTTTTCTTGCAACATATTGCAGTCAAGGCCTATATTACGATGATACAAATTTTTTTGAATGGCCAGTCCACATTTCCTGAGATAATGAGCCGAAAGCCGAACCGATTTCGATATACTTTGGCACACTTATTTCTAGACTAACTTCCGTCATACATTACAAATATCATTGAAATAGGACATATATAGCTTGTTTCGTTCATGAAATACCTAAAATCGGCCGAAAATATATATGGCAGTTATATCTAAATCTGAACCGATTTTCATATAATTTGGCACACTTATTCCTAGACCCTAATTCCGTCACATATACCAAATTGAATCAAAATCGGACAGAATTTGCATGTTTGGTGCACCAAATGCCTCAATTCGGGGGAAAATATACATAAATGGGGGCTATATCCAAATCTGAACCGATTTGTACCAAAATAAATAGCGTTCGTCCTTTTGCCACAAAAACTATCTTCCCCAATTTTCATGCGAATCGGACAATAAATGCGACCTGTACTTTGTTTACAAAAAATACATGGACAGACGGACAGACGGACATGCATAAATCGACTCAGAAAGTTATTATATGTATATCCCTGAAAGGAACTAGGGGTCTATCTCGTTTCCTTTTGCATGTTACAAACTATTGCACAAAGGTGGTGTAGGGTATAAATATATAATTTGTCCAAAAGTGTCGCTCAGTGGATTTAAAATATGGAATTTACTATCCAATTGATATCAATCAAACTGCAACTTTAAACAGCAATATAAATAAAAAAGGAAAATTCATTCTTAAAGGTCATATTATAATTTGATCGTACGTGTGATTTCTGCAAAAAGAGGACACGTGTTGGTTCGAAGAAAAAATGTCAAGCACGTAGTTTTTCACTTCAAGTATATTCCAATGTTTTCGACCTTATTATTAAAACAGAAAAACCTTAATAAAAATGTCATCAAGTCAATATAAATTATTTATCCAAATTGCACAAAGCTCTTTTTCTATTTTCTACTTGATTTCAAATAAATTAAAGTAATGCCACTACCATGTTGGCGTTTAATATTCATAAAACGTTTCGGCATAGCATTCCACCTTGATAATATCACCAGCCAACTTAAGTTAATCCACTCATACATATACTCTGGAAAAGGTAAGGGAAAGAAAGGTATTTTAATATCGACATAGCTTTTCTGACACTAGTTGTCTCAAAACTACTAGCTGACGACATACGCACAAAGTTCATGGCATTCAAAATTACTAAGAATTTTGTTCACAATTTTTCAACATTTCACTAAATGTGTTTGGGCATGGGAATCGATTCAGGTGTACAATGTAAAATAAGATGACACACATCTGCTATGCATGTGGAATTCAGGAATTCTTGGCAGACAAATTTTATTTTTAGTTGTTCTAAATAAAATAAACAAATCGTGTACTAAATTAAATTTACTTCAATTCCTTTCTTCTTCTTTGCTGTTCTAAAGCAAGTAACACTGCAAACACAGTCAGTCATATGTTTTGACGAATAACTTTCACGCACCAAAAAATATCATCAATCCGGGTGACACAGCATCCGTAGCAAGAACACAAATTGCATAAAACTAATATTACAGTTTGCTTTGCTGATTCCATTTCCTTGCAAAATTAGCATAATACTCATGCATAGCAAGAAGATGCATGCATCACATTACACGTGTAATGCGTTGCATTCCCTTTTGCACAATATTTTGCGAAAACAGTATCGTTCAGATTATTAGAATCTTATTTATATAAAGATCGACTGATCCATGGTATCTTCATATCCTCTTCCACTAGCTGCAACCACAAGGCTTCTGGAGCCTAACCTAACCTAAGAAAAATTCCTTTATAAATGTTCAATTTTATAAAACTTCTCTCTATCACTCTAAAAGAACAAAGATGGACCAAAATAGAGTTATCGTGGTAAATTTGACGTTTTGTTGTTCCGTAGCTGTGTGCGACATGTATGCTTTGGTTCAAGGCTTCTGGAGCTTAATAAGAATTTTGGTATACTTGTATATCTATTGCAAAACGTAGAGCTATATATCCATCTGGTCATTCATTAGTTAGGACGAAATGCCACAATACATTATGCAGAATCCAATATGCATTAATCCCCTGGCAACAGACGGTCCACTAGCGAGTTAATGTTGGGCCTGTAACTTTGAATACAGTTGTTAATCGACGATATGTGTTTATTATACCCTACACCGCTAGGGTGACGTAGGGGATGGAAGATACCAAGGAACGGTCCTGACAGGCTTTAATATGGCAAAGCCCAGGATTTATCTTGATCCCTCTTTCATCTCAAGTGTACACTGACCTCGCCGTGGTGTTACCTGGCGAACTGCCTTTAATACCCGGTAAAGGTCGTGAGCTAACATGTGCCGCGCGTTCACCCATAAGAACGTTAAAAACTTGAGTTTGGGCGTCGGGTTACTAACCCTCCCCTAGAAAAAAACAGCCTACTATGAAAAAAACAAACCCCTCTAAAGTTAACAAACCCCGCAAACGTTTTAAGGACCACGATCTGCGAATCTGCACCTGGAATGTTCGCACTCTTTATAGGATGGTGCAGTTTACCTATTGGCAGATGTACTTCAAAAGTACAAGGCCGATTGTACTGACATGCAGGAAATACGATGGATTGGGAAAGGCGTCACAACAACACCTAAAGGTGACGCACTGTATTATAGCTGCCATGACACAAAGCATGAGTTTGGCTGCGGATTTGTAGTTGGTCGGAGGTTAAAACATCTGGTCTCCAGCTTCACCCCAGTGAACGAAAGACTCGCTGCAATTCGATTAAAAGCAAAATTATTCAACATCAGCTTTATTTGCGCTCATGCTCCCACTGAAGACAAGGACGAACAGACCAAAGATATATTTTAAGAGCGCTTAGAAGAAACGTATGACCGTTGCCCTGTCCATGATATTAAAATTATACTAGGCGATTTTAATGCCAAAATTGGAAAGGAGAATATCTTTGGCCCAACCGTCGGGAAATTCAGTCTCCACCGTGAAACATCTGATAGTGGTATGAGGCTGATAGACTTTGCAGCTGCAAAAACATGGTAGTACCAGTACCAGATTTAAGCATCTCGATTTTCATAAGGGCACCTGGCTGTCGCCAGATCAAAGAACATGAAATCAAATTGATCACGTTGTGATAGATTGAAGACTTGATGCATGTCTTGGGTGTACGATCGTTCCGAGGTGCAAACATATACTTGGACCACTACCTTGTTGCAGCAAAGGTACGCACCAGATTAAACGTAGCAAACAAAGTGCGAACAGACACAACACGGAAGTTGGACATCGGTAAGCTGCAATCACAACAGATAGCCACAGCATATTCCACTCAACTGGCCCAACAGCTTAATCAAGCCACTCCTCGTCCCGATAACATATCAGGACAATGGCAAAACATTGTCCACTCAATGCAAACAGCCGGAAAATCAGTACTTGGATACCAGAGACCTCCACCAAGGAATCCATGGTACGACCAGGAGTGTCGTGCTGCTACCGAAGAGAAAAATGCGGCATATAGGGCTACTCCCCAATCAGTAGTAACGCGTAGCGCACGAGAGAAGTATCGGAAGAAAATGAGAGAGAAGAAACGTCTTTTCCGCAGGAAAAAGAGAGAGATGGAAAAGCGGGAGTGTGAACAAATCGAGATGTACAGGAGCCAGAATGAAGTCCGAAAATTCTACCAAAGAGTGAAACATCAAACTGATTGCTTTGGAACTGGCACATCCTCCTGTAGAGACCAGCGATGTAATCTGGTAACTGATGCAGATAGTGTGCTAAGGATATGGAAAGAGCATTTTCCAAACTGTTGGTATAAAATAGTAGCGACGTCGACAAAGATACCACAGATCCAATCCCATAAGATGGTATTGAATGTATACCCGGCCAAGATGAGGTAAAGACAGCAATAAACCGGCTGCAGAATAATAAGGCAGCAGGAGCTGTTGGCCTTCCAGCCGAGCTGTTTAAAAACGGGGGCGACACGCTGATAAGGTGTATGCATCAGCTAGTTAGCTCCATCTGACGCGTACCCGACGATTGGAATCTGAGCATCCTGTGTCCCGTCCATAAGAAAGGAGATACGACTTTATGCTCCAACTATAGGGGCATAAGTCTTCTCCCTGGCAAGTCCACCATTGACCAGATATTTACTCTGCGGTAAATCCTGGAGAAGCAACTTGCATTCGCTGCCTTACTTACGACAGTAACAGTTTTTTCAGGGGCAAGGCAATACTTCTTGAGAAAACGGCCCGAACGTTGTAAAACCCCCTATGGCACCATATGTAGTGGCCGGAGAGCTCGAACCGAATAATGCGTTCGTCCACACTTTGGATATTGTAATATTTTCTCAAATATTAGATGAAAGTAAAAGGTGGTGCTTATTGGTCCACTCCTTCCGGTAGCTCCCCCACAAAAGTTCGAAAATATTCGCTAAAATGGAACGCGCGATATATCATAGACGTAGCAACCGTTTTGGTCAAAACTTTGGATGTCTAAATATTGTCCAAACTTAGTTTATGTTAAAATTTGGGCCCTATCTGTCCAATCCTTGTGGTACCACCAACACAAATGTTCAACATTTTTGTGTGATTAAGGGTCTGTTCGAGGATCCTTTGGACATTTTTACCAAAGGTATCTATCTATCGATATCCCCGCATACTTTTGAGCTTTAATCCCATCCATATTTTTGTCGACTCATACGCCCAAAAATTTGAAAACCTCCCCAAATACATAAGATACTGATACTATTTTATTGTTGAAAGTACATATTAAGACTACAAAAACCCTAATAGGGTTTTGTACTTTCAGATCCAGTTCGGATTTTTTAGCTCATCCAAACCGGGCTAAAACCAAATTTTTTTGAACTTATCGGGCCTTTTTCTTAGAAGCGATTAGGATTTTGGCCTTGCAGTCTGCAATATTGTAGCCCTAATTAAGAACTTATCTTTTCCTCATAACAAAATTATAGCCAATTTAGGCTGAAAATGTATATAAAATCCTTAAAATATCTGAAACCTTGACCTATGTCCAACATTTTTAGTGAGTAAGTTTCTGTCCCGTTGGGAACCCCAAATGCCAAATTACAGCCAATTCGGCCTAAAAATGGAGACAAAATCCTTAAAATACTCTAAATCGGGTGGTACTGCTTTATGGGAGCTATAAGAAAAAATGGACCCATATTGGTTTTGGTTTCGTATTCATGTATTGTCATCCAAATCTGAAAAGTGTGCAAAGTTTCAGTTCGATTTGTCAACTGCAATTTTGTTAAAAATGAGTTACTAGATTTGAACCTAATCGGATGGTACCGCTATATGAGGCCTATACCAAAACCTGGACCTATGTCCAGGATAAAACACTGTAAAACCGTGTAAAAATGGACCAATATTGGTTTTGATTTCATATTCATGTATTGTCATCCAAATCTGAAAAGTGTGCAAAGTTTTAGTTCGATTCGTCAACTGCAACTGTGTTCAAAATGAGTTACCAGATTTAAATTAACGGACACCAAAGCAAGTTAAAGAAAGCACACAAACAACTTGAATAAATGTAGAAAAAATGTTGCACGGATTCGACTCCGAATCCTGCAAAATTTGCTAGACTCCGACTCCGAATCCTGCAAAATTTGCTAGACTCCGACTCCACAGCCAGGTTGCCACATTTGCCTTTTGAAGTGGATGTAACTTGTTATTTTATAACCATCAATGGGTACAAGCCATTCACGCACAAAATTATCAGTGTAAAGTGATTATGACCAGTTGAGATATTCTTTTCTTCCAAGGAATTAGACATAACGTAGAGGAAGATCTTAGTAGTAAATAATTGTTCCTATGTACTTCAATACAGTTCGTTGTGGAGGGTATAAAATGTTCCGCCCGGCCGAACTGAACGCTGTTCTTAATTGTTTTAATTAATTTTAGTTCTAATTAGATTTGCGATAGTAATATAGTTTTGCTTCGGTGAACTAAAGTTTCTACTACTCTACTACATACTTCCACTAATTGTATGTAAAATATTGTACTGCGAAAATTCCATTTAATTCATCTTTTTTATACCGCCATATTTTTTTTAAATTCCTTCCAAATACGTTCACCTAATACCGTCTGAGTACGACACACACACAAAAAGATTTTACATTCATACCGTCTGTCGCAGTTACGTATGAAGAATTTAATAAGAAAATTAATTTGTACGGAATGCAGATAAGTTTATAACTTACAAGATAAGATTCAGTTCACTACTTTGCTGCTGTTGCTGTTACTACTATGTACTACTGGTCGGAAACTAGGAACAGATGCAGGCAGGTGCAGATGTTGTCAACAATAAAACTACACCATCCACGACTACTACATACTAACACCACTAATATTACTACATTTTACTTCGACTTTGACTGTAAGAAGGTGAACTTGTTGTAATGTCAACAGCATGTTCGGCATCGAGACTTAATAATAAAAATCCAAAGGCAATATACAGTAACAAAAACCTATGTAAAAGTGTGTGCAACATATGTAGAACATTGGTGCGTATGACAGCGGGGATATTCATTAAAATAAAATAATTTTAATATCACTTATACGCAACCGAGAACAATATACACATGTGGATTTTTAATTTACATTACAATGTCGGTAGGTAGGAAAGTAGGCAGCTGGATTGATATGTATGTATGTAGGTAGGTTCCTACATGTTTATCTGTTAATTAGTAAATTAACAGACAATTTGTATGGCTTTCAATTAAACGTACTGTCAATAAAATGTTAATTAATAAAGTATTAAATGGATGGTTTGTTGGAAAAATTTTATTGTTTTTATTCATTTAACAATGAAATAACTGTAGGATATATTGAAGTTGAAATGAAAAAAAACAAAGTAAGCTTCCTAAAAGTAATTAGCAAAGATTACTCATTTAACCACAATCAGCTATTTTTGAGCTTTTTAAAACACATAAAGTGTTCCGCAAAATATTTCAAGTATGTATTTGTTATTCAGCATACATGCATTTCTGGGAAAATTTATGGAAATTTAATTTACAGAAATATAATTTGCTATCATAAATTTTCATTGATACAAAATGACGAAAAAATAGAGTATCATAATATTCGATTATTGGCAGTTTAAAAAATCAATGTAACGTGAGTATCGAGAAAATAAAACCAACTTATTTAAATGCTCGATTCTTTAATTTTATTTATTTTTTCGGTTTAGGATTCTATGACCATTTGTTAACCGTTTTAAAAAAATAATAGCTTATTTGCAAACGATTATTCACCCTTTAAAAGAAAAAAGAATTAATATAAACCCTTTTGAAAAAAGTTATGCCCGTTTAAATTTTCACTACACCTTTTTCAGATGTAATTCGATATATTTTAATTGTAATTCGTAACTTTTCATTTGTAATTCATATTATTCTATTTGTAATATAAATTATTCCATTTGTAATTCGAATTATTTTATTTTAAATTACAAATAAAATGATTAGAATTACAATTGAAATAATTCGAATTACAAATATATAAAATAATTCGAATTACAAATGGAATAATTCGCATTAAACATGAAATAATTCGAATTTCAAATGGAATAAATCGAATTGCAAATGGAATATTTCGAATAACAAATAGAATATTTCGAATTACAAATGGAACAATTCGAATTACAAATGAAATTGTACGAATTACAAATAATATTCTCGAATTACAATTAAAATAATTCGAATTACATCTGAAAAAGCTATACTTTTACAATTATAAAACAATAAAACGAAGTGACCAAGCGAACCAAAGTATTTTCGTTAGATAGAATTGTTGCATCAGAACGTTTAAGTGTTTTTTGGTCAACTTTGTGCACTGTCTCAAGGCCAGAACTGCCTGGAGGAGCATTCCAATGGTTTTGCGATTTACTAGAGAGTTCTTAATTATTGTCATTTTATTTTCATTTCAGTGTTGGATCGAAAATCTTAACGGTTTAGCTGTTATATGCCAAAATATCCAAAAAACGTAGATTACAAATTTCAAGTAAAAAGCGGAAGGCTAGATTTTCACCGCCGACATAACTTCTAAAAAGCTTTTTGGCTCAGTACAATCCCAGAAATCAGAAACGCGACGTGCCCATAAAGGTTTTTTCCTTTCCTAACTCAAATTAAAAAATCAACCAAATCAAATCAAATCAAAAAAAAAAACAAGTAAGACGTTATGTTCGGCCCGGCCGAACTTATTATAACCTCCAACAATGTGGCTAACATTCAAAATATCGAAATTTGGGAAGTACCATTCTATGGGCGCTATACGAAGGCGTGGACCTATACCGACGAATTTCATATGGAAAGCTTTATACCACAAATGAAGACCAAATTTCATCCATTTCGGAGGTATACTGAGGCCACAACCTTTAAAATACCGCAAACCAGGAGGTACTGTCTTAGGGGGGCTATATGAAGGCGTGGGCCTATACCGGCAAAATTTTGGGGAAAAGTTTTATTTTCAGTGTGATAATGAAGCTAAAACCTTCAAAATACCGCAAATCGGTTGATACCTATCTATGGGGGCTATATCGAAACGTGCACCGATATAACCCATTTGCAATACCAAACATCCTAGGAGTAATATAAACTTCTATACCAAATTACAAAGCTCTATCTTAGTATTTTACCCTGATAAGAATATTCATATACCTTATGGGCTCTCCGATGAATATTTCGATGTGTTACAAACGGAATGACAAATTTAATTATACACCAATTTTCAGGGTCCTCTTGAATCAACTTTAAATGGAAGGTGTTTACGCCTGGGAAGTTTTTTTCGGACTCTCAAACCACAATGTTCATAGATGAGAAAAATCAAAAAATAAAAAAAAATCGCCGGATCGCTTTTTAAATAAATCGCGATTCAAGTTGACATTTTTAGGTGTTTTTTTTAGGTGATCACGATTTTGCTTGGAAACCGCAAGTCCTATCGGAATAAAACTAAAAAAACTGTTATAGTAGTGACAATTCTCTACAAGATTTGTCTTTATGATATTTCCGTAGGTTTTACCATTTTTGAGATATAGAAGTTCAAATTGGGACAATGCACTGACTGTATTGCCTCCTTATAAAACAATGTCATGTACGGTGCACTTTAACTAACTTTAAATGAAAATTGCTTACTCCTGGGAAGTTTTTGCGGATTTTGAAATAGCACACGGTGTGCCTTAACAAATTTAAATGGAAGGTGCTTACACCTCGGAAGTTTTTGCTGATTCTGAAACTACAATGCTCATAGATGAGAAATATCAAGAAACAAAAAAAATCGCCGGAGGGATTTTAAAATAAATCGCGATTTAAGTTCACATTTTTAGGTGTTCTTTAGGTTTTCACGATTTAGCTTGGAAACCGCGAGTTCTATGTAAATGGGTCTAAAAAAAAGGTTGTAGCAGAGAAAATTCTCCACAAGATTGTCCTTTATGATATTTTTGTAGGTTTTAACGTTTTTGAGATATGGAAGTTCAAATTGGGACAATGCGCTGAATGTATCGTACATGTACAGCTACAACACTTTCTTTAGGCCCATCTATATAGGACTCGCAGTTTCCAAGCAAAATCGCGAAAACCTAAAGAACCCTAAAAAATGTGAACTTAAATCGCGATTTATTTGAAAATCCCCCCCGGCGATTTTTTCGTTTCTTGATATTTCTCATCTATGAACATTGTAGTTTCAGAATCAGCAAAAACTTCCGAGGTGTAAACACCTTCCATTAAAATTTGTTAAGGCACACCGTGAGCAATGTTCAAAGACGAGAAAAATCCAAAACCAAAAAAAAAAACACCGGAGATATTTTTAATTAAATCGCGCTCAAAGTTCACATATTTATATTTTTATATATATTTACACTATCTTTTTGAGTGTGCTGGTACCCTGCGATATTTTAGTTTTTCGATGGTCTGGTCCAGTCACTAGAACGGCGGAAACGGCTACTGCAAAAATTGAAAAATTTGCCAAATATGTTTTTGAAAATATCACAAAATAATATATGTATACATTTGTAGTTCCCTGATGATGATTGGAGATTCCAATCGAAATATTGGAAATAAAAGAAATCATTAAAAATCACAACATCGATTTTTATTTATAAAAAGCCTATAGCCAAACGATAACAAAAGCATCAAAATGAATAAGGCAAACGATACAAAACCAAACACACAACACGGAAGGCACGCCGCAAAGATGACTATCTATAAAAATATAAAAGAAAACTCAAGAGCAACCAGTGTAGCGGACAGACGTGTTTTTACAGCGCTCCGAAAATAAAGCGATTTACAAAGGTTTTAGACCTCTTTGAGTGCTTAACAAGTTATAACAATAATTTTATAAAAACTCTGCAACGATTTTAAGTGCTGTTGTTAAAATTCCGCGCAAAAATAAAGATATTTTATTGAAATAAAATTTTGTGTGAAATATAGTGAGAGTGGCATTTAGATTTATGCATACGAGAAACAAAACAAATATTTGAGAGAGATTGACGTTTGTTTTTAAAAACAAAAAACATAAGTGCTAAAAAGAGAATATTTTCGAAATTAATAATATAACAATTTATATATAATAATCCCTAAAACTATGCTAAATATATTTACCTAGAGTGAAATAAAGTTAATGGATTAATTTTGACATGCCTAAAAGTATGCTTTAATTTGTAAAACGAATACATTATCTAATAAAAGTGAGAGTACCCTATTGGAAACAGTATATAAAGTTTGAACTACTTACTTCCTGGCTAAAGTTTTTTTTTTTTTTATAATAAATAAGAAATGCCTTCAAAAAGTGGTCGAAGAAGTGTTAAACCCCAACAAATTGTTTGTGATCACTGTAAAATTGAAATAATTGAAGGAGAAGATGACTATATAGAATGTTATAAGTGTTCCAAGTTTTATCATGTAATGTGCACTAAGCTAGACAAAAAACAATTTGATTATTTTTTAAAGAACAAGCATGAAAACTTTGTTTGCCATGTTTGTAATGTAAATAGTGATTTGAATATTCAACCACAACTAATACGAATGGAAGAGAAATTAAATAAACTGACTGATTCGGTTGAATTTATGTCGTCTAAATTTGATCAACTGATGATAAATGTAAATGCCAATTCTAAAAAAATTGAGCACCTGGAAAAAGAAAATATTGTATTAAAATCTGAAATCAAAACATTGAAAGAATCGGTGAAAATGCTTGATGACCAGCGAGTCAAAAATGACTGTGTAATAAATGGTGTAAATGTGGATGATAATAAAAACGCAGTTGAAACTGTAATTGAACTTTCGGGAAAAATAGGCGTGAATTTAAATGAGGAAAATATCGAGGAAGCGTACTTTATTAAAAATAAAACCGTAAACAACAAAAGTGCCTCACTAATTGTAAAATTCAGTTCAAAAACTGCGAAAAATAAAATTATGGAAGCAAAGAAGAAATTGAAAGAAAATGATAACACAAAATCAATCTATATAAATGACTTTTTAAGCAGAGAATCTTTGGAACTATTTAATTATACAAAGACCCTTAAAAATGTTGGATATAATCATATCTATACCAACGGTAACAAGATATATGTTAAAAAAAGTGCTATAAACAAGCCGAAGCTTATTCGTCGTAGAGAGGATGTGGATGTCCTTTTACTTGAAGCTACAACTAATAATTTCCATGGAAGAAGATCCAAGAGAATAGTGCCTGTCTCTGAAGATGAAGAAGAAGATGATGCTGATAATGAAAATGATGATCAAGTTGATTTCGTATCTCCTATTAACCGTAATTAAATCATGAATTAAATAACTTTTGTTTATCCTTTTTTATACATTATGTTAAATAAAAATAAATATTTTACAAATATTGATTCATTTGTTGAAAATTTTGAATATACCAATGAATACAATTTCAATATTATGTCTGTAAACGTCAGAAGCATTTCTTCGTTCAGGAAATTTAATAAATTTAAATCTATTGTTGCTAACTTCCCAGTTTTGCCAAGCATAATTGCCATCCAGGAAACTTGGTTTGATAAAGCTATAACTCAAATGTATAATATCCCTGGATATAATGTTTTGCATTGCTGCCGAGATGATGGCTATGGCGGTACATCTTTATACATTCGTGAACATTTAACATACACCATAGAATTATGTGAAAGCACAAATTTTGTCGAAGCTATACGAATTTCGTTAAATGGATTCTTAGTTAATGGAATGCCGCTAAAATTGACTACCTTCTACCGTTCTCCTAAATGCCACTTAAATACATTCCTAGCTTATTTGGAAAACCACTTGTGTCATCCCTGTCGCACTGTATGTTTAATTGTTGGTGATTCTAATATTGATCAATTAACACCTTCGGGATCTTCTGATTTATTTACGACACTATCTGCCGTAGGTTATAAATCATGTCATGAACTTATTTCCCGCCCGAGCAGTCAAACGTCCATTGATCACGTTTACAGCAATTTCGCGAGCAGATTAGCTACATTTTCCATTGAGTGCGATATTTCGGATCACAATATTATATGGTGCAAAATGAATAGTGGTCTAAAAAATACTCAGGTAACCAGAAGAATAATAAAGCAGTATGATTACAGCAATATAAGCAGAACCATTCGGAACTATTTTGCAAATTACCATAACTCTGGAAATCCTTCTATTGATGCAGAAAATATAATCTCTACTATTAAAGACATTGTAGATGAAAATACCACAATAAAGGATAACAAACTGTTATCACAGAGTCTTATAACACCTTGGGAAAATAACCAGTTACAATCACTTAGGAAATATAAGAAGAAACTACTTGAAAGAAGAAGGAAGAAGGGTAGGAATACGGAAATTGATTGTACACTGAAACGTATAAGTCGTGTTATTAAAATTGCATCTAAAGAGAGCTTTAACTCTTATGTAAGCTGGAATATGCAAAGTATTGATAATGACCCAAGGAAAGGTTGGAATTTTCTTAATGAATGCTTGGGGAGAAAATGTAAAAAGCCACTTGTTTTAAAAAATGAAGGGGATGAAATTGTAAATGATGTGAAAACGAAATGTAATATTTTCAACGAGTATTTTCTAAATATGCCAACACTATTAAAGAATACTATAACATCCAATGATGGTGATCATTATAACAACTTAAACAGTTTAACACGATGTGTTTCAACATTTCATTTTCATTCCGTAAATACGACTGATATTGTTGAATTAATTTCAAGTTTTGAAACTGGAAAGTGTCCTGGGCCTGATGGAATTTCAGGGAAAGTTATGATTGCTTCAAAGGATTCCATTAGTCAACATCTAGCTTTAACATTTAATGCAATGTTAAGCACCTCAACATACCCGGAGGTGTTAAAATTGGCAAAGATAGTGCCACTACCAAAGTTGACAAATGCATGCAAAACTTCAGATTTCCGGCCAATAGCTTTGTTGTCATTAGTAGATAAGTTGTTTGAAAAGTTAATACATAAGCAACTTACGTTTTTTCTGGAGGAGTCTGGCCAATTGTATCCTATGCAATTTGGCTTTAAAAAGGGTAGTGGAACACAAGAAGCGGTCATAAATATTATCAATTTAATTTGTGATGGTATTGAAGCAAACGTTGGTGGTGTAGGTGCAGCATTCTACGATTTCTCTAAGGCGTTTGATCTCGTTGATCATAATATACTACTGGAAAAATTGCCCTATTACGGTGTGAGGGGAAAAGAGCTAAAACTCTTCGAGAGTTATATTACAAATAGGAAACAATTTGTTGCAATTGATGGAGTAAAAGGAGACGTTGGGACAGTAAAGCATGGTGTCCCTCAAGGGAGCGTTCTGGGTCCTTTATTATTTACTCTGTACCTTAATGATTTATCTAATCTGAAGCTCTACGGAAAATTGATTATGTACGCGGATGATATTGCTCTACTCTACCCATATCACCATGATATTATTCTAAAGTCTCAAATGGAACATGACGCTGAGCTTATTTTGGAATATTGCAGACTAAACAAACTTGTAATCAACTCAAGTAAAACCAAAATAATTAGATTCCGTCCTCGATGTTTGCAAAATGATTTATCTTTCAATATTACAATTGGAAATACAAGAGTTGTGGAATGTGAATCACTAAAATATTTAGGAATATACCTTCAAAATAATTTGAAATGGAATACGCATATCGATTATTTGAAAAAGAAAGTAGCACCTGCCATCGGAATACTATACAAACTAAAGAATATATTAAATGTCAAGACGAAGCTCCTGATTTACAATTCTCTCATTCAAAGCCACTTTAATTACATGATAATGATTTATGCATACAGTAAAACTATTCATTTGAAAGCACTGCAGAAATTGCAAAATAAAGCGCTAAAAATAGTGTTTAATTTGCCACTTTTATATCCTACCCATTGCCTTTATAAAGACATTGCAGAAGATATTTTACCATTACATGGTATGTACAAGTTCCAACTGTCGACATATATGTTTAAAGTCATGCATAATTTGGGACCAAGATCAATTCAATTTTACATTAATCAGACGGCGTTTAATACCAGGAATAGATCTAATTTGAGAGTAGCTAGGTGTCGACTGGAATTATCAAAGCAACGCATAGAACATAATGGATGCATAGAGTATAATCGCATCCCAAATCGTATTAAAAATCTAGATACAATTGCATCCTTTAAAAGAGAATTAAAATTATTTCTGTTAAGCAACATAGAGATGCTTCTGATGTAAAGAAAAACCTAATGATTTTTTATTATTATATTTTGAGTCCAAAGTAAAACACACGTCATAAATGATAAAATTTTAAGTAATTCGCCCCAATAATGCCTCCAAGGCGCTGGGGCAACATTGTTAAAATTGTTAAGAAATTTTTTTGAATAAAGGAAAAAATATATAAATAAAAAAAAAAAAAAAACTACAACAAATCAGCACATCAAATCACCAAACAATATTCTAAAGGTAATAAATTAACGGCCAGTTTAAAAACATCCACATCTTTCCTTATAAAATGCAAACAAGCTGGTATTATTCCCCATTTCATCAGCAATAACACTAAGAATATTCACAACATTTTCAAAATCAACAACAAAATTCCGCCAAACATCAAAAGCATCCTAGAGAAGCACGTCTGTAATTTCATTAACAAAAATCTTAACCTCCCAATACAACAAAAACACAACATAACTCACAAAAACAGAGTAAAGCAACAGAAATTACAAGAACAAATGACAGACCTGTTACAAGAAGAAGACCTGAAACTATTCATGGAGAGTGAAAATAAACTGCTGGAGAGTTACACAAATCCATACAAAACAACACAAATAAAAAAACTCAAGTCTATGCAACAACAAAATGCAGAAATTAGAATGGATAACCAAAACGGATGGTTTGTGAATAAAACTGAAGTAGTGATTCCAAGTGACATTGAGTGGTTGCTCTCGCTTGGCCCCAAATATGCAACGTCAACAACAACAAAAACGTTTCCATTATTTGACATTATTGCAGAAGGAGAGGACTGCATACAAACAATCGACGATAAAGAAAAACAAGAGATCGCGAGAACAAAATTAGTAACACTCATAGACGAACACATGAAGAAGAAAACAACAACAACACTGCCCGCGAGAGACAAACAAATACTTAATACAGTGGGTCGATGCAGAACCTTCTTAAAACAAAATACTGACATAATTATTGTTAATGCCGACAAGGGGGGTAAAACTGTGGCTATGAACAAAAAAGACTACCAATTAAAAATGGCAACAATCGTAGGAGATATATGCACTTATAGACGGCTAAAAAGGGACCCAACAAACATTCTTCAAAATAAGAACAATTGATTGTGGAAAAACTTTATAAACTAAACATTATCAACGATGCAGAAAAATACAAACTTTTGAATAAAACGTCTACGGCACCTAGACTCTATGGCTTACCTAAAATACACAAGGATGGTAACCCTCTAAGGCCAATTTGTTCTACAATCAACTCCCCTGCTAATGCTCTCTGTAGGTATGTGGTAGATATATTAAAGCATTTGACAGCGAACTCGATCTACAACGTAAAGGACGCGAAAGACTTCAAGACCAGAATCGATAGCATACAAATACTTCCTGAAGAAATCCTTATTTCATTTGACGTGGTATCGCTTTTTCCCAGCATCCCTGTAAATCTAGCATTAAACACCATAGAAGATAAGTGGGATACAATAAAAACACATACGACGATTCCTAAGGAACTATTTATGAATATTTTGACACTGTGTATTAAGGATACAAGATATTTCATTTATGACGATAAGTTTTACAAACAAAATAAAGGCATGCCAATGGGTTCTCCCGCCTCCCCCGTTGTAGCCGATATTATAATGGAACTGTTACTGGACTCATCACTCAAGAAAATGCGCACAAAACCTAAGATATTGACGAAGTACGTCGATGATATTTTTACGATAATGAAAAAAGATGAAATCATGGAAAATATGGACATTCTTAACTCTTTCAACCCACATATACAATTTACCATGGAGATGGAACGAGACAACAAACTACCATATCTGGATGCAATACTTATAAGAAATGAAACCCAACTTAAACTTGACTGGTACCAGAAACCTACGGCGTCAGGGAGACTGATTAACTACACCTCAAAACACCCGAGAAGAACTATAGTCAACACAGCAACCAATTTCATAAAAAGAGTATTAGATATTAGCGATACAGAATTTCATAGACAAAATCTACATAAAATTAGGGAAACTCTACATAAAAACGATTTTCCATCATTTATTATTGACTGTCTTAAAAGACGCGCAACCAATGTAAACACAGAGAAACCAAGAGAAACCGGCGAGAAAATATATAAACCTATGACGTACATACGGGGTTTTTCAGAAAGGCTAAAAGATGCAAATATATATGACCATACCAAATACGAGCTGGCATTTAAATCTACCAACACACTGAACAATGTGTTTAGCAAATTGAAAAATAAAGTAAATGACGAGGAAAAGTCTAACCTAGTATACCGGATAAATTGCAAGGGTGACAAGTCCAACATATGCCACAAGGTATATGTTGGCACTACTAAAACGAAATTAAAGACAAGGATATCCGCACATAAATCTGACCATAAAGCACAGAATAAACCTGTAGAGCAAAAGACGGCATTGGCTGCTCATTGTGCATTGACGGGGCATACCCCTGATTTTAATGATGTCAAAGTTCTCACTCAAGAGAACAACTACCAAAAACGATTCACTCTTGAGATGCTACACATAATTAACACTCCTACCAATATAAGACTTAACTACAAAACTGATACTGACAACTGTGCTCATATTTACAGACACATAGTTAACAAATACAAATCTGGCAAACATTAGTTAAAGTAAGTTCGCTGACAATTACACAACGTTAACTCTCTTTAAGTAAGTTTGCAATTGGTATTTTTTGTAAAACTCTTTGCTGATATATGTATACATTTGTAGTTCCCTGATGATGATTGGAGATTCCAATCGAAATATTGGAAATAAAAGAAATCATTAAAAATCACAACATCGATTTTTATATATAAAAAGACTATAGCCAAACGATAACAAAAGCATCAAAATGAATAAGGCAAACGATACAAAATCAAACACAATAATCAGCGTTTTCTGTGGATCATTCCCTTTTCAGTTAAGAAACCGACACACCACTCGCGTTTTTGCGGAACCATAGGTTTAAAAAGTAATGTAAAAGTAGTAAAAAGCCGCCAAAGTAAATTTTAAGTAAATGTATACAAACGAAAAAAAGCAAGTCGTTGTATCGGGAAACCGCATGCACATCAAGTGATTTTGAGGATTTAGCGATTTACACGCATTTCAAAATGTATATTACCCGATACAGTTTTCTTTCAAAATTATTCCCCATTTAAAGGAACCCAATATAATTTTACATAAAATAGATGAATAACTCAGACCTATTTTTCCTACATTTTCTTCCACTAACTCACAATATAAATTTGAAAAAATATTTCTCTCTTACAGAAATTTTACAAATTTACTAAATATATTTTTTGTTTTTGCTATAATATGCAAACCGCTTAACAGATTTGTATAGTTTTGGTTTTATTTCACGATGTTTAGATTACGTAAATATTTTTTAAATTTTTTAGGATGCAAACTAAAATTTTTTTTAATTCTTTTTTTTTCGCGAAAATTTACAAATTTTTTACTGAAGTTATGGGACCTCAGTAATCATGTAGTACGTACGAAGCTATTAATTAACAATGTTTCTGAATATAATGACTAGCGTTTTTTAAGATTTTTTTCTTATTATCAGAATTGAAAACGCCATAACTTTTGCGCGCACTAACCAAAATTAGTATATCGAACAGATTTGAGAATGGGAATTTTTTTCTCGCTCCATGTACCAAAAATCTTTCATGCATATTGAAAAAAAATTTTCACTTTTTTAATGGAAAACTAAAAAAAATTGTCTCTTCCTCATATACTCTACATGTTCACAAAAATATAAATAACAATGCCACTCCTACCGTTAGATATAACAGTATTTGTAAATTTAATTATGTTGGTTCTAATCAGATGAACCGGAATGTATTTGGATGCTGTGCGAATGTTACGGGGTGTTTATTCTCCTACTCCCATTGAAACACTTCCAAAACTTGATTTTTGAACACTTCAAAAGCAAGTTCTAGCGTTTGCTGTGTTTTTCGGGCTCATACGCGAGATCTCATAAACCTCATATGAAAAACCGTGATAATTTTTTTCGAACTTTTTGCACTGATCGACACTGGATTTATTTGCGTCCAGTTGTTCATGAAATATGGAATGTAATGCCGAAAGATATCTCTATCTTTCGGAAGTTTGAGTATTTTAGCAACATTTTTTACCCGTTATTTGTCACTTAAGATTCGTAGTGGTCACAAAACTTCGCCATCAAAAATTTACATCATAGCTACATGTTTTGGTACAGCCCCCATATAACGGTACTTTGTATTTTGGCATAGCCCCAGTATAGCGGTACCTCCCTATTTAAGGTGTTTTGAGGAGTCTCAAATGTTAAATTGTAGATGGTTCTGTAACATTTGTTTATTCGCAGTGCTCGAAAAACTTCTACAGGAAAAATGGTCCGTCGAATCCCACGGAAGAATATCATGGTCGTTGCGGAACAGGGAACAAGGATCAACAACAACTGCAGTATACAGCATTATGTAGGAGGCGGATTAGTACTCATATTGCACCAGTCTATTCAATGCAAAACTATCTCGCTTAAGCTTATCTCTAATTACTAAAAAACCTTCTGGCCTAGGCAACACGCAGTATCGCCAGGCGTCATTTGACATTTTTTTGGACAGTTTTTAGCCCAAGCGTACTTAGGACAGTTCGACATACGACCATGTCTTGGGTTGTTTATAGTGACTTGAAAGAATCACTTTGCAAAAAAAAAAATGGAATTTACTTGTGAACATTTTCGACCGATAATTTTTCACAATTTCCGACGTGGATAATCACGGCAAGAGTGCATCGATCATCGTGGCCCGACACGTTGTGCCAGAAAAATATAAAGCCGTGCGTGCACGAATAATGCAATGTCGCCATGTCATATACCGTGACATAGAGGCACCCTTGGGCATTTCTTCCACCAACTAACATTTGAAATTGTGAATAAAAATAATCGCGGTGCTTCAAACAACATTTATAAGATAGTCACAGACGACGACAGCCCTGACTGGGAACCCAATGACTTCATTTGATTCCAGCACATCAAGAAAAAAGGCGTGGTCAACGATTTTTGTCGCCAGAAGATAGCTGTACCCCAGGTTATAGGCACAACATTAGCCCACTTTTGGAAGGTCATAACCGCCTGGTTTAATGTTTATAATGAGTTTTGGCATTCGGTTATCTGAAACGACAAAAGGAGACTGATAGCTCTACGCTTAGCACGAACAATGAGGACGCCCTAACACAATTAGCGAAGCGTGTCACAGTTCGCCAGACGTAACCATAGTATCAACTGGTGTGACAAATGATTTCACATGACAACTCGTCGTTTCTCCATCAGCTGACCGCCCCAGAAGATGCTGTAAAATCGTTTTGGAGGTGTCTCAATCAAAAAAAAAAATGTCAAATGACTCCTGGCGACACTGCGTGTTGCCTAGGCCAGAAGGTTTTCAAGTGCCACCCGTACCGTTGCATGGAATGTATGGAGGTCAGGCGTGGAACTGCCCACGTAGAATTCCTGAACGTATACATCCTGCCGATTAATAGCTGTACTCCAGGTTATAGGCACAACATTAGCCCACTTTTGGAAGGTCATAACCGCTTAATGTTTAATGTTTATAATGAGTTTTGGCATTCGGTTATCTGAAACGACAAAAGGAGACTGATAGCTCTACGTTTAGCACGGACAATGAGGACGCCCTAACACAATTAGCGAAGCGTGTCAGAGTTCGCCAGACGTAACCATAGTTTCAACTGGTGTGACAAATGATTTCACCTGGCAACTCGTCGTTTTTCCATCAGCTGACCGCCAAATTCACCTCTGAGCACCGTACTTTCGTCTCTCGTTGGAAAGCTAATTAGACGAGTTTCAGAGTATTCACTAATCACCGCTTCACAGATCTGACCAACCCTTCTGATGTTCGGGTAGCAGAAGGAACGTTCCGAGACATCATCACTGCTGCAGCCGCTCGCCATATACCTGCTGGTCGAATACGCGAAGTGAGCCCAAACTTCCCTGCAGGGAGGACGGGATTGGCAATTGAGCGTGATGAGCTTCGTCGTGCCAACCCAACTGACCCCAGAATCAGGGAGCTGATACTGGAAGTTGTTAAATCATCTGAAGAGTTGCAACATTAGAGTCGGAATAAGTGAATTTTGGGGCAACGGTGAAATCACTCTCGAACGACGCACATCGTTCCCGAGGTCTGGAAAATGGGCAGGATGACCCCGTTACTGAATTCAGGCAAGGATACCAGCAAACTTAAATCGGACCGATCTATTTCGCTTATAACGCCCGTAGCAACGACGCTTGAAGCTTTAGTCCTCCCCAGCGTAAGAAATAGCTATCCAGTTCAAGATCATCATCATCATCATGAGTTTCGTAAACAGCACAGCACGAAAACAGCGCTGCACGCCATCTCCACACATATGTATTAGTCGAGAACTCAACCAGAGCAGTCCGTGTGATAGAAGAGTTATGGTGTCGCTTGTCCACTGGTTGAGGACATTGAGCAGGTAAGCCTCCGGGATAAGCCCGGGGGTTCCCTGCATTCGTCCCCCTCCAGTGGGCATTGAGATCGTAACTTATCTTCCCTGATGTTATTTGTGAAAGGCTGAACTCCTATTTGACTGATTCCATGCGAGGAATATGCAAATATCCCTCGTGGACGGCAGAGCTGAGAACAGAGTTGAATGTCATGCCCGATGGTAGCAGAATTCCGACCACAAACAATTCCAAATTTCTAGGGGTCACATTCGACAGCATGTTCGTGTTGTCCACGCATGCCACGGTCTTTAAACTGGTAGCACTTGTCGTGCAGATAAAGAAACCTTGTTGACCCCTATAACGCGATAGGTCGGTCTGTGGTAAGCTATGTGCGCCAATTCGGTCAGCGAATATAATGACAACGCACGGTGCTCTTGAAACAATTTTAAATGGAAGAAGCTTACACCTGGGAATTTTTTGCGGATTCTGAAATTACAATGTTCATAGATGCGGAAAATCAAAAACGAAACAAAAATCGCAGGAGCGTTTTTTAAATAAATCGCGATTCAAGTTTTTTAGGTTTTCACGATTTTGCTTGGAAACCACAAGTGCTATCGAAATGCATCTAAAGAAAATGTTTTTTAATGTTTATGAAAATTCTCTACAGGACTGCACCATCCAGGCATGTCAGGAGGGATCTTCATGATCTACAAGAGTACACCCGTAATTCAACAAGACTATTAAGCAATAAATAACATTCACAAGGATGGAGTATCGCTTGACTCTAATAAACTAATTTTGGGTTCGACTAAACCAACGTGCAAAAACGTAAAAAGGTTTATAAATGTGGTATTGAAACCAGGGAATAAGCAATTAATTGAACATGCTTAGATAGCATATATTTATCTTTAGACAAAATGAAAAAAATGATTTACATATAATACGTAATAAAGATGCGAATCCAGAGTTTAATAACGACGTTAAGGGGAATTCTTTATAGCAAATAGTTCTTCCAACGACTATAGAAACAACGCCCATTTTGACCTTCCCGTTCGGAGCTATAGCAAATCTAAACTACTTTTGCCTCCTTTTCCGACATCTTTATCTTCATTTATTTGAAAAAAGTCATCTAATTTTTTACATTCCGGAATTCCAAATTATTATCCACTTGTAATTGATGATACAATTTCCTTCACAATGATATCGTTTACATACAATATGTGCAAAATTGTCCTTCACTTATATAAAATTGCAAATATTCTCCTAGAGTCCTGACAACTTATCTCCAAATTAGATTCCATTTTCTTTTAGTCCAAGTCATATCAAAATGCGAAGTTCAAAAAGAACATGTTTTCTTTAACGTAATGTCGAAGACACACGTGTGGACATTAACAATAACTTTGTCAACGTTCACTTGGACATGGTAAACTCCTAATAATGCTGATTGTAATGCATGACTCTGCATCGAAAACTTTCAAAGAAACTAAAACGTTAACAATATCAAGTTTTCCGGAATTTTTTGCTGATTCGTTGCAAAAAGGAGGCAAGTTAGGCAAAGGATGCAAAACATACTTTTGCTTTAACAAAAACACAAAACTAAAAAAACAACATCTAGAAAATTATTAAGTGTGAAACGAATAAAGTATCCACAAGGACGTGGGAAAATCGAAAGTTTATGCAAAACTTGCTACTGAATTGCAAAACGAAAAAAGAACATGCTGTGAATGAAAGGCGGCAATATTGAAAACGCTTCTGGTGTTGCCTACGAAGATGATGATTATTATTATGATGACGAAGATGATGATTATGCTGTGCTGTTGTTAGCAAAGAATGTTGCCAGCAAAACTTTCAATGAGAAAAACTATTCGTTTTTTAAGTTTTGTTCTTCTTTTTAGTTTTTTTTTTTTTTTTTTTTCTTTACTGTGTGTTAAGTTATTTGCACTGACCATCGGCCATAGTGAAGACTATTGGTCCTGTATGTCAAATGCAGCTACAGCCACAACAACCATTGCATTGCATTGAATGCCTAAAGTGTAGTGAATCTGAAAAATGTTAGAACAACGTTTTTTCTCCATAGAAAGCGAAGCAAAGTGAATGCATAAACAGCAACACACTATGAAATGATTTCCATGTTCTTAATTCCTTTGTTGCGATTCTTAAGAAAAAGTTTTCCTCACTAAACGTTTATTAAGCTTAATAGGAACCAGTGATATTTTTTCAGTGAAACCTATGGAATTGTGTTTGATTTGTGTAATAAGGCAAATTCGTTCATCATAGCTTTATATTGAAGGTGCAGAGTACGATATTACTGTTATACAGGATATTCGATTGATTAGGAATAACGTCACGCACTGTATTCTACATGCAGAGAAAAAATATGTTTCACTTTTGTTGGAATCAGGGTTTCGGAGTTTTCGGAGTCTCGCGTCTTCGACTCCGAGAGTGAATTCCTATACCAATAAAAATGAATAAAATGTGCACAAATTTTTAACTTTTTCCTATATTTTGTCCTATGAACTTTTAGTTTTTCCTTACATCTTCTTTTCGTTCGAAAATAATACTCAACTACAGAACATAAATATGAAGTAAAATTCATTTCAATATTCAAGGTGCTCTTGAAGCAACATTAAATGGAAGGTGCTTACACCTGGGAAGTTTTTGCGGACTCTGAAACTGCAATGTTCATAGATGAGAAAAATCAAAAAAGAAAAAAAAAAATCGCCGGAGCCCTTTTTAAATAAATCGCGATTCAAGTTGACATTTTTTGGGGTTTTTTCAGTTTTCACAATTTTACTTTGGAATGTAATGTAGCTATGAAAATTCTCTACAAGATTGACCTTAATGTTAATTTCGTAGGTTTTACCGTTATTAGGATATAGAAGTTCAAATTGGGACAATGCATTGACTCTATCGCTACCTTACAAAACAATATCACACATGTTGCGCCTTAACTAACTTTAAGTGAAAACCGCTTACACTTGGGAA